>NC_084557.2:15820691-15913191 GCF_033978685.3 Nerophis lumbriciformis | reverse complement strand
CCCATACCATCACAGATGCTGGCTTTTCAACTTTGCGCCTATAACAATCCGGATGGTTCTTTTCCTCTTTGGTCCGGAGGACACGACGTCCACAGTTTCCAAAAACAATTTGAAATGTGGACTCGTCAGACCACAGAACACTTTTCCACTTTGTATCAGTCCATCTTAGATGAGCTCAGGCCCAGCGAAGCCGACGGCGTTTCTGGGTGTTGTTGATTAACGGTTTTCGCCTTGCATAGGAGAGTTTTAACTTGCACTTACAGACGTAGTGACCAACTATAGTTACTGACAGTGGGTTTCTGAAGTGTTCCTGAGCCCATGTGGTGATATCCTTTACACACTGATGTCGCTTGTTGATGCAGTACAGCCTGAGGGATCGAAGGTCACGGGCTTAGCTGCTTACGTGCAGTGATTTCTACAGATTCTCTGCACCCTTTGATGATATGACGGACCGTAGATGGTGAAATCCCTAAATCCCTTGCAATAGCTGGTTGAGAAAGGTTTTTCTTAAACTGTTCAACAATTTGCTCACGCATTTGTTGACAAAGTGGTGACCCTCGCCCCATCCTTGTTTGTGAATGACTGAGCATTTCATGGAATCTACTTTTATACCAAATCATGGCACCCACCTGTTCCCAATTTGCCTGTTCACCTGTGGGATGTTCCAAATAAGTGTTTGATGAGCATTCCTCAACTTTATCAGTATTTATTGCCACCTTTCCCAACTTCTTTGTCACGTGTTGCTGGCATCAAATTCTAAAGTTAATGATTATTTGCAAAAAAAAAAAAAAGTTTATCAGTTTGAACATCAAATATGTTGTCTTTGTAGCATATTCAACTGAATATGGGTTGAAAATGATTTGCAAATCATTGTATTCCGTTTATATTTACATCTAACACAATTTCCCAACTCATATGGAAACGGGATTTATATATAATTGTTCACTTTACCATAAAAATACCTTACTTCTAAATGTGGACTTTAAATAATTATCCAAACTGCTGGCTTTACGTCTGGATATTATTCTGCCTTCTATTGTTAATGCGGACCAAACATGGTTAATTCGAAATCCTTTTGTAATCTTTGACGTCTTTTCAATATATTGTATGATTTGCCTGCTCTTAACACTGATATCTTTGGGTGCTGAAAAGGCATTTGACCGAGCAGACTGGAATTATGTCCTGCAGAGATTTGGCTTTGGCAACATTTTTTTTTTTACTAAAATCCAAATACCATGCGGTAATTAGCATGTGCAATCTAAAATGGCGTGTACTATTAGTGGCTGTTTTGCGTGTGATCTACTAATACTGCGCTTACAATTGAAAAGTGGTGCAGACCGCCTTTTTTAAATGAGGATTTTCCCTGTATCATATGGGCCATCACCATGGAGACACTTGATCATTTACGGCACATTCATGTTATCGTGCTCCCTGTGGTGTTCGTTATGTTTTCAAACATGCAGGAGACATGTCCTACTTTTTATGGGCATTTTAGGCGCAGTCCCAATTGCATCTACACCTGAAACCATTTTTTGCCCCTTTTTTTGCAGTTCTGAAGGTGCGCTCACGTTAGAGAGGCTGCACTTACTGTGCTCAAATGTATACTTCAAGAAGTTTTTTTCATATTGGAAATATAGTACAGGCCAAAAGTTTGGACACACCTTCACATTCAATGCGTTTTCTTTATTTTCATGACTACCGTATTTTTCGGACTATAAGTCGCAGTTTTTTTCATAGTTTGGCCGGGGGTGCGACTTATACTCAGGAGCGACTTATGTGTGAAATTATTAACACATTACCGTAAAATATCAAATAATATTATTTAGCTCATTCACGTAAGAGACTAGACCAGGGGTCGGCAACCCAAAATGTTGAAAGAGCCATATTGGACCAAAAATACAAAAACAAATCTGTCTGGAGCCACTAAAAATTAAAAGCCAAATTACATACAGATAGTGAGTCATGAGATATAAATTGAATTAAGAGGACCTAAAGGAAACTAAATGAGCTCAAATATACCTACAAATGAGGCATAATGACGCAATATGTACATATAGCTAGCCTAAATAGCATGCTAGCATCGATTAGCTTGCAGTCATGCAGTGACCAAATATGCCCGATTAGCACTCCACACAAGTCAATAACATCAACAAAACTCACCTTTGTGCATTCACGCACAACATTAAAAGTTTGGTGGACAAAATGAGACAGAAAAAGAAGTGGCATAAAACACGTCCTAGAAAGTCGGAGAAAGTTATACATGTAAACAAAATACGGTGAGTTCAAGGACCGCCAAAATTAGTAGGACAAAACGGCGCTCGCCAAATACTCGAATCAGTGAAGCATGTTTAATACAAACAGTGTGATTTATAACAGTTAGGGAGGTTTGTGTCATGTTTGTCCTCCTACAGAAACCATATTAAAACAAAAAATATATTTTTTTCCCCTCATCTTTTTCCTTTTTTCATACATTTTTGAAAAAGCTCCAGAGAGCCACGAGGGCGGCGCTAAAGAGCCGCATGCAGCTCTAGAGCCGCGGGTTGCCGACCCCCGGACTAGACGTATAAGATTTCATGTGATTTAGCGATTAGGAGTGACAGATTGTTTGGTAAACGTATAGCATGTTCTATATGTTATAGTTATTTGAATGACTCTTACCATAATATGTTACGTTAACATACCAGGAACGTTCTCAGTATTTATGCCTCATATAATGTACACTTATTCAGCCTGTTTTTCACTATTCTTTATTTATTTTAAATTGCCTTTCAAATGTCTATTCTTGGTGTTGGGTTTTATCAACTACATTTCCCCAAAAAATGCGACTTATACTCCAGTGCGCCTTATATATGTTTTTTTCCTTCTTTATTCTGCATTTTCGGCAGGTGCGACTTATACTCCGGTGCGACTTATACTCCGAAAAATACGGTATTTACATTGTATTTTGTCACTGAAGGCATCAAAACTATGAATGAACACATGTGGAGTTATGTACTTAACAAAAAAAAAAGGTGAAATAACTGAAAACATGTTTTATATTCTATTTTCTTCAAAATAGCCACCCTTTGCTCTGATTTACTTTTTCGCACACTCTTGGCATTCTCTCGATGAGCTTCAAGAGGTAGTCACCTGAAATGGGTTTCACTTCACAGGTGTGCATGAAGCTCGTCGAGAGAATGCCAAGAGTGTGCAAAACAGTAATCAGAGCCAAAGGTGGCTATTTTGAAGAAACTAGAATATAAAACACGTTTTCAGTTATTTCACCTTTTTTTTGTTAAGTACATAACTCCGCATGTACCTACTCAGTGGCCTAGTGGTTAGAGTGTTCGCCCTGAGATCGGTAGGTTGTGAGTTCAAACCCCGGCCGAGTCATACCAAAGACTATAAAAATGGCACCCATTACCTCCCTGCTTGGCACTCAGCATCAAGGGTTGGAATTAGGGGTTAAATCACCAAAAATGATTCCCGGGCGCAGCCAACGCTGCTGCTCACTGCTCCCCTCACCTCCCAGGGGGTGATCAAGGGTGATGGGTCAAATGCAGAGAATAATTTCGCCACACCTAGTGTGTGTGTGACAATCATTGGTACTTTAACTTTTTAATGTGTTCATTCACAGTTTTGATGCCTTCAGTGACAATAGTCATGAAAATAAAGCAAACACATTGAATGAGGAGAAAGTGTGTCTACACTTTTGGCCTGTACTGTATGTTAATTATATATATTCTATGTGAAAAAAGGAACACCATTACAAACAAACTTATAAATGTTATGTGGGCTTTGTACCGAGGATGTCGTTGTGGCTTGTGCAGCCCTTTGAGACACTTGTGATTTAGGGCTATATAAATAAAGATTGATTGATTGATTGATAAAAGGATGTTGCTGAATAGACGAATATGGCTAATATTTTTTTTTCTTGACAGTTCAAGTAAATCTGGTCCTATGTCGGTTTAATATATTATTAATGAATATGATTAAAATCAAGAGTAAGATTTCTAATTGTTAATATCCGTAGTGGAAACGTTGGGCCCTGAGGTAAAAAAAAAAAAAGTTAAGAACCCCTGGACTAGAAGATGACATAATTGCAAGTCACCTGCTGTCTCTCGTGTCTGGAAGCTTCCTGTCAAGCGGCAAGCGGTTACTGAGGAACACGTTGTAGCCATAAATCTGAAAGAGAGATTCGGCCTGCTTCTGCTCCATCTCCGTCAGGCCGTCTCCCCATTTAGCAAACAGGAAAGAGTCTGGATATAACTTTGGCACCTCAGGCTTTGCTTTGTGTTGATCCACATCAGGAGCAAGTCTGTTGGTGGTGTCCTGTTGTACTCTTGACTCCTGGATCATCTTTTCTTTTGGGGGATTTGGATTCATAAAGGCAGGACATGTTGGGAAAACACAAACATTTCGATAAAATAATACAAACGTGTGGCATCTTCTCCTGGTGTGTTGTATTATACACACGTGCAGCATACATGTACATGAGGTTGTGGAGCACAGGAGCATGATGGCTTAGAACAGTGTTTTTCAAACTTTTTTGAGCCAAGGCACATTTTTTGCGTTGAAAAAATGCGGAGGCACACCACCAGCAGAAATCATTAAAAAACGAAACTCAGTTGAAAAGTAAAAAGTCGTTGTTGGATATGACTTTAAACCATAACCAAGCATGCATCACTATAGCTCTTGTCTCAAAGTAGGTGTACTGTCACCACCTGTCACATCACACCCTGACTTATTTGGACTTTTTTGCTGTTTTCCTGTGTGTAGTGTTTTAGTTCTTGTCTTGCGCTCCTATTTTGGTGGCTTTTTCTCTTTTGTTGGTATTTTCCTGTAGCAGTTTCATGTCTTCCTTTGAGCGATATTCCCCGCATCTGCTTTGTTTTAGCAATCAACAATATTTCAGTTGTTGCTATCCTTCTTTGTGGTGACATTGTTGATTGTCATGTCATGTTTGGATGTACTTTGTGGACACCATCTTTGCTCAACACGCTGTAAGTCTTTGCTGTCGTCCAGCATTCTGTTTTTGTTTACTTTGTAGCCAGTTCAGGTTTAGTTTTGTTCCCTAAGCTTCAATGCCTTTTCTTAGGGGCACTCACCTTTTGCTTAGTTTTGGTTTTAGCATTAGACACCTTTTTACCTGCATGCTGCCTCCCACTGTCATCTGCATATTGGGATCACAACAAACCATGTTCCGACATCTACAAAGCAATTAGCTACCTACTGATATTGAAGAGTATAATATTGTTACTCTGCTGAGCTCTAGACAGCACCGACACTCAACAACAACACATCATTTGCAGACTATAATTACGTGTTTGCAAAAAATATTTTTACCCCTAATAGGTGAACTTACATAATCTCCCACGGCACACCAGACTGTATCTCACGGCACACTAGTGTGCCGTGGTTGAAAAACACTGGCTTAGACCACAATACATATACAAACACAATAATTACCATGTTAAATAAATACATCTCAGACAGTATCATCGGGGCGGTATAGCTCGGTTGGTAGAGTGGCTGTGCCAGCAACTTGAGGGTTCCAGGTTCGATCCCCGCTTTCACCATCCTAGTCACTGCCGTTGTGTCCTTGGGCAAGACACTTTACCCACCGGCTCCCAGTGCCACCCACACTGGTTTAAATGTAACTTAGATATTGGGTTTCACTATGTAAAAGTGCTTTGAGTCACTAGAGCAGTGGTTCTTAACCTGGGTTCGGTGAGTCGGCTTCAGGGGTTCGGCCGAGCCTCCGCCGCGCAGGTCAAGACACACCCGATTCATTGTGTAAATAAAAACTTCTCCCTATTGGCGTATTATGGACACCCTCAAACAATGTTCCCTCTAATTTTCCATATGCGTGAGCAAACGCAAAAACTCCTTGAGCATTCAGTGGAGCACATGTGAGCACACCTGTCCCAAACCTGACTAAATAACAAATGTTTTATTATTATGATCAAATGACAGCAGTCATTTCCATGAGGTTATTTTCTAATATAAGTGTTTTGTCCCACTTACAATGACAATAACAAAAAATATTGTTTTTCATGAGCTGTGTACTAGTATTGTAATGTCTGGGTGGAAAACGAAGAAAAGGAACAGACTTTGCTGTGAAAATAAAGAAATAATTTTATTTTATAAATTATCATTTAAAATGACATGAGAGTGGCACTTGCCAAGGTCAGCTGAATTTCCCCCAGGGATCAATAAAGTACTTTCTATTCTATTCTATTCTATGTCACACTGAGTTGCAGGTGTGTAATTTGTTGTGAGTTTATGCACTGTGTTGGTTTTGTTCTTTGAACAAGGTGATTTTCATGCACGGTTCATTTTGTGCACCAGTAAAAAAAACATATAACTTTGCCTTGAATTTGAAAAAAAAAATGGCTTTTATTTTTCACTAAAGAAGGGTTCGGTGAATGCGCACATGAAACTGGTGGGGTTCGGTACGTCCAACAAGGTTAAGAACCACTGCACTAGAGAAAAGCGCTATATAAATATAATTCACTTCACTTATCGATCAAGACTGAGCATGATTAATCAGAAAACAACTATTTTTAATGTCCACATGTAAAAACCATGAAGCTATGTCTTGACTTTGAACTCACCCAATTTGTGCAAATTCTGTTCAATGCTGTCCAGCCTGCTCGCAAACGTTTCCTCCGAGATTCCTTTCGGAAAAGAACCGTACGAGGTATGTTTGCTCATAAAAATAACAATGTACATTAGGACAACGACGACAACTCCAACTATTCCAGCTCTGTGCAATTGGATCTTCATTGTGCTTTCTGTTCAGCAGTCCAGCATTGCTCCCCGCCACAGAATTTACAACCCTGGTAATAGGAGGTAATCTTTAGACACAATGAGTAACCACTAATCAGACTATTGAAATGATGGCAGTTTCCTCATGACTTTGAGAGGTGCATGCTTACTTTGCCTTGTGTGTTTTGCATACAGCTTCAGTATTTGCTCTATTCTTGGTAAATATTAATAGTTAGAAATTCATCCTATCACTTTATCTTCACAATACCAGTTGCGAACAATCACCTTACAAGTTTGTAGTTGAACATTTTAGACAACGCATTAAAATGAGGCTGACCTGCCAAATTGACTAGTTAGTGCTTTTGATAGAAACTACACCCACCTGATAAATTGTCTATTAGTCAGTGTAAAGGTGATATCTTTGCACATTATATGGCAAGCTTTACAATGGAGGTTCCAAAGTACACTTTCAGTTATTGTGTACACAAATCATTGCGTCCATTGAGTTTCACTGATCCATAAGAACAGGTTTTGATAATGTTAGTATGTGGGAATAAGAGTTAATGCAGCCGTAACAATGCTTATGATTTAATAGCAGCTTGTGTTGTTGGCTTGCATTGGATATGTCAAAACCAAAAAGCAATGTATACAATGTCTTCGACTACCTAGAAAGGCACAACAGAAACCCATCAAGGATAGGATGTTGTTTTATTTACATACAGAATTTAAAGACAAGGCTTGTCAAAGTAATGTTGGGACACTGATTCAACACTTTAGAAGTTGACAGTCTTGGCAGGCTTTGTTGCGTCCAGCTCGGTTTCCATGTAACGGGATTTACGATGGCGACGCAGAATCTCAATAGCCTTTTGTTCTACCGTGGAAGGAGTGATCCCGAGATCCTCCAGACCGGGGAGTCCTGGGTACTTCATATCGGTTATGTGAAACTGCAGAAAGATAAAACAATTGTCATGAACGCAGTAGTGGTGCTCAAGTTCTTTGATCTTCTCAAGCCTTTGTCTTCTTTCTCACCCTTTCTACTTTATCTTGGGTTGTCCAAGGTTCAAATGGGTTCATTGCGAAAAACTTAGCAGCCAGCCTGGAAGGATATACAGAAATTAATAGAGTTCATCATAACTGAATAATGTAAAGAATTTAATGTAAATAATTCAATGTATATACTCTGATGATTATCTTGTGTGATGACTGTATTATGAAAATAGTATATATCTGTATCATGAATCAATTTAAGTGGACCCCGACTTAAACAAGTTGAAAAACTTATTCGGGTGTTACCATTTAGTGGTCAATTGTACAGAATATGTACTTCACTGTGCAATCTACTAATAAAAGTTTCAATCAATCAATCAATCCTAACACCGTAGGCACCACTTCCTGTGTTAAAGTGCCCTCTAGAGGCTGAAAGGTGAACACTCAGAAGAGAAGGTTGACTCAAATTTAACAGCCATTGTAAAATTATTTTACAAACTTCCAAGTGATTGCAAATAAATAAACATAACATTAGATGTATGAACTATTTCTTTGATTGCAAACTACAATATGTTAAAAACATCATTTTCCAGTGTGGGTTTGATCAATTTGAGTGGAAATGCACCTTGTAAATGTGCAAGCTAAGATGCTGGTGTTGTGCACTTACTGAAAGAGTGGGCGGGGCAGTGGGTAGGGTGTAAAACGCCTGTGAGCCACACCGTAGATGTACTCCACCAGGTCATGGAGAAGGTACCGGTTGGGACTATTAAAAATACAAATTATGTCTCATAGTCAATATGCATGCTTTAGAGAAGTTTGAGCTAGGGTTGTGAGATAAAAACAATATAAATGATCTTGATATTAGTATTTTGTACAGTGATCACTTCGTTAAATGTTTGTTTGATATACTGTTAACGTACATTTGGCCAACGATAAAATGTTCAATACTAACATTATATCGTGATAATGCATGTTGATGACACATTCTAGCTGCGTCCTCAACTCAATGTCCTAACTAGTGGATATAGTTTCTCTACAGTGCAGCAAAACCACCTCTAAGTCAGCAATCCATGCCTCCATGGCGGCAATTAAACTATATTTCTTTCAAGTAGCATTATCACTGAAGGACAAGGAAACGCTAAACATGCTACACGACACACTGTAGGAGGAGAAGATAACCGCTAACTGCAAGTTAGAGCTCTTGAATGTAAACAAAGGTGGGCGGACCGATACAAATATCTGCCATAACCATACCAAGTAAATTATCAGTACATGGTCGATACTAGTGTTAAGAGCGATATTTTTTATTATCAAAAATATTTTGTTTTTGTTTACAATCTTGGGAAATAAGTCCCTGAACACATGAGGACTTTAAGGGCAAAAACCAAAGGATTTAAGGGGGCCTTTTATGCAAAACTAACTTTTCTTACCTATTGGTACTTATTTTTGTGGATTTGGGATCTGTATAAATCACAAATGTTTGAAATCTAACTATGGAGACATGGCAGAAATATTCAAAAAACAATCTTACTTTACTTCATATTTCCTCCTTACGAGCCAACGTCAGATTTACCCGAAGAGCTTTGCGCCAGTCCGCTTAAGTCAATAAGTTCCTTCTTTTTCTTAAACCTTTTCGGGGGGCAGACTGGCTTGTACATGCACATGTCTCCACTGCTGTTGCCATTTCTAATATAAATTAGTGTATAGTTCATACTTAATGTCGATAGACTCCATATGTAAGCGCTAAAAACTACAACATTGATGGAGGGGAGAAGACGCTGTCGAAGTGGAGGCACGTAAATAAGACCGCCAACAAAATGGGGGTTTCCTGAAAAGACGGTCAGAAAGCAGCGTGAAGATGGTCTGTAAAACATATTGTATGCAAAATTTTGATCACAGACCACCATTACATGTTATATAGACCAGTGGTTCTCAAATGGGGGTACACGTACCCCTGGGGGTACTTGAAGGTATGCCAAGGGGTACGTGAGATTTTTTTTTAATATTTTAAAAATAGCAACAATTCAAAAATCCTTTATAAATATATTTATTGAATAATACTTCAACAAAATATGAATGTAAGTTCATAAACTGAACATCAAATCAAGTAGGCTATTCTATTCATTACAATGCAACAATGCAATATTCAGTGTTGACAGCTAGATTTTTTGTGGACATATTTAAAATTGAATCACTTGTTTATTTTTCAACAAGTTAGCTATTTTTATATCTTTTTTTTCCAAATAGTTCAAGAAAGACCAATACAAATGAGCAATATTTTGCACTGTTATACAATTTAATAAATCAGAAACTGATGACATAGTGCTGCATTTTACTTCTTTATCTCTTTTTTTCAACCAAAAATGCTTTGCTCTGATTAGGGGGTACTTGAATTAAAAAAATGTTCACAGGGGGTACATCACTGAAAAAAGGTTGAGAACCACTGATATAGACCACAAGGAAGTGTTTTAAATGTAAAAAAAAATCATAATAGGACCCCTTAATGTCACAGCCAATAGTAGGAAATAATTTAAATATTGAATTAATAGTTTTACATCCATCCTTTGTTTTTGTCTGATTATAATTGTGATCAATAATTTAATAAAATTTTATCGAACATAACAGCATCAGCAATGGTTTGACCAAAACTGCCTGTGTAACTACTTGGTATTGGATCGATACCAAAATTTGTAGTATCACCCAAAACTAATGTAAAGTATTTTAACAGAAGTGTAAATAGAACCATGTTGCAACAGAAAGTAGCCAGAACTTAACAGTTAATTAGCAAGAGATTAATAAAAGTTTTGTCAAAATAAGACAACTAGAAATGATGCAGTACATTACCGCATACGTCAGCAGCCAAATTAGGAGCCTTTGTAACCCATTTTGAAAAGGTTTTATGTATATGCTTAATAATGTGATATACAGTACAGGCCAAAAGTTTGGACACACCTTCTCATTCAATGCGTTTTCTTTATTTCCATGACTATTTACATTGTAGATTGTCACTGAAGGCATCAAAACTATGAATGAACACATATGGAGTTATGTACTTTACAAAAAAAGGTGAAATAACTGAAAACATGTTTTGTATTCTAGTTTCTTCAAAATAGCCACCCTTTGCTCTGATTACTGCTTTGCACACTCCTGGCATTCTCTCGATGAGCTCCAAGAGGAGCTGAAATGGTTTTCACTTCACAGGTGTCATAGTTTTGATGCCTTCAGTGACAATCTACAACGTAAATAGTCATGAAAACAAAGAAAACACATTGAAATGAGAAGGTGCGTCCAAACTTTTGTCCTGTACTGTATATTAGTATCGCACACGCAAGTTTTTCGGGTCCGAAACTTGCAAAGCCACCATATACGCCAATCAAATCTTTTTTAAGGTGACCTGCATTGCAGCTCTACAATAATAATGTTAATTTATTTTGACAATCAAAACTGAGCTTTTTATCAAAGGCAACATCCATTATATTGGATCTAGTTAAATTGTGCAGGAGCTGTTAATTATTCTATTCTTACTATTTGATACATATTTATTTGATGGAGGTGTGAAATGGTTACCCACCCAGCTAGAGCGTATGTCTTTCCATTGGCCTCTGGGTCTCTGGCAGCGCTTATGATGGCCTTCGCCACATCCACCACCTGATGAAGAAGAGGACTTATTTGACAAATGCAAATACTTTACTGTAGCGCCAAATTCATTTATTTAAACTACTGATGTGTTTATGTAACTGAGGGGGAAAAGAGGCCTGAACATCTATTTGGTGATCTGATGGAAGGAATGATCACTACAAAAGATTGACTTCAGTTTCCTAGCAAACTTACATGAATAGGCTGCTTGACCGTTTTCTTCCCGAGGTTCATGAGTGGGATGGCGTTGCCGAACCAACGCATATCTAAAACAAATGACAAGGAAATGACAAGTCCAATCTGATCCTCTAATCACTTCCTGTGAAGTCGCAACATCAGCCTCACTTGCGTAGTAGTTGAAAAACCTGTCCTCCCTCCCAAACATCTCTGACGGCTTCATGATGATGGCGTCGGGAAATTCATCTCTCACTGCATTCTCTCCCACCGCCTAGGACACAATAGTGATGAGCACACAGACCCATATCCACACACGCAGGTTACCTTGTTCCTGAGGTATTTGGACGAGCTGCGTATGTCAGCGTTGAGGTGAGACATGTGGATGAACTTAGTGATGCCGGCCTCTCTGGTTGCCTTGGCAATTTGCTGAGGGATGCTCACAAACACATCCTCAAAGCGGTAGTTGCTTGACACAGAAAAAGAACATTAAACTGCAGAACACATAGAAATACAACAGCATTTATTATCACAAGAATACCTTGTTTCCCATTCTTTGCCCACAAGGTTGATGACCACGTTGGAGTTCTCCAAAGCTCTTCTGATGGAGTCTTTGTCCCGGGCATCCCACTCCTGCAGCAGATTTCCAAACAAAGTCAGAGTGAGGGCTCCGAGGAACATTCTACTATCACTTACTTTTTTGAGACTTATATACCATCAAAATGATTTGTCCCAGGTCCCCCATAGGCTTGAAATACATGGTGTCATACTGATCACAGCGGTGAGGCACTATGATCTGAGAGCCAACCCGACCTGAAAAAAACACCAAATCAAACATGTGAAGCAAAGAGCTATTCCCATTCAGCCAGTCTGTTAGGGTGCACTTACATTTGTAGCCCTTTAGTCTCAACCGAACCAGAAATAAAAAGATACTTAGCGGTCACATTAATCAAATCAAATCAAATCAACTTTATTTATAAAGCACATTTAAAATTTACCACAGGGGTAGCCAAAGTGCTGTACAATGGGCAGGTTAAAAGATAATACGAGAACCGAGCAAACACAACACAACACAAACAGAGCACGATAAAAAATAAATAACTAAAATAAATAGAACATAAAAAAAGGTTCACAGCAGGTGTAATATGGAGTGCCATAGCAGGATGGATATCACTCAGTGTTAAAAGCCATGGAATAAAAGTATGTTTTTAAGAGAGATTTAAAAACAGGAAGAGAGGAGGCCTGTCTAACACTCAGAGGTAGGTCGTTCCAGAGCTTGGGAGCAGCAGCGCCGAAAGCTCTGTCACCTCTAAGCTTCAGCCTTGTGTCAGGGACCGTCAGTAGCAGCTGATCGGCTGATCTTAGGGATCGGGTAAGGCAGTAAGGCTGAAGGAGGTCGGAGAGATATGTTGGAGTGAGGTTGTTTAGACATTTAAAAACAAATAGAAGGAGTTTAAAATTGATTCAGTAACGCACAGGGAGCCACATTAGTGCGGTTTAATTAGCATTCACGTTTGCATTTTAGTGCGTGGACTAAATAATGCTAAGACGTGTGTCAATGGGACAGCATAGGTGATGTGGACTTAAAATTTTTTTTTTTTTTACCTGCTGAAATTTTCCGGTGAAGATGATATAAATTCTACAAGGGCGTTAAAAAGGTTCACAAAGTTGTGTTGTAGGGAGATATGATTTCTGACCACTTCTGCGCTTATGGGACATTTAACTCTTGTTTTTTGATAATTTTTGCTCAAAACCACAGAGTGTTGTGGTGCGGTCGGCGTTCACACTTTCCTCACTCTTGACTGTAGATTCTGGTTCTGGCTTCACTTGGCTATGTTCACACTCGGCCAAGCGGAACGTACTGTACAAGCAGAGCACTCGAACTAGTTTGTTTTGAATAGGGTTGCGCAATATCAACGATGTACGGATATAAATTAGGCTGATACAGATTTTAATTAGGCATGTCCGATAATGGCTTTTTGCCGATATCCGATATTGTCCAACTCTTTAATTACCGATACCGATATCAACCGATATATACAGTCGTGGAATTAACACATTATTATGCCTAATCTGGACAACCAGGTATGGTGAAGATAAGGTACTTTTTTTTTTAATTAATCAAACCAAATAAAATAAATAAATTAAAAACATTTTCTTGAATAAAAAAGAAAGTAAAACAATATAAAAACAGTTACATAGAAACTAGTAGTTAATGAAAATTAGTCAAATTAACTGTTAAAGGTTAGTACTATTAGTGGACCAGCAGCACGCACAATCATGTGTGCTTACAGACTGTATCCCTGCAGACTGTATTGATATATATTGATATATAATGTAGGAACCAGAATATTAATAACAGAAAGAAACAACCCTTTTGTGTGAATGAGTGTACCGGTAAATGGTGGAGGGAGGTTTTTTGGGTTGGTGCACTAATTTTAAGTGTATCTTGTGTTTTTCATGTTGATTTAATAATAATAAAAAAAACAACAACCCGATACCGATAATAAAAAAAACGATACCGATAATTTCCGATATTACATTTTAACGCATTTATCGGCAGGCCGATATCATCGGACATCTGTAATTTTAATACTATTATTATATCGTGATAATGCATGTTGATGACACGTTTTAGCTGTTTTCCGCAAATTTGACAGAGACAAGCAAACAAACGCGTCCTGAATGCAGAGCATTTTTGCTAACAGCTAATGTCCCTTCACAGTGTAAATCCACTTGTAGGTCAGCAATTGTCACCTCCATAGCAGCCAATAAACAGTACGTTTCTTACAAGTACCATCACTGGAGGACGAGGAATAGCCAAACATGCTATACTACACACCATAGGGGGATATTTTTACAACATGCTAACCGCAAAGCTCGACCTCTCGAGAGTTAACAAGGCTGGGCAAATAGTGGCAGTAATGATGCCAAGTATTGTATAAGTAAATGGTTGATACTACAGTGGTTATAGATTGGTATTTTTTAATCATCAGAAAATATTGTCGTTTTTGTTATTGTTTACAAACTCAGGAAATAAGCCCTTGGACACAGGAGGACTGCAAGGGCAAAACCAAAGGATTTAAATCAGAGCCAATAGTAGGAAATCATTTTAATATTTAATTGATATTGTTACACAACATCCAGTGTTTTTGATCAATAATTGAATCATTCAATGATCTTAACATTTTAAAAATTAACATTGGTATGAACATCACTACCCTTGTAACTACTTGGTATTGGATTGATTCCCAAATTTGTAGTATCACCCAAAACCAATGTAAAATGTAAAGGGGTCATATTATGGTTTTTTTCTACATTTAAAACTGGTTTACATTACATGTATTGGTGGTTCTTTGGTGAAAATGTTGCATAGATTATGTTTTACAGACCATCTTTTTGTGGGCGGTCCTATTTACGTGCCTCCACTTCGAGCACAGTGACACAGGGGTTAGTGCATGTGCCTCAAAATAAGAAGGTCCTGAGTAGTCCGGAGTTCAATCCCGGGCTCGGGATCTTTCTGTGTGGAGTTTGCATGTTCTCCCCGTGACTGCGTGGGTTCCCTCCGGGTACTACGGCTTCTTCCCACCGCCAAAGACATGCACCTGGGGATAGGTTGATTGGCAACACTAAATGGTCCCTAGTGTGTGAATGTTGTCTGTCTATCTGTGTTGGCTCTGTGATGAGGTGGCGACTTGTCCAGGGTGTACCCCGCCTTCCACCCGAATGCAGCTGTGATAGGCTCCAGTACCCCCCGCGACCCCAAAAAGGGACAAGCGGTAGAAAATGGATGGATGGATGGCACTTTGACTACGTCTTCTCTCCGTCATCCATGCTGTAGTTTTTAGCGCTTCCATATGGACTAACAGATATAAGTTTGAACTATACTTTGTATTAGAAATGGCAACAGCTGAGAATGCATGTCCATGTACAAGCCAGTCTGCCCCACAACAAGATTTCAGAGAAAAAGATGGAATTTATTGATGTTGGACTACAAAGGCGGACTCTCGCTAAACTCTTCGGGTAAAACTTTACCATATATGAGATATCCGCTGACGTCACCAATTGGAAAAACGTCCCAAATTGGGAAAATTCCGAAGGGCTTGATTGGAGTACCGGTAAGTATGAAGATTGTTTTATATGGTTTGATTTCCACATTTTCAGGACTTATGCAGATCCCAAATACACAAAAACAGGTAGCAATAGGTAAGAAAAGTTGGTTTTGCATAATACGTCCCAGACTCCCCTTTAAACAAAAGAAGAAAAGTGCTTATTACATTTCAACAGAAGTGTAGATAGAAACATGTTACAACAGAAAGTACACACTATTAAGAGTAAATTAGCAAGTAGATTAATAATAGTTTTGAGAACATAATACAACTAGAAACTATGCAATATGTTACTGCATACATCAGCAGCCAAATTAGGAGCCTTTGTAACTCACTATCATTAATATACCAAATACTGTTCTATATTGTGATATATGTCATTATCGCAGGAGGCCATCGCGATATAGATGTTAGGCCTTCTTGCTCATCCCTACTTTTGAACCAGCCCAAATGACGAGTGTGAACGCACCCTAATGCCGTACATGAAGTTCCCATTAAAATAACACAATATTGCCAGTTTGTTTTATTCATTCTACTCACCCAGCCGATTGACCACATATCGCCCCAGGAAGCCTGTAGCACCGAACACAGTGGCCGCTATGCCGCTGGAAGACGAGCGACCTCCCTTTCCTTTGGGGATGACAGCATGGTGCAGCTTCCTCTGGTGAACTGGGACGACGGAGGAAACCGACAGCACAGCGGGGGGACAGCAACCCTCTGAAGAGGAAAACGGGAGGTGAGGTGAGTAGGTCCTAGGGTTGGGTCGATAAAACGATATCAATATATATCGCCATAGACACGTAATTGATATAAGAAAAAAATGTGTTTGATAAAATATTCCAGATATATATTTTTGTTTTTTTTTGGTCTGAAGAAACCAGGCAGAATGAAGCGGTTGGTTGCATGAACAAAAGCGCTCGCAGTCTGGTAACCTAGCGAAACAGGAAATGATCAGTAAGCAATGTGAGGGACACGCTAAACAGCCAATTGCTTATAACAGTATCAACTATCAAATTAGGTTGCGCCATCCTGCTGTCTCGCTGTTGATTCTCTGTATTGAGTGAGAAGAGAAAGTAAAAGTTAGGGCTGCAGAGAGCGAATAAATTGTCGATAAAACAGGAAAAGTCACCTCGACATTATGGCAGTTATTTGGATTTTTGCAAACGGACCGTAGTCCTTTGCCGCGTTCGTCTTTTCTTTTCAACCCTCGTACGTTTCCTATTTGGATGAACGAAAACAACAGCTAGGAACTAAAGTGCAGGACCGTATAAATAAAATAAATAACAAAATATAACAAATGAGCAACTTTAAAATAATAATTTGGTCCAGTAATATTAAAATAATAATTACTGCACAAAATTAATTCATTTCCATACTTAAATAAAAATAGCAGACCAAAAATAAATGTTACAGACAACGTGACTTCCTGGCAGTAAACCTGCAAAAAATGGTTCTCCTCAAGTTTCGCTATGCTTAAACTTTTACACTATTTTGTTACAGTTTATTAAGAATTTCTTTCATATTTATTTCATCACCTTAATTAAAAGAGGTCATTTAGTGTTTGTTGTGAGTTATAACTTTGTTTTAACTGGCACTAAAAAACATGAACACATTACCCTCATTTTAGAATCCCTTCACTGGCTCCCAGTTCATTTTAAAATGTTGTTATTTGTTTTTAAATCTCTTAATGGATTAGCGCCACAATATATGTCAGACCTTTTAAAAATGTACACCCCCACAAGGTCTCTGAGGTCAGCTGATCAGTTTCTTCTTGTCGTCCCAAAAAACAGTTTTAAAATACCGGTACAGAGGTGCATTGATTGTTTTCCATGGTTGTGTTGAAATGTATTTTCTGCCTTGATAGCTGAAGGGATTATAATCAGAGGAAGATGACATTTGAAATAAAAATGTTAACATTTAATATATGTTTTACCTGGTCCATATTTTCCATAGATCACATTACCGTATTTTTCGGAGTATAAGTCGCTCCGGAGTATAAGTCGCACCGGCCGAAAATGCATAATAAAGAAGGAAAAAAACATATATATGTCGCATTTTTTGGGGAAATTTATTTGATAAAACCCAACACCAAGAATAGACATTTGAAAGGCAATTTAAAGTGACTAAAGAATAGTGAACAACAGGCTGAATAAGTGTACGTTATATGACGCATAAATAACCAACTGAGAACGTGCCTGGTATGTAAACGTAACATATTATGGTAAAAGTCATTCAAATAACTATAACATATAGAACATGCTATACGTTTATCAAACAATCTGTCACTCCTAATCGCTAAATCCCATGAAATCTTATACGTCTAGTCTCTTACGTGAATACGGTAAATATAAATAGTTATCGATATCGATCAAGCTAAAAATCTTATTTTGTGATACAGTTTTCAGCATTATCGCCCCGCCTAAGTAGATCCACGTTTATCCATCCATTTACTACCGCTTGTCCTTTTTGAGGTGGCGGGGGGTGCTGGAGTCTATCTCAGCTGCATTCGGGCGGAAGGCATGGTACACCCTGGACAAGTCACCACCTCAGTTCCACGTTCAATTTAGTCACAAACAAGGCATAGTGATTGGGATTCAGGTACACCTAAAACAATTACCTGCAGATGTACGAATATACAGATAATAAGTCATGTAAGTAACAACATATAATGTTGTGTCTGTCATTATCCCTTTGCAAGTTTGTATTGAAGCTGCATATTACCCTTAACACGCCACGTCAGACTTTATCACACAATTTAAGTGAAATGTCCTTCTATTTACATGAAGGCACGTTAATAGCTGTAGGTGCAGACAAGTATTGACAGATAGAAAACTAGCTGATGTTAGCACTTAGCCATGGTTAGCATTAGCCGACGAGCCGGTAAACAAGGTCATTCAACCCGCATAAATACTTCCAACGTGAACCTGTGCTCGGACGACATTATTTTAATCTACCCCCAAAAATTACATAAACGTCGAGATGTTTACTAATCACTGCTTTGTCGTTACTTACTAGAAACCTTCGGAAGGACACTCGCAGGACGGCTAACCAGCGCAAGGGTCGCCATCTTTCCGTCTACGGCATCTAGTAAGGACCAAAGTAGGAAATTCGCGAATACGGAAACAGTGGTCCTCATCCATTTTTCCTACCGCTTGTCCCTTGCGGGGGTGCTGGAGCCAATCTCAGCTGCACTCCAGCAAAAGGCAACTGTATATATAATTATAACAAGACGTAAAATGGGTAAGATATTATCAAGTTCATAACATCATTGTGCCATATTGATATTTTCCATTTGGGGTTTTAGTGTTATTGTAAGAGAGAACCAACACAAACAACAACAGAGCGTATTTATGAAGGAGAGTATTAATGTAAATGTTTATGGTTGTCATTTAAGTGTTTTCTCTATGTATTTTGAATTGTTTTAACTTAGGCTTACCATATTCTGAAATTGCAAAAAGAGGACACATGTATGGTGCCAAGGCGGGCAGCACGCCAAGGCCGGGACTAGGTGAAAATTGGCCAATGATACTCGAACTTGCTTTATACATAATATATTTATTTAAATAAAGCATTTTTTTACTCTGTTGACAGCAGTGTTGGCGCTAGGAATTTTCAAAATGGGGTCCCAGGGACCCCATCAAGTCATGAAAATGGGGTACCACAGTAAAATTTTGGGGTCCCACTTTTTTGTAAGCGTTTTGAAAACAAATGATAAATGTTGTTATATCTCACATTCTATATTGTGTTTTGGAAAAAGGTTGTCATAAACGTTACTTCATTCACATTATTATTATTATTAAAAAAAATTATAAAAAAAGAAGTAGAAATGGATGGATGGATGGAAAACAAATTTTTAAAAGTATGTTTTTGGGGTGGAGGAGTCTGATCTGGTGCTAGTTAGCTTGAAGCTAACAGCTAGCCTGTCTCCATCCTGGAACAATGTGGATCCAGCGGGAGATAAAAGTGAAGTTTCCATGGACTCACAAAGACTAAAACAAGTAATTTACTGGAAACTTGACACAGGATGAAGTTAAAAAGGTTGACTTTACACTCACCTTAGTGCAGTGGTTCTTAACCTGGGTTCGATTGAACCCTAGGGGTTCGGTGAGTCGGCCTCAGGGGTTCACCTGACTCATCGTGTAAATAAAAACTTCTCCCTATCGGCGTATTATGGCAGTGACGTGCGGCCTCACCTGCCATCATGGAAAGAAAAAAAATGTAAAAAGAAAAAAAAAAATTAAATTGTTATATGTATTCAGTGATTATACTATAAAGTTATTTTCCATTTAACTTCACCAGTTTTAGATAATTTTTATTCAAAATCACTGAATTTTCACATTTGCCGTTCAAATACTGAGAAGAGACGGTGCGGTGATCAGCAGCCAGTTGAGGCATGTCACTCAGTTGTGCCTCAACATGGATTGCGGACTCGGCTAACTGCTGGCCTGCTGTGCAGTGAGACCGTATTGCTATATGAATTATATTATACATTTCCATAGTTTAGTTAGCTGAGGTATATAATGTACTGTGTATTTTGTCAACAACTGTATGTGTGTAAAGTATTTCTTGTGCTGAGCAATCATAAAACCGCTGCGAAGACGCACTGTGTGAGGCTCGCAGTAATCCCGCCTCCTGGTGCCGGTTAATGCACCCCCCGACGGGAGCGCCACACCAACCAAAGCCCACACCCAAACCCTCCACGTGCAAGACCGAATCCACCCAAAAAAAGTCACTTAACAAGAAGCCAAAAAGTGCAAAAACAACACTGCTCGCGCCGGAGGAGCCGTGAACGACTGCAGGTACACAACATTAGGTACACTTGCAGACTGCAGCACGGATTTCATACTTCATTCATTCACAACTCCTCCAACACGAACACCACTGTTCCCACACTTATAAGTAAAGGTAAGACCATAATAACGTTTTTTTAATTAAATGTGTTTTTTTGTGTGCTACAGTTTGTATGTGTAAAGTTAAAGTTTAGTTAAAGTACCAATGATTGTCACACACACACTAGGTGTGGTGAAATTTGTCCTCTGCATTTGACCCATCCCTTGATCACCCCCTGGGAGGTGAGGGGAGCAGTGGGCAGCAGCGGCGCCGCGCCCGGGAATAATTTTTGGTGATTTAACCCCCAATTCCAACCCTTGATGCTGAGTGCCAAGCAGAGAAGAATGCTGGTATGAGCTTTTAAACACAACCCGTTAACTGCTGCCAATCAAATGGTGAATAAGATACTCTTTAGGGTTCATATGTTTGTAAATCTGACTGTGATGAAGTCAGTGCCTCACCAGCCATCAACCTCACCGCACGTCACTGTATTATGGATAACCCCAAACAATGTTCCCTCTAATTTTCCATCTGATTTGCAAGTGTGTAATTTGTTGTCAGTTCATGCACTGTGTTGGTTTTGTTCTTTGAACAAGGTGATGTTCATGCACGGTTCATTTTGTGCACCAGTAAAAAAACATATAACTTTGTCTTGAATTTGAAAAAAAAAATATATATATATTTTTTACTAAAGAAGGGTTCGATGAATGCGCATATGAAACTGGTGGGGTTCGGTACCTCCAACAAGGTTAAGAACCACTGCATTAGTGTTTACCATCAAGTCTTTCTTTTGACAGCACCTTGCGCTAAACTTGTCCCAGTGCAAACTGAGGAAGTGTTTGTCATTGACCAAACATTTCGGCCAATCAAAATTTACGACCAATGAAAACGCAATAAACGGGGACAAAATGTGACCCGGCAAATATAAACAAAACAAAACACTGGCGGAAAGCAATAATCGAGACAACAAAAAAACAAGCAAGCCGGGCGGTAGGTAAAAAAAAGAAAAAAAGTCCTTTCTGATTTCAATGCTTAAAAAGACACAGAAAGTGCGGTAACGCCAACACTGCTTGACAGTATAAGAAAATAAGTCACACTTATATTCTGTAACTGTGTGGAATGCTAAAACATCCTCTGCTGCGTTTACAATGTCTTCTCCTTTTCCAGGTCACACAAAGTACTCTGTCAATTTAGCAGACGAGCTCTCGCCCTGTAAAGCTGTTTTGTGCTTTGTAGTGTCGATATGGGCTTGTAGATCTTTGGCCCCTTTATTTACCACAGATATATACGTTCCTGCTTTGCACACAGTGCATTCTGCTTCCCATGTGTCACGGCCAGGACGAAAACACGAATACTTTTTCCGCAAATCATCCGTGAAGTTGCATTTACGTTTCGGCATTTCTTGTTTTCATGTCTGTCTCTCCACTCGCTAGCTCTCTCGCTCTCTGTCTCTGCCCCTCCCTCATGAATGTTTCTGCGTGCGCACACCTTCACAGTTTGTTTTGTTTAACCCCTTCTTAACTTAACCCTGGACGTACATTGAAATTACACGCAACCCTAACTCAAAATGCCGGACATTTGAGGCATTTAAGAAACCCCGCCCGGACACCCCCGCAAAAGAGGACATGTCCGGGGAAAAGAGGACGTATGGTCAGCCTATTTAACTGGTAAATGTGCGTATTACTACAACTAGCTCCGCAAGCCAAACCACAAGGCTTAGTGGCCTTGTGGTTAGAGTGTCCGCCCTGAGACTTGGGAGGTTGTGAGTTCAAGTTCAAACCCCGGTCGAGTCATACCAAAGACTATAAAAATGGGACCCTGCCTCCCCGCTTGGCACTCAGCATCAAGGGTTGGAATTGGAGGTTGAATCAGCAAATGATTCCCGAGCGCGGCGCACGCTGCTGCTCACTGCTCCCCTCACCTCCCAGGGGGTGAAAATGGGGATGGGTCAAATGCAGAGGACACATTTCCACAATGTGTGACAATCGTTGGGACTTTAACTTTAACTTTAACATAGCCAATTCGTGAAAGTAATTTTGTATCATAATAATACAGTAGTCCCTCCTTTATTGGTTACAGGCATGACCATCATAAAAAAAAATTCGGAGAAGTAGGAATCATGAATTATAAATCGAATATTTGTATAGCTAGAGTGCAAATTTTTTTTATGACCTTCTAAATACGTTTCTCAACAATATGAGAGCCATCTAGACATGAAAACCTTCCTTTAATCACCTTAACACTCTTTGTGGATGTCATTGTGGCTTGTGCAGCCCTTTGAGACACTCGTGATTTAGGGCTATATAAGTAAACATTGATTGATTGATTGATTTTAATCTAATATAGCACCAGTGTCAAACAGAAGGCCCGGGGGCCAGATCTGGCTTACCACATCATTTTATATGGCCCGTGTATGCCTGGAAATAATGTGTCAAAAAAGTACTTTATCTTTTCTTACCAAATGTATTCCTTTTTTCGATTTTTGACAGAAAAAAAAAAATAAATAAATAAAAATAATATATATATATATATATATATATATATATATATATATATATATATATATATATATATATATATATATATATATATATATATATGTAGTGCATGAAATTGCATACTTTTAATATTATCCAATATTGCAACAAATATTATTATCATACTTTCCAAACTATTTTGTATATTCAAAATAAATACTTTTATGTTGACTTATGATTTTAAAGCAAGAAATCCATCAAATTGTTCACTGTAAAAAATTCAATAGATTTTACAGTGACATTTACTGTGTTTTTTTGTTTGTTACAGCCTATTACTGTAAATTTGAAAAAACTCTACCCGTTTTTTACTGTGAAATGCTGCCGGCTGAGCTACCAGTCTCTTGCCATAAAATTTATGGTTGTTGTTTCTACTGTGTATTACTGAAAATTTATTTTTTTTACGGTAAAAATCTGGCAGCTCAGCTCACAAAAAAACAGTGGTACTGTAATACAGTAATATGTTGTAAAACCACCACAGGTGTACAGTAAAATTCTGGCGACTAACCTGCCATTTTTTCCTAACAAAAACAATGCTACTTGTTTTCTATTTACCGTAATATGTTGTAAAAAGCGCTGTATTTTTTACGGTAAATTCTACTGACCTAGTTACCAGCTTTTAACTGTAAAATGATCTACATCTTTAAAAAAAAAAATATATATATATCCATCCATCCATTTTCTACTGCTTGTCCATATGTATGTATATATATATATATATAAATATATATATGTATATGTATATGTATATGTATGTATATATATATATATATGTATATGTATATATATATATATATATATATATGTATATGTATATATATATATATATATATATATATATATATATATATATATATATATATATATATATAAATAAATAATAAAATGCAAAGGCAAATTCATATTATATTTGTTGTCCCAAGTGGCCCCCCGATGGCAGCCATAACTGCGATGTGGCCCTCAATGAAAACCCGTTTCAAACTAGCAGTTTTAGTGCACTATAGTAATGCTTCCTCAGGCTGAGCCAATCAGTGGCAACAATACTGAACAGCACTCTCTGATTGGTTTGGTCTCCTCTAGTGGCCAATACTACAGTAGTAATGATAGTTTTAGTTTGTTTAGCCATTTTTATGCTTGAAAATGTATAATTTAGCCCCAAAATGTTGAAAAATATACTTTTAAAAATGTGACAACTATTACCTATGAGTAGGAAGAACATATACATTTAATACAAATAATACAAATAATATATTTCCCTGTATCCTGTATTATTAAAAAAATGTTCCGCTAAACGTAGCTATTTTTAATTAGTTTACGCCTCTAAAAATAGTTATGAAGATAAAAAAATGATATAATTCAGTTCCTCGTCGCAGAAATATTAAAAAAAACCCATTTTATTTCAACATTTAAATACATGACAAAGATAAAATGATTCACTTCATATTCATATTGTGTCTTCAATGTTCATTCTTTTAAAATCTCTAATGGCTGTTATGATTGTCACTAAGGACACTAGTGTCAGCTTGAATTCAAACTAATGGCAATGCAGGATGAAAAATAATTGATATAAATACAGATAAATAAGCATATCAGGAGGTCTTTACGGTGGAACAGAGAGTAGGGAGATTCCATATATTACACAACACTAAGAATCCTGCAGTAGTCCAGATGTACGCACACATCAGTAAAGTGCAAGATCTCTAATACTGCAAGGCACAAAACTAAGATTGTCTTTTTGCTTGTTCTTTCTAATGTAAAAATACTGGAAACACAGACATTGAAAATATTTTCATATATAACTCCTCTGTATCTGTAGCACAAATGTATAGGAGACAACAACAGAAATATATATTGTACTTTAACTTCAATACAAATACACACACAGTTTACTAATCATATATGAAACATTTGCTAAAACAAAAAAATACAATTGTTTGCGATCCAGTTAAAAAGGTGCACGCTATCTTATCATGTCTTACCATAAAAATAGTTTTGGCTCAGCTTGTATTGTATACACACTTTTACACTCGGGAAAGCAAATTAATCTAACACATACAATTACATTTCTAACATTTTGAAATATAGCTTTCTGATCTGTTGGGGATTTCAATACTCAGCAAAGACTGCATCCAATAAATAAAAAATAGGTTGAAACAACCTTTTCTGAACATTCTTATGTGGCAAATACATACAAAAATATTACAATTTGTGGACTCTTACATTATCTATTAATCTAATAATGCAATAATTGTACCCACTCGGCATCCATTGCAGCCGATCAACCAGGAGGGTGTTTCCACATCTGCAGCACCTTCCCAAGGGTTCCTTCTTTTTCTCAGTTCGGGCTTTTGAAGTTTTTCCTTGCCCGGATGTGGGCCAGTACAGGGGATGTAATTGTGGTTTGTGAAGCCCTTTGAGGCACTTGTGATTAGGGGCTATATATACATACTGATTGATTGATTGATTGACAACTTATTGAACTGAAGAAAGATCCTTTTTTTGTTTTTTACTAATGATTGATGCAACCTATTCTATACATTCATTTCTAAAATAGTTTTCTCTCACATGTCAACTTAAAAGTGTCGGTGCCCTTTGTACCCTCACACTAGTTGTGGGACGTTCACGCTACACAACATGGCAGTGTTTGTACCAACATGTCACCATCAGCCTGCAGGAAAAGCGTGGCTTGTACCAATTTAGTTCATTTTCCTGAAATGGAACGCAGGTGACAATCTCCACATCCGTGTGAGTTTTCCCATTTCCAGTGAATGCAACATGACTCCCTTACATGGCAGGAGGCAAACAAGGAGACGGCTTTTGGCTGTCCTGAGGCTCTGTGCCCTCTTCCTCCTGAGGTTTGAGGATGATGTGAACGGGCTTCTCTAAACCCGCATCCCGCAGCTTGCAATGCTCGCTTTCGCACACCTCCTCCTCAGCCGAAGCCCCGATGGGCCGCAGGCGCTCAGTGGAGGCGGTGCTTGTGTCAGAACCGTCTCTCTTCAGCTTCTCGTTGTCACAGTTGTCGTCCGAGCTGAGCCTCTCTGCTGTACCGGGGCGAGAAAGAACGTTAGACGGCTGCCTGATGGCAAATCTCTATATGAGAATGTTGTGAAAGTGGAACCTCGATGGTCAGAGGCTTGTATTGTTGGCATCATAACAATCTTAGTAGGGTTTTGTACGATATAAATGTGTCCAACAATAGAGCTTTTCATACTATCCACATGTTGATGACACATTTTTGTTGTGTCCCGCACATTTAACAGCGACAATCGAACGGCCGCATCCCCATCGCAATGCAGCATTCTTGCTCGCGGCTAACTAGTCCTCGCCTCCATGGCGGCAAGTAAGTTTCTTACAAGTATTGTTATCACTGGAGGATGAGGACGACGTAGGACAGGGACATTCTAATAATTTTTTTTGGAGGCAACATTCCCAGAAAGTTAAGGACCGAGGGGCCGGACTTCTCCCTTTACTAATAAGTCCTATTTTGTATATTCCGTAGAAGCAGCGACCTCGACAGAAGATGTTTTTTTTTTTTTTTTTGTCCTGTCCAGCTTCTCAGGCAAATTATATAGTTGATGTAGATGCCCATATCGGCTGTTCAGATTTACTTAACAAAAGAGAAGTGTAGGATACTTCTCTTGTTGCCTTCTTTGTATTTGACTTTATTAAATGTATTTATATTATCATTTGGTGCAGCCGGGCCGGAGCAGGAGGGGATAGAAAGAGAAAAAAAAGAAAGACAGAGGGGGAAATTGTGGGGACAAGAGGGGGATTAGACAGAGAGAAAAAACAACAACAGCAAACACAACAACAACAACAACAGCAACAACAATAGAGCAACATCAGCAAATATGACATGTACAAATATGATGGTAAAAGTAATAGCAAATAAGCAGTTAGCGAGTGAGCATTATTACACTACAAATTGAGCAATACAAATACCAATAGAAATAGCGCTATTGATAATGAACAATACCAATACTTTACCCTTATTATCAACAATACAGTTGTTCAAATGCAACAATACATATACGTAATGATAACTTGAGATACGAAAGAATGCAGAAAAATGGAGGGGAAGAAAGAGAAGCAACCTACCTTAACCTTGTAGATTGTTATAGTAACAATAGGTTAAGCTTTGTCAGTGTGCTATGTGTTATACCCAGTTTACCCTAGGGCAACAACATTAATATATGTTTGATGAAACGTGATTACCGTATGTGCATGAGTGTATGTATGCATATGTACAGAAGATGTTTGATTTTGGTCTATTTATTTTGTCCGTCACATGAGCGCTCTGCTGTTTTTAACCTCTTAAGGCCCAAGCTGTTTGTTTACATGCTTTTTTTTAATTTCTCTTTGCTATTTGGGCTTATTGGACCCTAATTAGAATAAAAACCAAGAATCATCTTTTGATATGATGTACTGAGTCCATAAGTACACAAACGTGTACTTCATGTTTAGTGACATGCTAATTCTTATTTTTACCCTTTTCTTCCCAAATTCCATTGTATGTTATACTCTTCTGACACCACCAGATGGCAGTATAAGTGTCCACATAAGCGGCCATAAGACCCCAATTCAGTAGTGTACACAATTTTGGAAATAAGAGCTAAAAGGTGCTGTCCCCGGATGTGGCCACTAAGCCTTTAGAGCAGGGGTCCCCAAACTTTTTGACTTGGGGGCTGCATTGGGTTAAAACAATATACATATATATATGTATATATATATATATATATATATATATATATAGATTATATTCCTCACGCACTAATTGACTGAAAGAGCGTGCACTTTGCCGATGATGTCACGTTATCGATGGGAAAATGCATTTATAGACAATATGATTTGCCTGAGCGGCTAGGAGACACAGAGAGTAACAAGCAGTAGAAAATGGATTAGAAAGGACAGATTTTAAAAAACAATATAAAAAAAAAAAAATTCAACCTGGGGCTTACCGTGGGCCGGATTTTGTACACTGGTGGGCCGGAACCGGCCCGCGGGCCGTAGTTTGGGGACCCCTGCTTTAGTGGTTTTAAGGTGCTTTTGCAAAAAAGCTAGTCAAAGATCATCTCTATGACAGCAATCTAGTGTTTTTAAAAATGTGAGTCTTTTTTGTTTAACTGAACTCGCCGTCCACCAGTTGAATAGCCCAAATGATTCAAAATAGGGTGCAGCACGGTGCAACAGGGGTTAGATAGGCTCCAGCACCCCCCGCGACCCCGTAAGGGACAAGCGGTAGAAAATGGATGGATGGATTAAAAAGAGGGCACCTAAAATGGATCTTTGAAGAATATCACTAGTATAACTAAAGACATTGATTAAATGACTACTGACTGCATATGAAGTAAACAGGCTACAGCAACACCTTAGTTACATAAATTATATTATGAAAAACAATTGTAACTGCCATAAAGGAGAGGACTTAAAGGTGTGCCTTGAGGAACGCCTCAGTCATGAATCACAAGTTTGGACCCTAGTGTTTGCTAACAAGATTAAATGTCAATGCAAAGATCTGCCAAGTGTTTACAGTGTTCCAAGTTCCTCTATACAACAGGAGCACTCTTGTTTTTTTGGAAATTTGCTTTAAAAATATTTGTCTCTCAAGTTTTGAATTGAATCCTTGTCCTGACTTGGCCCATGGGCCGCCAGTTGAATAGCCCTGTTGTAGGAGGTTATAGGACGACTTGCTAACCGCTAAGCTAGAGCTACTGAATGTAAACAGAGATGGACGGTTCGATACAAATATCGACAGTAATGATACCAAGTATAGTATCAGTACATGGTTGATACAGTGACTTGATCAATATTTTGTCGTTTTTGTTATTGTTTACAAACTCAGACAATAAGTCGGTGGACACAGGAGGAATTTAATGGCAAAACCAAAGTATTTAAATCATATTTTTTGTTTAGTTTGTTGCACTATTGACTTTATTTTGCTCAACATATTGTATGTAATAAAAGGGAATAAGGAAATAATTTAAATATATAATTGCTATTGTCACAATGCCATCCTGTGTTGTTATCTGATTATAATTGTGATTAGAATGACTTGAAAATTTAAAGTACCAGTATCAGCATTGGCATGTCCAATACTGCCCCTGTAACTACTTGGTATTGGATTAATACGCAAATTTGTAGTATCACCCACAACTAATGTTAAATATCCAAACAACAGAAGAATGAGTGATAATCACTGAATGGAGAACTGGGGGTGGGATTAAATAAATTATCTTCTTCCCACTCCCTTTCAGGCAAAACTGGACAATTATGCACTATATTAATTTATATTATTATGTTTTGTCAACTTGTACTTCTTTATGTCATTGCCTGATATAAATAAATAAATGAAAAATAAAAAAATAATTAAAAAAATAATTAAATTTGAATACAAGTGTGAATAGAACCAGGTTACAACATAAAGTAACCAGATATTAAAAGTAAATTATTAAGTAGATTTATATAAGTTTTGAGAAAATAATACAACAGGAAATGGAAATATTTTTCAGCATACATCAACAGCCAAATTAGGAGCCTTTGTCAGCTGTTTGAAATAATTATATGTAATTTATATTCCAAATAATATATTGTAATATACATATTGTTATCGCAGGAGGTTGTAATATACACCGCAATATAGATTTGAAGACATATTGCTGTCTGTTATACAAGTGTAAAAATAAGCTTACCACTGTAGTATTTGGACGTCTTTAATGATGAACGAGAAAACGAAGGTGGTGTCAAAACTTTGTTTTAAGTGTAAAAAGATGTCAGCCATTGAAACAAAAAAATCTTTACCTTGTTTTTAACAAGTGACGACGACTACCTAGAGTTAATAGTTTTAACGAAGGTCTCATAAGGTTCGTTTCAGTGTTTGTTTGACTTTAGAGGTTCCACTTTGGAGTGTTTATGAATATTACTCACCAGATTTGCCATGAGCTTGTTGGCTGTAATCCTGTTCACCGTTGCTCCTTGTAGTGCTCACATTGGCAGTCTGCTTCTTCACTGATGGTTTAGTTCTGGGCCTCACCTTGTTGAAATTCCCCTCCAGGATCCAGTCATGCTGTAAACCCTCAATGGGCGTCATCCGTTTGGTTGGATCCCAGCTAAAAGGAAACAATACATGAATACAGTCACCATGCAGTGGTTGTTACTTTGTATTTGTTCCCACATAAAATCAGAAGAAAGAGAGGGAACTTACGTGAGGCAGCGTTTGATGAAGTCCAAAAATAAAACGTCATTTGTTTTCAGTGTGGTTGGCAAGTCCTTGGAATTTGGTCTTCGTTTTTTCCCCTTGCTGTTGGTGGTGTTTCTGGGATTCCCTTTTGAGTCTGTACACAAACACAACAATGCTATAATTATCAATCAATCAATCAATGTTTACTTATGTAGCCCTAAATCACGAGTGTCTCAAAGGGCTGCACAAGCCACAACGACATTAGACTTGCCTGTGGCTCCAATGAACCGTGAGAGTTTTTCTGGAGCCTTTTACACGGCATAGAGTACATATTTGAATACTTAGAAGTTCAATAGGGGGTGGGTGGATTGATTCAATAATCGATAGCATTGATACCAAGATATGTGGTGATCCGCCACAAATACATCTGAACGGCCACAGAGAGATTTGGGGCTAGTTTTTACGCCCTTAATCATGAAGACATAATGGAACTGTCTGATTGTAGCTTGTCGTTACAACTACGTACAGTAGATGGCATTCTAACGACGCTTCTTAAAGGGGAATTGCACTTTTTAAAAATGTTGCCTATTGTTCACAATCATTATGAGAGACAAGAAGACAGAAGTTGTTTTTTTTCACTTTCTTTCTATTGTTTTATTATCATATTATTATTTATAGCTAGTATTTAGACTCAAATGTCACAGTAAACACTTTAAAATCCGACCAAAACATCTGGTCTTACTCGCTAGCATTACCTTATAGCTAGAGATGGACATAACTTTGTTTTCTAACAATGGAAAGGAAGAGATTGAGTGTAAAAAACAGCGCTGAGAAAAAGTGGATGATATTCCTTGAATCCAACACTTCACTGAGTGTGTAGTCAACTTGTAAGTAAGTAAGTAAGTCGATTTTATGTATAAAGCGCTTTTCACAGATAAAATCACAAAGCGCTGTACAAAACATAGGTAAAGTAAAACAACAATTCAATTTAAAACAACAGGGGCAACATCATAAAAAGGATACAAAGGTGATTAAAAATGATAGTTAAAAGGTGCATTAACTAAAAGCTTTACTAAAAAGAGAAGTTTTCAAATGTTTCTTAAAAGTTTCAACACTGTCAAGATCACGGAGGGACTGGTGCAAATTGTTCCAGAGTCCGGGAGCTATAGCCTGGAATGCCAGGTCTCCACGGGTTATAAAACAAGTTTTCGGGATCTTTAGAAGACCCTGGCCTGAAGACTGGAGGCTGCGCCCAGAGGAGTAGGGGCATAACAAGTCAGTGATGTACTGAGGGGCCCCACCATGCAATGCACAGAATGTCAGGACTAAAATTTTAAACTCAAGGAATTTAACTGGAAGCCAATGAAGACTGGATAAAATGGGGGTAATATGGGCTGTTCTGGGTGCACCGGTCAAAAGTCTGGCAGCCACATTTTCTACCGTCTGAAGTCTCTTTAGCGTTGACTTGTTGAAAAGGTTGAAGAGAGAATTGCAATAGTTAATACGAGACGAAATGAACGTGTGAATGATCATTTCGAGATCAATTTTGACAACAAATTTCTCACTTTAGAAATATTTCTGAGATGATAAAAACAGTTTTTGGTCGGTTGACGACAGTGACCTTCCAAAGACATTGACTGATCCAACACTTGGTGAAGAAACTCAAGCGTATCACTGCTAGTCTGCATCATACTGAAGCAGAATGAGTTTAATGTCATCCAAGTGAAGTGAAGTAAATTGCATTTATATAGCGCTTTTCTCTAGTGACTCAAAATGTTTTACACAGTGAAACCCATTATCTAAGTTACATTTAAACCAGTGTGGGTGGCACTCGGAGCAGGTGGGTAAAAGGACACAACGGCAGTGACTCGGTTGGCGGAAGCGGGAATTGAACCCAGAATAGCAAAATCCCAGAACCCTCAGATTGCTAGCACGGCCGCTCTCCCAACTGAGCCACGCCGCCCCTTGAACATAAATGAAATACTCCTAATTTTTTTGTAACACTACTTTATAAAACTGCTGTAGTTTTTTGTAGGACATTCTATTGTATTGTTTTTCTTACAATATTTCTTGTAGAGCGGCCGTGCCAGCAACTTGAGGGTTCCAGGTTCGATCCCCTCTTCCACCATCCTAGTCACTGCCCTTGTGTCCTTGGGCAAGACACTTTACCCACCTGCTCCCACAGTGCCACCCACACTGGTTTAAATGTAACTTAGATAATGGGTTTCACTATGTAAAGCGCTTTGAGTCACTAGAGAAAAACGCTATTATATATAATTCACGTCACCTCATGACATGTTAAAACTGTGCTGTTTTGGGGGGGCGGGCAAGCATCAAATAAACTGATTTCAATTCATTTCAATGGGCGACATTGATTTGAGATAGAAGTGTTTTGAGTTAAGAGCTCTGTCACAGAACCAATTTGTAAGTCGAGGTACTTTTTTGTTCAGTTAAAATCTTAGTCCACAATCTTCGTTCAATGAATGTTCTGCAATTTGTCGTCCCCAAAGTAAGAACTGAACTGGGCAAGAAAACATTTAGGTTTTCAGCACCGAAGGCTTGGAATAACCTACAATCGAACTGAACTGGGCAATAAAGCATTTACGTTTTTAGCACCGAAGGCTTGGAATAACCTACAATCGAATCGTCAACTTCAAACCCTTGTTACATTAAATGAGTTTAAAGCTTCTGTGAAAGGATTGCAGTCTACCTTGTCTGTATGCACATGTGTTATGTGAGCAAGTTTTAATGTTGTAAATGTGATGTTTTATGTGTTGTTTACTGTTTTAAATGTAACCTTGCTGCTGCCCTCTTGGCCAGGTCTCCCTTGGAAAAGAGATCTTTGATGTCAATGAGATTTTACCTGGTTAAATAAAGGCTAAAAAAAAAAAAAATATATATATATATATATATATATATATGTATATATATATATATATATATATGTCTTAATAAGGTTATCCAAAAAATAGTGCTCGATACCGTAGTAGAGCGCAATATATGTATGTGTGGGGAAAAAAATCACAAGACTATTTCATCTCTACAGGCCTGTTTCATGAGGGGGGGTACCCTCAATCGTCAGGAGAAAATCTCCTGACGATTGAGGGTACCCCCCCTCATGAAACAGGCCTGTAGAGATGAAATAGTCTTGTGATTTTTTCCCCCACACATACATATATATATATATATATGTATATAGTCCTGTGTTTACAATCATGACCAACAAATTAAAAGCAAAATCACCTAACGATCCTAAAAAAATCTTAAGTTAAAAGTATTCGGCCTTGTTGTTATTGTAAATAATGTAAATAATTGTAAATAATGTAAATAATTCAATGTGATGATCTTGTGTGATGACTGTATTATGATGATAGTATATATCTGATAGTATATATCTCTATCATGAATCAATTTAAGTGGACCCCGACTTAAACAAGTTGAAAAACTTATTCGGGTGTTACCATTTAATGGTCAATTGTACGGAATATGTACTTCACTGTGCAACCTACTAATAAAAGTCTCAATCAATCAATCAAACTTACTTGCTCTCAGAACAACATCAAAATTTGCAGTATTGCCTTACCTAAAATTCAAAACATTAACCTTTCTTTGTGCACCCCCCCTCTAAATTCCCTAAGACAATCAAAATGTTATATTCCCTTATAATCAAGTAGACCGGGTCCAAACTGACCAAATATGGTCAACACTTTATCCACAGCAGCCAATGACTGGCACAAACAGGTTGAAGCAAATCAGCAGAAGATGAGTTCTTACCAAAGAACAACCTCCTCCTTGAAGCAGACTGAACAAAATCACTGGGAGGCATCCCAAGAACCTGCAAACAAAACAAAAAAAATGTACCGAATAAGCGTATGTGAAATGTTAATGAACAGTTGAGTGTTTCATCACATCCACACCTCCATGATACAAGCTATCTGCTCCACTTCGCTCTCCCCAGGGAAGAGAGGGTATCCGGTGTAGAGCTCAGCCAGGATGCAGCCCAGACTCCACATGTCAATGGCCATGCTGTAGGGGTGACCCAGGATGACCTCTGGGGAGCGGTAGAAGCGGCTCTGGATGTAGGTGTACACTACAGGCCATACACAAGCGGTGAGGTGAGACTTAAGGGTCTTGCAAGTTTGACAATAATAACAATTGCAATCAATGCATGCAAACAGTAAGCCAATGCAATATGTTTTCACCCACTTTTTTTTAGTATGCCATCTCCTTTAAGGTACGGCCAAACATTGCGAGTAACAAACTACGGTAGTCAGTTTGCACGTGTATTAATCAGCGGGCTTAAATGCTCAAAAAAGGGATCCGATGTGTAGGGGAATCAGTTTGTTTAATGTTGTCAAATTGTTATGATTGTGGTTGTAGATTAGAGTGGTTCATGCTGAAGCAGAGGAGTTACTTCCTAATAACATGGTCTCAATATTTTGTTTGTGGCTGGGGTAAAAGTATGCACAGCAGCGAATACATTATTACTGTTGTATGACATATATTTACCTCATAAAGATATACCTCATAAAGGTATAGGTTGGACTGTATGCATTAAAGATGTTAAAACCAATCCAATGTAGGGCAATTTATGCAACGCTGTCTGAACAAAAGATCCACATTTTAGCTTTGTGTTACAGATGACAAATACAATTAGTGTAATATACAAAAATGTATGTCATTATTAATAAAGTCATTTTATTTTACAAGGTGAGGTGGCGACTTGTCCAGGGTGTACCCCGCTTTCCGCCCGTGTGCAGCTAAAATAGGCTCCAGCAGTCCCCGCGACCCCATAAGGGACAAGTGGTAAAAAATGGATGGATGGATAGAATATGCCCTGGCTAGTAAAAAAAAAAGCTGCTGTGATAAAGTGTGATTGGGTCATGTGTTGGTCACATGCTCTCACCTCTTTGTTGCTCGTAACAGCTGGATCCAAAATCCACCACCTTGATGTTTCCTGCTCCTTTCTGAGACAAAAGGATGTTTTCCTGTTAAAGGAAGAAAAGTACATGTTTATTTTGCACCATCCTCTTGTAATACCATAATGCTCCACAAGATGGCTCCCGCTATTGTTGAAGTCAATGAAAAAAATTGGTAGACAAATTCATGTCTAATGCATGGTATGTTGTTTTTTGTTATTATATTGCTACTACAGTGTAATAGAAGAGTGATCTGCTTATCAATACCGGCTTGAGGTCGCAGTGAATGATCTTCTCTCTGTGCAGCATCTGCAGGCACCTGAGGAGAGCGTGGGTGAAGCGACGGATGAGAGCCACACTGAAGCCCTGGAAGTTGTTCTTTTTGATGAGCTCGTATAAGTTGACCCTGACGAAAGAAATGACAACGTTTTTCTTCTTCAAACCCTTATAGCCACTTCACATTGGAATACATCTTAATGGGGTTCCCTCCGCTTGGAAATAATACGCGACCAGTGTCCTCCTGCTGTTGTGATGAGCTTGTAACTGGAGCCTTCGCACCGTGAAGCAAGAAGGGGTAAGAGATAGGCCTCTAATCAAGGATTTGGTGACGGTAACGTAAGACAAGGTGGTAGTCCAAGGCGTCCTCTAAAGCTCCTCCGTTTAAAGGCACACACAAAACGTATCTCCTCCCTCAGATAGATAGCAGTATAGCGAGGTCAAAGGAACACTGCTGATGACTTAACCCATGACGCACTGAAGTGTGAAGTGCAAAAACATGACTAAACTCCACTGAGATGTAGGGATGGACACCTTTCACATTTGAATCCATATGGCACTAATAACCGGTAATTAGGAATTATTCAGCGGTATACATTTTTGGTACTTTTGTGTGTGCTCAAATGTGTTCATTAATGTTGTGGTATAAAGAAACTATAGTGTTTTATTTTTTATTTAATATTGAACACTGAGCTGCACTTATCTTGTTATTTCTTACACTTTTGTGTTTCAATTGCAAGAACTGTACTGTATTATATAGTGGACTTTGCATGCAGTTGCAATTCCAAGACGTTTGCAGAAGATGACAGTAGTGCCTTAGCCAGGAAGTAGTCTTTGCCATTAAGTTGAATGTGCCAATCTATTCTTTTGTTGAGTCAAAGTGTTTATACTGTTAAGTATTGTACTTATTGCACTCCAGCTGTTTGATTGTAACGTGCATCTTCGTTGTAGTTTTCATTACCAATTTTGGAGGTGTTAAAATCGATGGGTAAAATTGTTAATGCTAATCTTTAGTATGTCTATGGCAAGTCCATGTAAATTTGCATCATGCTAGCGCATTTTGAAAAGTGGAGCCTTACTGTACTTTTGAGTGGCTTTCATGTAAAATTTTCACTTTGGCGGAATCTGCTGTGAGTGCTTGAGCTGACGCTCAGTTTTCTTCTTCTTCTTCTCCTTTTTACCTTCAGATTTGCTTTTATCCTACGAACCCTGGCAGACCCTGAGAACCTCCAGCACTCGTCTACTAATTATTTAAAAAGTTAGGACAATCTTTCCACTAATATGCCCACCATCTATGGAACAGCTTGCCATAGGACTTTAGGGCTGCAGAGAATGTTAATGTTTTTAAGGACAGGCTTTTTTATTTGGCTTTTATTTAATATTCATTAATTGAAGTCATCCATAATTTACTTTTTATTTTTTATTATTTATGATAGATAATCCATCCATCCATCCATTTTCTACCGCTTATTCCCTTTGGGGTCGCGGGGGGCGCTGGAGCCTATCTCAGCTTGACTCTTGCTTTATACTTTATTTCTAATCATAGTTCTGACTATTTGTACACGTTTTAATATTTTTACTTTCCAGCATTCCTCAGAGGGAGCCCTCTGCATCAGGGATTATACGTGGGGGTCCTTTGTGTCAGCATCCTGTTGGCAGTGGTCTGGTGACCTCCCGGTGTAGACGGCTCCTGTGATAGTGTTTCTTCACCTGGCCTCTTAGTACTCAGCCATGCATTGAGTGTGTGCATGTGTGTATATGACTGATGATGGGGGAGGTGGGTCATAGGGGCATTGTTTTTTTAATCTGTAAAGCACTTTGTTTTGCATTTCTTTTATGTATGAAAAGTGCTTTATAAATAAAGTTTGATTTGATCGGTACCGTGTAGTATCGACGGACTTCGGTCAATACCTATAAAAGTACCAAATTTGGTGCCCATCCCTATAAAGATGCCCCTTTAGGATCAACATAATTGCACCAATGTCTTCTATGTTAAAGAGCCACATGAGCATGCACCTACCCGAGAAGCTCAAAGGAGATGCAGAGGTGATTTCGGAAGTAGAAGTACTCCTTCATGTGTATGACGTTGTGAAGGTTGTCTTTATCTTTCCTCTTTATCACGTCCAGGATTTTCAGCTCAACCAGAGCCTGGTGATGAAACCTAACGAGCAAATGTTCTGTTAACCATAAATTCAGACTCAGGACTTGTCATCCTAAATCATGTGACAGCTTTTACACTTTTGATGTGACACAGTATTTCCTAATATGTCCTCTTCTAGTAAAATGATAAATTTTCCTAACATGTACCTCTTCTTGTTACGTATCATTTTGACCGCTACAAGTTCGTTGTTCTTGTGGTCCAGGCATTTGAGCACCTGCCCGAAGGAGCCCTTTCCAATCACCTCCAGCACTTCAAATCTGTAGGCAATGTGGTCGTGCAGCACCTGGAACAAAGCAAAGAAAAGAACCGTGCAAGTTTCTGCTGACCTGGACAATAATATTGAGAGGTAAAACTCACACAAGCATGTGTTCATTAATGCAGTGTTTTTTAACTAGTGTGCCATGAGATACAGTCTTGTGTGCCGTGGGATATTGTCTAATTTCACCTATTTGGGTTAAAAATATTTTTTGCATACCAGTAATTATAGTCTGCAAATTATGTGTTGTTGTTGAGTGTCTGTGCTGTCTAGAGCTCGGCAGAGTAACCGTGTAATACTCTTCCATATCAGTAGGTAGCGGCCGGTAGCTAATTGCTTTGTAGATGTCAAAAACAGCGGGAGGCAGTGTGCAGGTAAAAATGTGTCTAATGCTTAAACCAAAAATAAACAAAAGGTGAGTGCCCTTAAGAAAAAGCATTGAACAAAACTAAAACTGAACTGGCTACAAAGTAAACAAAAACAGAATGCTGGACGACAGCAAAGACTTACTGTGGCGCAAAGACGGCATCCACAATGTACATCCGAACATGACTTGACAATCAACAATGTCCCCACAAAGAAGGATAGCAACAACTGAAATAGTCTTGATTGCTAAAACAAAGTAGATGTGGGAAATATCGCTCAAAGGAAGACATGAAACTGCTACAGGAAAATACCAAAAAAAGAGAAAAAGCCACCAAAATAGGAGCGCAAGACAAGAACTAAAACACTACACACAGGAAAACAGCAAACAACTCAATATAAGTCAGGGTGTGATGTGACAGGTGGTGGTGACAGCACACCTACTTTGAGACAAGAGCTATAGTGATGGTTGGTTATGCTTTAAATTCACATCCAAAAATTGCGACGACTTTTTAATGTCAACTGAGTTTCGTTTTTTAATGATTTCTGCTGGTGGTGTGCCTCCGGATTTTTTCAATGCAAAAAATGTGCCTTGGCTCAAAAAAGGTTGAAAAACACTGCATTAATGTAATGTTTCATTGCATCCAGTTAGTGCATTTGAATACATACACTATATGGGACACGCCTCTCAGAACCTACTATATTAATCAATCAAGGATTGGCTCGACAGGGATTTTCAACGGGTCTCACCCTGAGACTTTTTGCACTAATTTTAAATTAAAACCCCCAAAAAACACATGCAAAATATATTTCAGAAGACAATGTAAAAACGTCGTAAAATAAACAATGCTACAAAATTGGGCATTTCACATTTTTCTATGTTGAGCACACAGTGTGTAAGAACAACTACATGATCAAATATAAATATGTGACAATATATCAAAACACCAAGTCTTGCTGTGCCTATACAATATACAAAATATAAACTATGAAATTGATTGTTTCTTTGTTTTATTATCCATATTGCAGCATTGACATACCATGTTATTCTCGTTATCGTAAACCGACTATTGCAAATCATATTGCATCGTGTGGTACCTTGAGAGTCCCAGCCTTGTTACTTATAGTTAATAATAGTAAATAACTATGTATACAGTAACTGCAAATTAAAAAGGCCCACACGTCACGACACAGCAGGGGTCCTCAATTACATTTGTCCAAGGGCCAGAATTATATTTGTGGATGGGCTCATGAGCTTATTTCGTTTGAAGCCGAAATATTCCCACACCAGACATTAGGCTTCGCAATCATCTTTCTGTGCATCCTGCGGGTGTAAGCTAGTGGTCCCGCTTCTGCCCACGCAGACAAAGATTGTGGATGACTGACAAGAGGATTCACTAAATCAGGGGTGTCAAACTCATTTTAGATTGGGGGCCACATGGAGAAAGATCTACTCCCAAGTGGGCCGGACTGGTAAAATCACGGCACGATAACTTAAAAATAAAGACAACTTCAGATTGTTTTCTTTTTTTAAACATAGAACAAGCACATTCTGAAAATGTACAAATCATAATGCTGTTATTTTTTTTTTTTACACTTACATGTTGCGGTTAATGGTATTCTAGCTTTATTTGTCGTTACTTATACTTTCTGAACAAATGATGTGATAATGTTCATCAGTTAATTAACTCATTGGTGTTAATTTTTAATCTATCAAGATAAAAAAAACCATCAAAATCAAATTACAGGATGTTATTAATGTAGTTTTCTAATTTTCCTCGACTGGTGTATTAAAATCATGTGGTTTATTTTTTTTTAACATATGTAGCATAATCTATAAAGATACAAATAATTGCTACTGTGACATCAAGTGGACACATTTAGAACAGCAGTTTCTTTCATTCAAAAATTTCGGCTCATTTATATACTTAGGAAACTCATCCCGCGGGCCGGATAAAACCTGCCGTACGTTTGACACCCCTGCACTAAGTTTATTTTATTCTGCTACGCAATGAAGGTGCTGCGAGCGATGCACAGAGAGAACCCTCTTGCACCATGAAAGCGCAGACACAGAGAAAATGAAGACACACGAACATTGTAACCTATCAATGACAGTAAAATTATCAAGTTCATTTTCATTTATTGTTCGATTAATTGATTTATTGACTATTGGCCTGAGCCTATATGTACGTTCCTGCCTTTTACATCAGTGGTATTGAAGTAGGGCCTGTATCTCCAACCTAACAACGGCAGTTTTGTGTTGATGTTGTTTTGTAACACTGATCACGACCCACCAGTTGGGAATCACAGGCATAGATCAAATAGTGAAATGTTCAGATGGACATTTAATGGGACAAAGAGCATACTTGCCAACCTTGAGACCTCCGATTTCGGGAGGTGGGGGGAGGGGGGTGGTGTGGGCGTGGTCGGGGGTGGGGCGGGGGCGTGTTTAAGAGGGGAGGAGTATATTTACAGCTAGAATTCACCAAGTCAAGTATTTCATATATATATATGTATATATATATATACTGTATATATATATATATATATATATATATATATATATATATATATATATATATATATATATATATATATACACACATATATATATATATATATATATATATCTAAGAAATACTTGACTTTCAGTGAATTCTAGCTATATATATATATATATATATATATATATATATATATATATATATATATATATATATATATATATATATATATATATATTATTATATATATATGTATATATAAATAAAATAAATACTTGAATTTCAGTGTTCATTTATTTACACATATACACACACATAACACTCATCTAGTCATTGTTGAGTTAAGGGTTGAATTGTCCATCCTTGTTCTATTCTCTGTCACTATTTTTCTAACCATGCTGAACACCCTCTCTGATGATGCATTGATGTGTGGCACGCACAAAAGTGCTTTCATCAAATGCATTAGAGTCTGGAATTTTCCATCCCTCCCTAGCATGGCCCAAAACCGGTCAATCTTTGCTTCCTGAGGAAGATCTTCAGTGCCAAGCACTTGGTAGTCCACTACTTCTTCCCGGAGGCTATCCAGGTCCAATCGCAGCTGCGGCTTGGAACTTACAAGCTGTTATGAGAGTAGCGTATGTGTGTGTGTGGCCCTTTAATAGGTGAGCATGTGAGGTGAGTGACGTCAGTGAGTGTGTGGGCGAGAGAAGAGAGGGAGCGGTAGCGCGAGTGCGGGCGGGGACTAGTTTGTTTTGTGTTGGATTGGCTGTGTGCAAGCAATCAATAAAGCAAGATTTGAAACTAATCGCCGGACTCAGGCAGGAAAGGTGCAACAAAGCGTATTTCTTCATCTTACTCGTCGTCTGCGTCGCTATGGCTGTATCTTCCTCGTTCTTCTGCTTCGTCTCCTTGTTGTGTGCGCAGTTGTGCACTGCACTCTCTAAAAGCCGTATATGTTATTGATGTTATAGATGGCACTATTGTCCTGTTTAAGAGTGTCACAACATTGCTGTTTACGGCAGATGAACTGCTTTACGGTAGACAAAAAACGTGACTGCTGCTGTTGTGTGTTGTTACCGCGCTGGGAGGACGTTAATGAAACTGCCTAAAAATAAACCCACATAAGAAACCAAGAACTCGCCCTCGATCATTCTACAGTTATAATGTGATTGGGCAGGGACACTGTTTATATCGTGGGAAAGCAGACTTAGGTGCGCATGGAGCTGGAGGGGGCGTGGCCTCCAGCTCCGCCTGAATTTCGGGAGAAAATTTGTCCCGGGAGGTTTTCGGGAGAGGCGCTGAATTTCGGGAGTCTCCCGGAAAATCCGGGAGGGTTGGCAAGTATGACAAAGAGACATTTAGACAGTATCAGGACACTTTACCCTGATGTAGCTGCCATGGTCGTCATCATAGCCACCGTTCTGTGGTGCCGCCTGGGAAGCCTCGATCTTCTGACAGCCCAGACCCAGGAACCAGATCTCGGCATAGTCCATGATCTCATCCTTCTCAAACTCAGTCAGACGATCTTGGAAGTTGTTGAGAGCGACTGTTAGCGAGGTGGAAGAAGAAGCAGAGGAGGAGGACCAAATGAGTCATGTCGTCATATTGATCAGCCCGCCAAAAGCAGAGGAGTGTGAACAAGCACGCTGATGCCAACATGTTATTTTCAACCATCAGCTCAATGATGAAGATTATTTTGAGGTATTTCCTTCATACCTGTGGGAGACAAGGGTAGTCTGTGTCCCTCGTGCGACTTTTCTTTATCTGACTTGTTGCTGAAGATACTGTTGCGTGACATTTTATCCATTGCTGCTCCGAACCGCATAGTGAATTGCTGAGTGGGCTTCGGCCTCCCAACCTGTTCATAGAGACATTCATCTGTGTGTCATCTCCTGCGTCCACGCTCGGCTATTACATGCATATCGATGACTACACACAGGGACTGTCAAGATGCAATCCTACACGCTATCCAAATCTGTTCCTGACTAATATGGTCAACAGCAGAATTTAAGTTACGCTTACTGTGTTTGTCTGATAGTGGTTCTGGACCCCCTTGTTGACAATTTGGGGTAGGGTGTTGTCGGTCTGCTGCTGCTGGTTCTTGGCATTGCTGACTACCACCTGGACCACTTGAGGCTCCAGCTGAGGCAAAGTCCCTCCTCCTGGGCCAAACTTCTGCAAGTAAGAAGAACAGGTTTAACTACTGATATCCTTAGTTTTACAGTCCTGTTATGCAAATCATAATGTCCAGTACAGAGGACGCCTGCTCTTAGGAAGACATAAATAGGATACAGAGAAAGAAGTATAATGGGGTGACATGATTGTAATAATTTTCCATAGTTAACAGGCCCCTATTATGGAAAATGTACTATTATTTATTTCATTAACATTGAAACTATAAACTATAGATGTGCACCTTTCACATTTGAACCGATACAGTGCCAATTCCGGGTACCTGGGAATTGGTATCGGTACTACTTTTGTGTGTTCTTGTGGAAAATAAATGTTAATGTGTTGAACACATAGTGTTTAATAATTAAATGTCAACTTGGTATTTAACGTGGAGCTGATTATGATACCTGTGCTGTCCAGTTGTTACATCTTGTGTTCTTAAACTTGTGAGTCTCATTTACAAATACAATAATTTCCGGGTTATAAGCCGCAATTTTTGGACATTATAGATTTTTTTTTACATATATATTGGCCGCACAAGTCTATAAGTCGCAGGCGAACACATTGAAACATGAAATATTTACACAGGCACTTGTGTGTATTTACACATTTACCAAAAGACAGTGCCTGTAACACAACATTCAGGAGCGCGTTTTTTCTTTTTTCGATGACTGAGTTTGGGGCTGTGTCGACTGCATTTCATTGTTTCTTCTCCATGGTGATGTTGAGTCCATAACACGCTAAATGGCTGACTGAATAACTGTGTGAATGCGTTTGATTTAATATGAACAATTTCATTGGTCCACTGTGACGAGGCAAAATTAATTGGCATTACGTGAAGCTTGTATATCAGGAACAATCTTAATTATCCACAGCATTGTATAAAGCGTAGGGTTGAAAGCATGGGGAAATAAGTAGACTGGAAATTGCGGTATGCATTCATTTCAGTTTGTCCTAGGTATGTTGCAATAGTCAGGAAGGAGTCTTTGAATGTACCAGTCTTGTCTTTTGTTGAGTCCAACAGAGTGTTGATACTGTAAGTATTGTACTTATTACACACCGGCTGTTTGATTATAATGTGAATCTTAGTTGTTGTTTTCTTTACCAAATTTGGAGGTGTTGAAATCGCTTTGTATAAATTGCTAATGCTAATCAGTAGCATGTACAGTATATGGCAAATTTAACTAGCTTGAAAAGTTGAGCCTTACTTTAAAGCGATTTTTATCAGACATGTTTGCTTTGCTGGCATGGGAAATTACTTAGAGGCAGTCTTCTATGAATACGCCAGTTTGCCTGCCAAGTGCTTGAGCCAATGCAGCAACACAGGTATGGAACATTGTTATTGCTTGATTTTACCTATAAAAGTGTACCCACCACAGACACACACAATTCCATCATCAAATTAGATTTTCAATCGATCGCAACTGGACTGTTTGGTTTGTCTTAGAAGACGTTTCGCCGCTCATTCGAACAGGCTAGTAAGATAGTCAGACTAGCTCTGATCAATCTAAGTCTAAGTCATCAGTTCATCATCAGTTCGTCATCAGTAATTCATCAATCATCAGTTCGTGCTCATAGACTTACAAACGTTTGTAGATTGGTCAGATCTAGTCTGACTCGATCTGACCAATCATAGTCCTTGAGCATGAACTGATGAAGCCTACTCGGATGAGAGGTGAAACGTCTTCTTAGACAAACCAAGTTGCGATCGATTAATCATTAAATGCCCTGAGATGACAATGACCTGGATAAATGAGAACATTCATAGACAAACTAAATTTTACATTATTTTGGGAAATAGTCTGATATGGGCCCTTGAAAAAGGGTTTTTGAAGGAGTTTTTCAATGAGAGGAGCAACTCATTCTTCAAACACAAAAGAATCATGAGAGTGGGTCAGTGAGTGTGACCCATTAATGAATGATATCCTTTTCACACTGTCCTTACACACTTGTCACAACCCCTTTCATCGTCTATTTGATGGGATGATCACTTTTTAGTTTGTGGCTCAGGTGATCACAACCCCCAGCAGGGAGCGGCTGGAGTTACAGGGGTTAACGGGGACAAAGTCCTCGGTCCTGGCTAAGCCGGGTCCTGGTGTTGTGTCTCTGTGGGCTCTCTGTGGGGGGTCGGAGAAGAGCAGCAACTTGCTCATCTCTGGCTGCCATCGAGCATACTCTAGGTCGGAGCTTGATAGGTAAAATTAAACCGCTCTCCAAGGCCATGTTCTCTGGGAAGAATTGGATATTTAAAAAGGTGTCTATCTGTGTCAGGGAGGAATTACGGTACATATTTAGGACATGCCTTCACTTTGTTAGCCGCCATTCCCAAAATATAAAGTAATAGAGACAACACTGTCCTTACAGCTCACACAAATAAACTTATTACAGATTAGCTACAAAAGCTTTCCCGTCTATACAATAAATGTGATGTTTGCATCTCACGTGTGTTGCCCTGCTGCTGTAATGCCAACTTGTTTATGATGCACAGAGATAGAGCTAAATATAGATGGTGGGGCCTGAGCAGGCAAAGGGAATAATTACAGCTGTATGCCTGTAAATAACTGCAAGGCATGCGGCATCCATAAGGAGCTCCAATCTCCTATCAAACTCGATGTAGTGCATTATTATATGCAGCAACCTTCCATTGGAATTACTGGGACTTTATGAGTACTATGCAAGATCCATGCATCCCATTTCTTCTGCTAACTTTGGGCTGGCTATTAGTCACTTACAAAGCACATAGAGACAGACAGTCACATTCACACCGTCAAAAAACTGAACCTGTCTGCACACATGTCAAGCGAGTCAAGCACTTATCAGTTCATGAGTAACACGTTAACGGTAATTAAATATGGTAACTTCGTTGATAATGGCTCATTTAAATATTCTATAAATCAACACATATTCTATGTTTGCAATGAAATAGTATTTCTATTCATTTAGTTATTTCTTGTCCTTAAGTTGACCGCAAATAATTAATAGTGGCAACGTTTTTAATTATTGGATTTTTTTTCTCTAATAAACTTTATATGCTAAAATACCTTAAAGGGCACCTACTGTATGATGAATTCAGTCTTATAAATGTTGTTACAATGTTGGATACTCGTGTTAAAAAGTGCCAAAGCGTCAAATCAGAGGGGTTTAAAGCGATTTTTATCAGACATGTGAGCGATGCCTCTGTTCACGGGGTTTTGCAGTCTGGCTACGTTGTGACATCACAGCGAGGTGGACGTACTTAATTGGACATTAGGTCAAGCTCTAACCCAGAGGCTTCAAGCTATGAGAAAACACAAGAGAAGATAGGATAAAGTATTATTTTCATCCAATCTTAACACATCCATAATAACTTTTAATGTGCAACATGCAGCGAGATAAATGCTCTAAAAAGCATTTTTTTTAATGCACTCACTAAATCGATAGGAGAGTGTGCAGGTGTACCTAATGTTGTGACCGAGTGAATCTATACATTTTTTATGAAGTTTATTTTCGACGGTGTTTGGAAAAAAATAATGGTGATCACTTCTATACATACATTTAAACTACATTTTCAAGGGATACATTATGATACTTTGGTGGAGTGTAGTTTCATTTGCAATCTGGGAATACATCCACAAATGAACATCTTGCAGACAATCTCAAAAAATTGGTTAAAAAAATTACTGTGGAACAAAATCTACGCACAACTCTTTGAAGTGTAGATTAAAATAATCATAGGTCCACTTCTTCAACATAAAACACCTTTGAAATGAGGTAAGACCTCTGACCTCACATATGTCCTTATAGGTGAAGAGATAAAAAAAATATTAACAGACACACTCCAAAATATTGCAGTCTTTATGTGGAATCGGGTGCCTAAACAAAGAATCCTACGCGTTGGTGAATCAGTCTTGTTGTGTTATTAATACCCTGCGCGACTCCAACTGTATTTGTAACGTGTATTTATTACAAAACATGCCTGTGTTACACTGCTCTCTGTCAGGTTTGTCACTGACAGTTTAGTTATGTTTTGGTTTTTTTTCTGTTTGTTTTTATTTCCTGTCAGCGCTCTTATTTTGGTTCAGTTTCCTGCTAGTCTCCCTGAGCGCTGTTTCCCCTCAGCTGCGGCTGATTGGCACCTGGCCACACCTGGTGTCAATCAGCCAGCTGCTATTTAGACCTGATTTGCCCTCCAGTCAGTGCTGGAGTATTGTCGTTGTAGCTGTAGCTTTTACCTGTATGCTGAGAGCTGTCTTCTAGTTCCTGTTTTCCTGGTGTCCTGTTTCCTGCCTCCTAGTTCCTGGTTTGTGTTTTACTTTTATTTTGGACATTAAATTATGTTTTCCTGCACCAAGCCTGCCGTCTTTACATCTTGGGGTTCGTCACCAACACTTCGTGACACTCTCGACTCCAGAGGCAGTCCTGGCTAGTTTTACGCCCTGTGCGATCCCTACCTTAGTAACCCTGCCCCAGCAAATGTTATTATATTATCTAAGATCTCTATAGTATTTTAATAATTCATAGTCATAAATCTAAAAAGGTTAAAAGTATGAAAATGTAAACACACATGTAAATCGCACAAATCCTACACCACACGCATACTAATGAATCAAATCAAATCAATAGAAGTACAGGTGTAAAGTACAATCTAAAATCTGACACCTTTTTATTCTTCTTTAATACAAAATTACCAATTGTATGATTGATGTTGATGATGGCAAGTCCAGAGATATTCTGCTGTGACATAGTGAACTTCAAGTACGTTTTGATCAGCTTTAAAATTGTGTCCATGATGGAACTCCGAGTTCAATCTTAGGCACAGGGAAAAAACACACCAAATCTGTTCATGCAGCTACGTGACGTAGTATCTCACCTGCAATCACAGATTTAATCGATCCCCTTGCCCCTTGCCTTTTCTTCTTTGTTTGTTATTTTGAAGGGTGCCCTCACATGGATTGCACCTTGGCTTGTCGGCAACATTGTCCATTGCAAAATCCGCCTATGCTTGTCTCCCACCAAGAAGTCATTCTCCCCGAGCTCTGTTGCCCCTCTATGAGGCCATCACCGGTTGAGTCTGTAGTTCTTTGCTAAATAACACAGTTACACCCCAAGTCTCTGCTTTCTTTATTGAGTACGGCTGCAAATTAAGCCACCGTGGAGCCAAAGAAAGTCCACATCGTGTTCAAGCAAGTAGCAGAGGTTAGAATCTGACCTGTAAGCAGGATCGGTTTGTCCCAAGACGACTGCCCTCTGCTGGCTGTCTGTGGGGAAAGGCTTCCGGGCGTGACGTCTGTGGAAGGAATTACAACGTTGAAAGCGTTCGACTGACCAGGAACTTCAGGGTTCATGGTTTAGATCCAGCTTTTGCCATCCTCAGCATCCTTGGGCAAGACACTTCACCCACCTTACTCCCAGTCTAGTGTAAATACACAATTTTCTGGTAATAATGAGTTTCTCAATAGAAAGTGCTTCAAGTCACTGAAATAAAATGTAATTCACTTCTTTTCACTCACTAAACAGCTATATCTACTGTTGCATTTATGTTTCCCTTTGTTTTGATGCCACATTTTTCGTCAGATTTGGAATGCTTTAACATCTGAAGATTAAGACACGTGGAAATTGTTCATCTCCCGCACACAAACACACTGCATCATAGCTGCAGCCACGCTACTAAAAATAATGCACCGAGATCTAAAAATACACCCTAAAAACCCAGCAACAACCCATCTCTCGTATGCACTTTTCCCTCATGGCCCGCCGTCTCTGCACATGTGCGCTTGCCAACGGACGTACACGTGGACGTGTTCAAGAGAAGCAACTGTGCTCACAAGCAATGGAGTTCGCACTAGACTAGAGCTATTTTAGGAGGAATCGTTAAGCTTTGTCACCAATCCAGCTCGCATGTGCCTTTTTAATCAGTGGGCCAGCCTTTGTTGGCCTCCATACGGCTGAAATAAAGCTTAACCTCATTTGAAAACGCTACATACTGATCACTCTACCTGCGCAGGGATGGGCGACGCAGACGGGGCCGAATGGCACACATATGATAACAATAATCTGGAGCTTTTCCTCAGATTGTGAGGCAGACGTAACAGCAAATTAGCGCAGACTAAAAAGGGGATCAATGGTAAGAAGGGTTGGTGGGGCGAGGAATCTTCAGTGTTGTTGTAATCTGAAGCCCAGGGGGCATGTGTGTCACTGTGGCAGGCTGACTTCCTAGACCTCACCTGGACTGATGATGGGAAAACTGTATGACATCATCATGTGTACCCATGTGGCAAAGATGCCAAGTACTGAGGACAGGGGAGTCCAAACATGAACAGAAAGACTCAATCCAATGTACAGTCAAACACATTTATAGACCACCTCTCGCATAGTTTGTTTCAGAAACTTGAAAATTGAAACAACTATTTTCGTAAACATAACAAAAAAACTAATATTGTGCATGGCCTCCTTATAACACCTTGCAAAACATTAAAAAAAAAAAAAAATATATATATATATAAACATTTTTTAGGCCATTTCTGTGCTTACACGCTGCGTGTATATACGTTATACATGAGCAACCAAGAGGAGCCTGTAGCCTGTTTTGAAAATGTTTTGTTATCATTTTTATACAAAATATTTTATATTGCAAGAATTGATTTGAATGGAGAATTGTGTTCAATCGGGAATCAATTCTGAATCGAATCGTCACCCCAATAATCAGAATCGAATCGAGAGTTGTTGGACCAAACCTGCTAATTTAGGGTATTTACACTGGGAGGTGCTATGATAAGCTTTTATTTTGGCTTCAGTGTGGCTCTAAATCTTCTTAGTATGTTTTGATGCAGACTATCTTTAATTTTAGTGGCCTAATAAAAACTCACTGTGAGTCCCAAATGGTCCCAATTTCGGACTAATGTCTGCCAATACGAAGAAAGCACACATTTAGTGTGATATTTATAATATTTGTCAAATAGTACATTTGTTTTTTTTGTTTTCGCTTGCCTGGCTCATCAGTGTCTGTTTGTTTACTTTGCACGTGTTGCAACATGATGCTCTGCACGTGCCGTAATCGGCTGATTCTACGTTGCCGTGTCTTGTAGGGTAAAAGACCTAAAGTCAACAATGGAGGATCATCCCAGCAGGTGTGCAATTATAAGGGCAGCTTTGACTAATTGTGATCCTCTCTGCACGGTCACTTGGTCACAAGGTCAACACATGGAGCAAAGGTAAGAGTGTACAACAAATCAAAAATAGAAATTGACTTTTAATACATGCATTATTATAAAATTGGCATCTATGCATTGCAAACGTTTATATTACTATCTTTGTGGAAGAAACATGTAAAGATCAGCAGGAATACTCTGGGAAACTTCTCTGTTATCCAAATATAGACTTACTGGTCACAACATTAGGTACACATGCAGCCCTCCTGCCCTTCATATGACATTTCTTCGCAAATGTATTCCTAGCCCCTTCCTGCTCTGATACTGATGAGACTATAATGGTACATTTTCCCATATATTCCCATTGTTCCCGGTGCGGGCTAGAGAAAATCCGATCAAATTCGAGGCAGCAATATGAAGATATGCTAATATATGTTTTAATTAGGTGAATGTTATTTTGCACTAAAAATTCAATTATTGAACAATTTATTTCCAATTAACTTGTTTTAATATAAAACATGCAGGACATTTAGTTCAATAATAAAAAATGGTTTCATACAAATAAAAAAGGGTGAACATTTTTTGTAATTGGATAAAGATTGATGTTGATAAAAGATAAAACTCTGCCAATTTAACCAGCATCGTTAAAATGGTAAATGGGTTGTATAGCGCTTTTCTACCTTTTTTAAGGAACTCAAAGCGCTTTGACACTATTTCCACATTCACCCATTCACACACACATTCACACACATGCCATGCAAGGCGCTAACCAGGACCCATCAGGAGCAAGGGTGAAGTGTCTTGCTCAAGGACACTACGGACGTGACTGGTATGGTAGAAGGTGGGGATTGAACCAGTAACCCTCAGATTGCTGGCACGGCCACTCTCCCAACCTTGCCACGCCGTCTCCAAAATGGCCACAAAAACCATACTAATAAAATAATTAAATAAACAAAAAACATACATAACACTACATACATAATATCTAATAAAATATACTTTTATTTAATGTCATTTTTATAGCATGCAGTGGGCCAATAGGCTGCAGACTGAAAATGGCTCCCTGACTGCACTTTGGACACCACTGCTTCATACAAATGACAAATAAATGCAATTATAAAGACACAAAGAAAGTAATAAAGAAATAAAGTTCTGGTTACTCTTATTGAAAAACACTTAATCTCATTTGCATTTTCCTATATGATGTACAGGTGGACTGTCATGAGTGACATCATTATTTAAAAAAATGAATGATAAAAATCTAGAGTAGAAACATGTTTCACTAACAATGGTATACAGAAGAAATAACGGATGCAGATTTTGTGCGATAAAAATGATTTAGGTCACATGCTATTTGAAGAAAATGTGGTGTTACAGATGATAAGGCAAATATTTGCGTAATATCTAATAACATATACTTTTAATTAATGTCATTTTTATAGCATGCAGTGGGCCAAGAGGCTGCAGACTGAAAATGGCTCCCTGACCGCACTTTGGACACCACTGCTTAACACAAATGACAAATAAATGCAATTATAAAGACACAAAGAAAGAAAGAAAGAAAGAAAAAAATAAAGTTCAGGTTAATCTAATTGAAAAACGCTTAATCTCATTTGCATTTTCCTATCTGATGTACAGGTGGACTGTCCCGAGTGACATCATTATTAAAAAAATGAATGATAAAAATGTACTTTCTAGAGTAGAAACATGTTTCACTCACAGTGGTATACAGAAAAAATAGTGGATGCAGATTTTGTGCAATAAAAATGCAAAACAACTATCGGATTTAGGTCAATACATGCTATTTGAAGAAAATGTGGTGTTACAGATGATAAGGCTAACATTTGCGTAATATCTCATAACATATACTTTTATTTAATGTCATTTTTATAGCATGCAGTGGGCCAATAGGCTGCAGACTAAAAATGGCTCCCTGACCGCACTTTGGACACCACTGATTAATACAAATGACAAATAAATGCAATTATAAAGACACAAAGAAAGAAAGAAAGAAAAAAAGAAAGTAATAAAGAAATAAAGTTCAGGTTACTCTTATTGAAAAACACTTAATCTCATTTGCATTTTCCTATCTGACTGTCCCGAGTGACATCAGTATTAAAAAAATGAATGATAAAAATGTACTTTCTGGAGTAGAAACATGTTTCACTCACAGTGGTATACAGAAGAAATAACGGATGCAGATTTTGTGCAATAAAAAGTATTTAGGTCATTACATGTTATTTGAAGAAAATGTGGTGTTACAGATGATAAGACAAATATTTGCGTAATATCTAATAACATATACTTTTAATTAATGTCATTTTTATAGCATGCAGTCGGCCAATAGGCTGCAGACTGAAAATGGCTCCCTGACCACACTTTAGACACCACTGCTTAATACAAATAACAAATAAATGCAATTATAAAGACACAAAGAAAGTAATAAAGAAATAAAGTTCTGGTTACTCTTATTGAAAAACACTTAATCTCATTTGCATTTTCCTATCTGATGTACAAGTGGACTGTCTTGAGTGACATCATTATTAAAAAAATGAATGATAAAAATCTAGAGTAGAAACATATTTCACTAACAATGGTATACAGAAGAAATAACGGATGAAGATTTTGTGCGATAAAAATGATTTAGGTCACATGCTATTTGAAGAAAATGTGGTGTTACAGATGATAAGGCAAATGTTTGCATAATATCTAATAACATATACTTTTATTTAATGTCATTTTTATAGTGGGCCAATAGGCTGCAGACTGAAAATGGCTCCCTGACCGCACTTTGGACACCACTGCGTCATACAAATGACAAATAAATACAATTATAAAGCCACAAAGAAAGAAAGAAAGTAATAAATAAATCAAGTTCTGGTTACTCTTATTGAAAAACACTTAATCTCATTTGCATTTTCCTATCTGATGTACAGGTGGACTGTCCCGAGTGACATCATTATTAAAAAAATTAATGATAAAAATGCACTTTGTAGAGTAGAAACATGTTTCACTCACAGTGGTATACAGAAAAAATAACGGATGCAGATTTTGTGCAATAAAAATGCAAAACAACTATCTCATTTAGGTCAATACATGCTATTTGAAGAAAATGTGGTGTTACAGTTGATAATGCTAACATTTGCATAATATCTAATAACATATACTTTTATTTAATGTAATTTTTATAGCATGCAGTGGGCCAATAGGATGTAGACTGAAAATGGCTCCCTGACCGCACTTTGGACACCACTGCTTAGTACAAATGACGGATGCAAATTTTGTGCAATAAAATGGATTTAGGTCATTAGGCTACATGCTATTTGAAGAAAATGTGGTGTTACAGATGATAAGGCAAATATTTGCGTAATATCTAATAACATATACTTTTATTTAATGTCATTTTTATAGCATGCAGTGGGCCAATAGGCTGCAGACTGAAAATGGCTCCCTGACCGCACTTTGGACACCACTGCTTAGTACAAATGACAAATAAATGCAATTATAAAGACAAAAATAAATAAATAAATAAAGTAAAAAAGAAAACCGAACTAATCAATTCAACTTAAATTATGTAAAAAAACAAAAAAAAAACACGTTTCCTCACCTTATTTATCTCTGGCAGCATGATTATAAAGTGACCGTGACGAGGGAGAGTTGATCAAATCCAAGCAAAAAGACTCATCTTTCCCAAGCGAGTTTTCCCGACAAGAGACGCGGACTGTGTCCTCCTTTAGTGATGAAGAAAGTGGAGAGAAAAGCGATCTAACATCGGCTCCAAAAGCAAACACGCCGCAGGTTTGACGTCACGGATGAGGAGATTTGCAAAGTGTCGTAATGACGCGTCGAGGAAGGAGGAAAGGAGGAAATGAGCACCTGCTCAGCTTTCTGCCGCGGACAGCTGGGGATGTCCTGATATAGAAGTGTGTCTTTTCTATACCTCTGCTGCTCCGTCCACCTACCCACGCCCACACCCACACCGACGCCCCACGAAGCACGTTTCCGCCGACGCACGCGTCATATTCCCGCGGGACTCCCTCACATTGTCCACCATGCAGGATTCCCTTCTAACCTGCAGTGCTCTGCAGACACTGCCTAACTATGATTCATTTCACATATATGGGTTTCTACACCAAAAATCATCTATTTAATCTTATTTTTATTCTTCTTCTCCAGATTTTGGCAGGTTCTACCTTCCACATGTTTCACCCGATTCAAAGCGTTCCAACCATTGGCGTTGTTAGGCTCAAGCCCCCCTAAATAATTTGGTGTTATATATATATATATATATATATATATATATATATATCCATCCATCCATCCATTTTCTACCGCTTATTCCCTTTGGGGTCGCGGGGGGCGCTGGAGCCTATCTCAGCTACAATCGGGCGGAAGGCGGGGTACACCCTGGACAAGTCGCCACCTCATCGCAGGGCCATATATATATATATATATATATATATATATATATATATATAATATATAATTTTAATTTAATTTAATTTGATTTTTTTAACAAATACATGCCATCATATTCATTATAAAGTGGCCCGAATATGAGTTTAAATAAATAATCATATAACCTGACATTATTCACTCAGTTTCCCCTCACTTCATAGCGTAAATCACCAAAAATTATTCCCGGGCACGGCACCGCTGCTGCCCACTGCTCCCCTCACCTCCCAGGGGGTGTACAAAGGGATGGGTCAAATGCAGAGGACAAATTTCACCACACCTAGTGTGTGTGTGTGACAATCATTGGTACTTTAAGGTAGAGAGGCCCTTTAGTGTGTCGGTATCCAATCCATTCCACTTGTTCATATAGAAAATGCCCACATCACTCAAAATCCAGTCCGCATTTTCTCTGCGACCTTGCCTGCGGTCCTTGGACTTGTTCATATAGAAAATGCCCACATCACTCTTGTAGAATCTATATAAAGTAATATACATTAGTCTAATGTTAAAACAATGAAAAAAACATTAAATATATTTGTTTTATTGTATTGTTACATTAATAGCTGTTGTATTGTTAGAATGGCTTGTTAAACATTTCATAGGATTTTCAGAGGGAGGAAAAACCAAGACATTTAATATAAAATGTCAAATTAATAAATACATTAAAAGAAAAAGAAAAAAAATGGTTAAAAGCCATCGTCCCGGGGAGCATTTCATTTCGTCCCGTGCATTTTTTAAATAATAATGATAACAATTAATAATTTTTAAGTCTTTGTTAGCCGTTTGTGAAGTTTTGTGCTCGTGCGCTACGTTCGCTCGCGTCCTGTGCATCTCCTGGGGGCTAAGCCCCCCCTGTCCTTAAAAGCTAGTGACGCCCCTGGTTCCAACAAATAAACAAATTCTAAAAATTCCCAGATTTCCCAGAATTCCAGGTTTTCTGGGACATTTTTCCCATTCAAATGAATTGGCTATTTTTCAAACTTCCACATTTTTCAACCTATTCAAACCATTAAACACATTCCACTATTCTGGAAATGTCAACTTCCCCTTTTCTAAGTTAAAAAAAATTCCAGGATTTTCCAAAATTCCTGCTTTTCCAGAGCCATATTTCCACCCTTTTTTCTGGTGACTTCTCCTTCCACATTTTTCAGCGTATTTCAACCGCTCCACCGTCAAAACATTCCTCTTAATCAGGAAAAAAAAAACAAAGTTGTTTTTTGAACTGGAAAAATTCTTGGTTTTCCCGAAATTCCAGGAATTCTGTAATACCATTTCTCAATTCAACATGTTATTACTTCAGCATTTCTCCACCGATTTGAAAAATTTCAACACCAACCGACCAGTCAAGTTGTTTACCATTTTCAAAAAAATTCCCGCTTTTCCCGAAATTTCCAATTTAATATGTTATTTTTCTATTTACTGGTACTTACAGTACACTGTAGACCAGGGGTGTCCAAACTTTTTCCACTCACACTGAAAAAAATCCAACAATTTCAGAGGGTCAGTGTATGTTTTGGTCATCAAATGTTCTTTTCATAAATGGAAATTAAAACACAAAAACGATTGGTCTGATCTGAATTCTATTTTGAAATGCCAAAAAATAAAAATAACTTGTATCGAAAAGCAATAATTTCGATTTTCATTTTATATTTCATTTAACAAATATTTTTAAATGACTTGTAAACAGAAACTGAACAACAGATCAAAACCGATGTGTTTTCATCTTCTGACACAGAACCCGGAAGTAGCATTTTAAAGGGGCCCTATTATGCAAAACCAAGCTTTCCTACCTATTGGGTCCTTGTGCCTTCCGTTCTTTCTATTTCAAATTCTTAAATGCAAATCAAAAAACTAATTTCGGACCATTTTTTCTATTTTCATTTCTGAAACTAAAGTTGGACAACTATTCAATGAGACTTTTTTTTAAACGACAATAGGACTCCTGCTGAACATAGGTGTTACCGTTATGCTAAAAATATGCTAAACGCGAAGGAAAAGCTCAAATGCTGCTTCCGGTTCAATTTTTCATCACACAGATGAACACGCATTTTTGCATTTTGGATAAACACGAATTGGATTTTTGTGTTTATCTGGAAAAATAAAAATCCCTAAAAGGAAAAGGTCCGTGTACCTTCCGTTCATTCTTGTTCCAATTCTGAAACGCAAATCAAAAAACAAAATTAGGGCCGTTTTTTCGATTTTTATTATGTATGGCAGATTTTAAAAGAAACAAAAAAGGGTTGATTTTCATTAAAATATTGCCATAAAATTGGATTTTGTGCTGTTTTCCTTATATGGATTTTAATTGTTCCAGATAAACACAAAAATCGAAAAAAAATGTTCATCCGAAATGCAAAAATGCGTGTTTATCTGTGTGATGACAAATTGAACTGGAAGCAGTATTTGAGCTTTTCCTTCGCGTTTAGCATCACGGTAACATCTTTGTTCAGCAGGAGTCCTATTGTCATTTAAAAAAGTGTCATTAAGTAGTTGTCCAACTTTTTGTTTCAGAAATGAAAATAGAAAAAATGGCCCGAAATGTGTTTTTTGATATGAATTTAAGAATTCGAAATAGAACGAACAGCAGGTACACGGACCTTTTTTATATTCTGACACAGAAGCCGGAATTAAAGGGGACCAGTTATGTAAAACCAACTTTTCTTTCCTTTTGGTACCTGTTTTGTATATTTTAGATCTGCATAAGTCTAAAAAATGTGAAATCAATCCATGGAGGCATAGCGGAGATATTTATAAAACAATCTTAGTTAATGTGTCATAACAAACCATTTAGAATTTGCCCCATTAGTGACGTTTTTCCCAATTGTGACGTCAGCGGATATCCCCATACATGGTAGAAATTTCTTCAAAGTGCTTTGCGCTAGTCCGCCATTGTAGACCGTGCTGTAGTCCACAAGCTTCTTCTTTTTCTCTATCGTCTTCTTGTGGGGCGAACTGGCTCATACATGCACATGTATCCTCCATTGTTGCCATTTCTAATACAAATTAGCGTATAGTTCGAACTTAAATCTGTCAGTAGACTCGATATGGAAGACGCTGTCAAAGTTGAGGCACGTAAATAAGACAGTCTACAAAGCGGCGCATCCCGAAGAGATAGTCGGAAAGCAGTTTGAAGACAGTCTGTAAAACATAATCTGTGCAAAAATTGGACCAATGAACCAGCATTACATGTTATGTAGACCACAAGATAGTGTTTTAAATGTAAATCATACTTTGCCTCCTTTCAAGACAGGACCGCGGACTGGTATGTAAAATAATACTGTACTATAGTGTGTGTGATGCGTGATCAAATCCTTTTTTGTCTCCACTTTCATATGCTATGTGCATATACATTTCTGTAGATGTCAGTCCTCGTGCCTTGTCTCAAATCATTTTAGACACACGGGTACGGTAGTAGTTAAACTTCCGGTTTTGGTGTCAGAATATGAATAAACATCAGTCTTGGTCTGTTGTTCCATTTTTGTTTACTAGGGATTAACATTTTTGTTAAATGAAATATAAAATGACAATCAAACCGTTTATTCGAGGTTCTTATTGCACTTCCACACCAAAAAAGAAGAACGCTTTGCTTTTCAAATACATTTTTTGTATTTTAACAATATATTCAAACAAACCTGCCATTTTTTGTTTTTCCATTTTCCATTCATGAAACGAAAATTCAATGACCGAAACATACACTGACCTGAAAGGGTCAGTGTATGTTTTCCTCCCCAAAAAAGTAAATTTGTTGACAAATCTTCAACCCATCCGTCCATTTTCTATCAATTCAGCTGCACAAGGGTGGACAAGTCGCCACCTCATACATTGTCACCCGGAAAAGATATTGGAAACCAGCAAAGCTAACATCGGTTTGTGAGGTATTTATATGATTAAAAGTTCAATTGTTAGTTAACTTTTCTGAGAAACAGCATATCCCAGAATGATATAAAGATGTCCACTGTAGAGTACACTGCTTCTCATAAAGTAAACGTTGATATATACTAAAATGAACATCATTTTTTTACATTGGATGTTTACATTGTCACTTTAAAGACACTCAACTGTAAGTTTAAAAAAAAATATTTGCTTGAAACAGTAAATGTCCCTGCACAATTCTTTGCACTTAAAAATACATGTTTGTAGTAATAAATACGACTAAAACATTTGAGCATTGTTAGTGTTCAATGACAGTAAGTGTGTTTATCATAAAAATTTCTGCCACTTCATTTTACACATTATGGTATTTATTTATATTTTTTAATTGACATTTTCAAAGTGCAACACATTATGGCATTTTTAAGTCTTTTTTTTAGTTTTTTTTATACCACATTAAAATTTTACCGTGGCCTTATTACCGTGATAATATTGGACCGTGAGATTTTGATACCGTTACATCCATATACAATTCTATAACTTCATAAATTAGGGAAGAGGTTTTGTTGCTTGTTTGTTAGTTAGTTAATTAGCGGATTTAGATTCAAGAAAAGCAAATTTCAAGATTTCATGCTCACATTTTGCAATAAAGTCCACTTGCAGTGGGGCCCGAGTTATTGATAAGGAGCTCTACGTTGTTTGAAAAAGGTGCAGTAAGAAGGCGACACATGTTGCACATGTGAGTGCAGGATATTTGTTTTGCAAGGACTAATTCCCTCGGCAGGGGGTAAGCAACATTGTTTATCCATGTGATAAGAGCCACATGCAGGAGCTGAGTATGATTAGCTGACAGCTCTTATGCAACAGCAGTGGTCACTTTAGTAATCCATCTGGCCCCAAGGACAGGATGTGTACCTATCTAAGAAGCTGCTGAGCACGCTTGTCTATTCCCTAATCAACTGTTGTGCGCATATGAAGTTGTTGAATATCAGTTTACTGTACAACGCTTCTTGCATGCAAGACCTGCATCAGTCCAGATATGGTGCTGAGGCGGTGATTGGTCCTTCATGTTGGAGTGGTACTTTCAGAAGAGATGATGGGAAGTACTCGTAAATCAATGTTGATGTTAAAGATCCTCTTTAAAACAAATGTCATTAACAAAAAAGTGGTGTAGTAGGAGGCAAAATCATGATTTAACAGAGCCTGGTAGGAACATGTCTTGAATATTCCTCTTTTCGGCTTATAGTCAAACATTTTGCACAGTGGTGTTGCGTAATCCATTGACTACAGTTCATGCACTTACTATTGTGCTTTTTTGACCCTTTTGGGCTGCCCTACTTCCTCTATTGTGATTCAAAACAAGTCACATCTATTTTCATAGACTCATGACATACTGAACTTAGATCAAATGCAATAATACTTGGTTCTGTGACGCAGCTTGAACCTTGAAAAACTCATATTGCGAAACAGTGTTGCCCATTGAAATTAATTGAAATTAATTTATTCCATGCTTGGCTGCCCCAAAACAGCACAATTTTAACATGTAACATGCCTTTAAAAATTAAGCAAACTTTTAGAGAAGAACCATTATGTGGAAAACAACACAATATTATGTGCAACACACAACTACTGTAGTTTTATGAGGTAATGTATTACTAATGTGTAGCATTTGGTAGGTGCGTGAATACTGGCAGACACTGATACGATATCAGCACTGATCATAGTACATACTTATTATTATTACTAGAGATGTCCGATAATATCGGCCTCCCAATATTATCGGCTGATAAATGCGTTAAAATGTAATATCGGAAATTATCGATATCGGTTTTTTTTAAATATCGGTATCGTTTTTTTAATTTTTAATTTTATTTTATTTAAAAAAAATTAAATTAACATAAAAAACACAAGATACACTTACAATTAGTGCACCAACCCAAAAAACTTTCCTCCCCCATTTACACTCATTCACACAAAAGGGTTGTTTCTTTCTGTTATTAATATTTCTGGTTCCTACATTATATATCAATATATATCAATACAGTCTGCAAGGGATACAGTCCGTAAGCACACATGATTGTGCGTGCTGCTGGTCCACTAATAGTACTAACCTTTAACAGTTAATTTTACTCATTTTCATTAATTACTAGTTTCTATGTAACTGTTTTTGTATTGTTTTACTTTCTTTTTTATTCAAGAAAATATTTTTAATTTATTTATCTTATTTTATTTTATTAATTAAAAAAAAAAAGTACCTTATCTTCACCATACTTGGTTGTCCAAATTAGGCATAATAATGTGTTAATTCCACGACTGCATATATCGGTAGAGGTTGATATCGGTATCGGTAATTAAAGAGTTGGACAATATCGGAATATCGGATATCGGCAAAAAGCCATTATTGGACATCCCTAATTATTACCATTACTTATTATTTTGTCGTGTGGAATGTCAGAAAAGGCTTGAAGTGAAATTACTCAGAGAACAATGGTAGGTAAGAAAAACACTAACTTTATGACAAACCAATGCTGTCTTTAAATTGATGTAGAGTGCTAATTAGTTTTTTGGGGGAAAAACCCCTGGAACTCACAATAATTCATTAAGTGAAACTCAGATTGCAGTAAGTTGAATGATGCGGACATGGTTGTTACTGGATACTTTCGAATATGCTTCTGCTTTGGAGACTTTGTATCTGTAAGTAATATACAACTATAATTATTTAATACTTGTATAATGCAATATTGTTAAAATAGGAATACTTATTTCATATGTCTAGCTTGTGGGCTATTTTGTGCTTAGCTGTTGTGCATAGGGACGGGATTCAAAAACGAGTTCTTGGAATGGCATGCCAGTTTTTCCAATGATTCCCTTATCGATTCCTGCATCTAGAAAGACGTCATTACGTAACGTGCGTAGTCACGTCAGACAGCTACATAGTGCAATAATAATTAGAAGGCTGCTTTTTCATCAAAAGGAGGATATACGAGCAATATGCTGAAACATCTGAACACACAGAATGCAATAACTGTAAATGAATGTCACGTTTTTTAACTACTCTGAACTCATCCCAGCAGCAGTAAGTCTAGCATGTCATTTGATTTTTCGGACTATAAGGCACACTTAAAATCCTTTCATTTTCTCAAAGATCGACAGTGCGCCTTATAACCCGGTGTGCCTAATGTACGGAATAATTCTGGTTGTGCTTACCGACTTCAGAGCTATTTTATTTGGTACATGGTGTAATGATAAGTGTGACCAGTAGATGGCAGTCACACATAAGAGATAGCTGTAGACTGCAGGATGACACCAGCAAGCAACACCAAAATGTTGATGTTTCATTGAGAATATAGAAGATAACTCACGGCGCTCAAACATCTGTTAAAATGTCGTAGTCAGATGTACTGTGCTTTAACATATGGTATTATTATGGTGTGTGTATAAGGGCCGCAAAATGGCACCTATTAATTAGCAGACATATTATCTGGCGTTTTGTTTCGCAATATTGTACAAAACAAACTTTTCTTACCTTCTAATAACTGCCCATGTGTATTTGGGATCCGCATAAGTGTCCGCCATTGTAGTCCGTGCCGACTCCGTAGTTGATAAGCTCCTTCTTTTTCCTCTATCTTTTTGTTATGGGACATTCATCCACCGTTGTTGCCATTTCTAATATAAAGTAGTATAAAGTTATAACTTTATACTACTATACTTGGGGACGGCGTAGCACGGTTGGGAGAGTGGCCGTGCCAGCAACCTGAGGGTTCCTGGTTCAATCCCCAGCTTCTACCAACCTAGTCACGTCCATTGTGTCCTTGAGCAAGACACTTCACCCTTGCTGCTGATGGGTCGTGATTAGGGCCTTGCATGGCAGCTGCCGCCATCTGTGTGAATGTGTGTGTGAATGTGGAAATAGTCAGAGGTGGGTAGAGTAGCCAGAAATTGTACTCAAGTAAGAGTACTGTTACTTTAGAGATTTATTACTCAAGTAAAAGTAAGGAGTAGTCACCCAAATATTTACTTGAGTAAAAGTAAAAAGTATGTTGTGAAAAAACTACTCAAGTACTGAGTAACTGATGAGTAACATACACACACACACACATATATATATATATATATATATATATATATATATATATATATATATATATATATATATATATATATATATATATATATATATATATACATATACATTGATATATACAGTATATAATTTATATGTATTTATTTTGCTGTTTTTGTTTACATGTTAAAGATGTTTTAATGAATATACATGCATGTTTAACATATAGATTCCTTTCTTTCATGAAGACTAGAATATAAGTTGGTGTATTACCTGATTCTGATGACTTGCGTTGATTGTAATCAGACAGTAGTGATGATAACGTCCACGTTTTCAAATGGAGGAGAAGAAAAGTTCCTCCTTTCTGTCTAATACCACATGAAAGTGGTGGGTTTTTGGCATCTTATTTGTACAGCTTCCATATTCGTTTTTATACACTTTACAAGAAATATATTGGCGTCAAACTCCTTAGCTTGCTAGCTTGTTTGCGCTGGCTTTCGGAGACTCTTGTTTTGAAAGCGCAGGCGCGATGGAGCGGCACTTTTATTGTGAAGACAGGAACTGTGCAGTCAGTCTTTAGGCTTTTGACGGGATGTACGGTTGAAATAAAGAAGTATCTTTTTTCCTTCACACTTTTGATTGATTGATTGGAACTTTTATTAGTAGATTGCACAGTACAGTACATATTCCGTACAATTGACCACTAAATGGTAACACCCCGATAAGTTTTTCAATTTGTTTAAGTCAGGTCATGTGACCACCTGGCTCTGTTTGATTGGTCCAACGTCACCAGTGACTGCATCTGATTGGTGGAACAAAGTGAAACGTCACCAGTAAGGCAGGCACTTTGAAGGTCTGTCTGACAGACCAAACCAAACAAAGCGTGCATTAACAGATCGATAAAAATTAGTAGCGAGTAGCGAGCTGAATGTAGATAAAAGTAGCGGAGTAAAAGTAGCGTTCCTTCTCTATAAATATACTTAAGTAAAAGTAAAAGTATGTTGCATTAAAACTACTCTTAGAAGTACAATTTATCCCAAAAGTTACTCAAGTAGATGTAACGGAGTAAATGTAGCGCGTTACTACCCACCTCTGGAAATAGTGTCAAAGCGCTTTGAGTGCCTTCAAGGTAGAAAAGCGCTATACAGTATAACCATTTATAACCATTTATATCTGTCAGCAGACTTGCTATGGAAGCGCTAAAAACTACCGGTGTAGTGAGTTTACGTTATCCACCCAAGGAACTTTAGTTATTAGAGAGATGATGGGGAGAAGACTCTGTCGAATTGGAGCCACGTAAATAAAACCGCCCACGTAAATAAAACCGCCCACAAAGTTGGTTTGTAAAACATAATCTATGCAACATTTTGACCAAAGAACCACCATTACATGTTATGTAGACCACAAGATAGTGTTTTAAATGTAGAAAAAAATCTTATTTCGACCCCTTTTAATGCGCCTTATAATCCGGTGCGCCTTTTGTGTGAAAATTTACCTGAATAGACCCGCTCATCGGCAGTGCGCCTTATAATCCGGTACGACCTGTGGTCCGTAAAAAACGGTACTAACATCGCTTATCATGTTGGCACTATTATTTGTCAAAATGTGAACTATACATTTTTATATAATTGAAATTAATGCCTTCTCATTTATATGAGCATGACGATACACAGAATCTCTTTTTTTGAGGCGAGCATTACTCGCTTCAGTTAACGTCTGCCGCCAGACGACTCTCACTGAGCAGTGACGTAGTTTGTTGTAAAAAAAACTTGCACCCATATACCATAGTAGATGCTCCTGATTTCCGGTAGGTTAATGTTCAATTGTCATCAGAGTAAAGTTGCATGTTTTCCTCGCCCCAGATTTTTCACAATCTTTTACATTATGCAGGTGAAACTCAAAAAATTTGAATATTGTGATAAAGTCCATTCATGTCAGCAATTTGGGGCATAACGCACGCTAACTGCTAACAGCTATTTGTTAATTTTGTTGATATGCACTTTACTGTTGTATATTTTGTTAATCCACAATATCTGACCAGCGCTATGCCTGTTAACATTTTAGTTCGGATTTGGCTTTTTACCATTTACACGCAATGTCTCCCAAAATTGCGTATTCTAGTATACGTTAACTTAAAAAATGACCCCAATATTTTGACACAAATATCAGAATGTCATACAGGAACATTTTTTTTAAATGTTTTACTAGAATGCAAAAAATGTACTTGTTCAAAAGTTTCAAAACAGTTTTATCTAAAGTCCAGTTGGGGAAATTTGCCAGATAGTACATCAGTCTGAGTCTCCTTACTCATCTTTGCACTGACGTATGAATTGACCTGAGGATTGACCGCTTAACAACCTGCTTGCCTTTCAGGTAACCAAAGGAGCACGTGCGCTCAAAATAAAATTTGAGATTAAGCACCGTTTATACACTGTTTTGTGATTAATCGCAACCTTTTTTGAGCCGAGGCACATTTTTTGTGTTGAAAAAATCCGGGGGCACACTACCAGCAAAAAACATTAAAAAAATTAAACTCCGTAACCGATATTGACAGTAAAAAGTCGTTGTCGCAATTGTTGGATATGACTTTAAACCAAAACCAACCATGCATCAATATAGCTCTTGTCTCAAAGTAGGTGTACTATCACCACCTGTCATATCACGCCGTGACTTATTTTGAGTTTTTTGCTGTTTTCCTGTGTGTAGTGTTTTAGTTCTTGTCTTGCGCTCCTATTTTGGTGGCTTTTCCTGTTTTGTTGGTATTTTCCTGTTGCAGTTTCATGTCTTCTTTTGAGCGCTATTCCCTGCTTCTGCTTTGTTTTAGCAATCAAGAATATTTCAGTTGTTGCTATCCTTCTTTGTACATTGTGGACGCCATCTTTGTTCCACAGTAAGTCTTTGCTGTCGTCCAGAACTCTGTTTTTGTTTACTTTGTAGCCAGTTCAGTTTTAGTTTCGTTTTGCATAGCCTTCCCTAAGCTTCAATGCCTTTTCTTAGCGGCACTCGCCTTTTGTTTATTTTTGGTTTAAGCGTTAGATACCTTTTTACCTGCACGCTGCCTCTCGCTGTCCTCTGCATATTGGGATCACGACAAACATCTACAAAGCAATTAGCTACCTGCTGCCACCTACTGATTTGGAAGAGTATTACATGGTTACTCTGCCGAGCTCTAGACAGCACAGACACTCAACAACGGCACATTTGCGGATTATAAGTACTGGTTTGCAAAAAATATTTTTAACCCAATTAGGTGAAACTACATAATCTCCCACGGCACACCAGACTGTATCTCACGGCACACTAGTGTTTAAAGGGCTCCGCCTCGCCTCCATAAAGCTTACCTCAGGTTGGATCCTCCTGTTCCTTCCCCAGCAACATCCCTGGAGGAGGTTAAATCCTCCGCAAGCAGGTGATGTCCGGTCTTCCCGCATTGTACAAGTCCTCCATGCTTCCACAAATACACCCTGAAGTCTACACTTCCACTATCAGACAAGTGGCGTACTCAATGGGTCTGAAGTTCCAAAAGTCGGTGTCGCTCCTGAAATTCTTTCGATGTAAGCTATACGTATACATTCTCCTGGACTTTTTCATGTTAATTAACATGCTTCCATTCCACACAAAGGCTGTCAGTTTTCTAGTTAAAGACCAAATAAGGTAGCTAGTTGAAACCCAGTAAGAGGCTGCTGTCACAATAACCTGTGAGGGAGTGTGTCTCTGTGTTGTGCTGCTGGCGGTGACGTGTGGTTGGGACTCAACAAGGGAGCCTTCCTGCTTACAGGGGCCTGGCACTTGGATTCCTGTGACAGAGTCCTCTGGGAGTGTGGGAGTATGAGAGAGAGCTAGCATTGTTCCCTGGTAAACTAGTCATGCGACTGTGAAAGTGAGCCCGTGAGGTATTACGGCTCTAATGGGCTCCCCGTGAGGCTCTGAATTTCCTCTCCCTTCACACATGTCAGTGTATCTTGGAGACAAAGCCAACAGGGGCTGTCACGTTCCCTCCCATCTGCCCTCATCATTGCCGTTCTTTCGTCTACTACTGCTTGGCTGCTACCACTCAGGGGCAGACTTTAGCATTAGGCAAACACAGGCAGTTGCCTGGGGCCCCGAGATTTCCAGAGGCTCCAAAAGGTCTCATAAAAAACGATTGAACGATTTCATGCTATTGCACACACCTACTCAGTGGCCTAGTGGTTAGATTGTCCGCCCTGAGATCGGTAGGTTGTGAGTTCAAACCCCGGCCGAGTCATACCAAAGACTATAAAAATGGGCCCCTTTACCTCCCTGCTTGGCACTCAGCATCAAGGGTTGGAATTGGGGGTTAAATCACCAAAAATGATTCCCGGGCGCGGCACCGCTGCTGCCCACTGCTCCCCACTGCTCCCCTCACCTCCCAGGGGGTGATCAAGGGGATGGGTCAAATGCAGAGGACAAATTTCACCACACCTAGTGTGTGTGTGACAATCATTGGGACTTTAACTTTAACATGCGCAGACTTAACTCTAGATGATAGACCGAAACAAACTCATTGGCGTGGGTATGAGAGGTTGTTTTTTTTTTTTTATAAAAATGAAGCATAGTTAACCAAGTGTAGCATAGAAACAGGAGAAAGCGACAAGAAATCAGTTTTTATTAAAACTACTCAAAAGGTCAAACAAAGGACAGAGCAGGATGCAAATGGAGAGATTTTATCACAAACAAGTGAGTATAAAAACACTCCAAAGGGTAGTGCAAGCTCAGTAGGGAGAACCAGTCTTGTCTCGTTCAAACATGGCCACCATCCAGAGCTCTCTTTTTCATACCAGTCACCAGAGGTGGGACCAAGTCATTGTTTTGCAAGTCACAAGTAAGTCTCAAGTCTTTGCCCTCAAGTCCGAGTCAAGTCCCGAGTCAAGACAGGCAAGCCCCGAGTCAAGTCCAAAGTCAAGACTGGAAAGTCTCAAGTCAAGTCCTAAGTCCTGCATTTTGAGTTTCGAGTCCTTTAAAGTCCTTTTAACCACAGACTAATATATTAACACAGATTGTGTATGCTTTTCAAACGCTGTATTTATTTATTAAAACAAGTGCATTTTAAATTGCAGGAAAGAAAATTGTGCTGACATTGCACTTTATAATAGCACTATTAACCAGTCATTTTAAACATTAACTCATTCCTTTACAGAACAAACACATTGAAAAATAAAGTGCAAATGTACTTATTTGTACAAAAGTGTTAACATTGAAAAAACATGACATATACGTGAACATAACAAAAAAGTTGTACTTTTTATATGTCAGGGCCCTATGCTGCATTGCATTTGCAAAAGACCAAATTAGCCAAGAGTCTGTCAGTCATTTGTGCACGATGGGGGCGTAGTATGATGCCACCATGGCTGAAAACTCGCTCCACTGGAGCACTGGAGGCAGGCACTGCCAAGACTCTCATGGCCACTCGGAACAGTGAAGGAAGAGTCTTCATGTTCAATGCCCAGAACAAAAGGGGGGAGAGAGTTGTTTTGGGTTGGTGCACTACTTGTAAGTGTATCTTGTGTTTTTTATGTTGATTTAATTAAAAAAAGAAAAGAAAAAAAAAATATTTCTTGTGCGGCCCGATACCAATCGATCCACGGACCAGTACCGGGCCGCGGCCCGGTGGTTGGGGACCACTGAGGTAAACAGCCAACAGTATGTCAGAAAGCTAGCTAAAACGGTACACATATTCATAATATAGTATACATTTTAACTGACCTTTATTTGACTATTTTTGTCTTTTTTTAGGTGGCTAAAATACGCGGTGCTGCTGACCGCCGTCTAACGTTACGTGTGATATATTGACTAACGTAACCCTGCTTAAAAAAATCACTGAACAAAAAGTATGAATAAGGTAGTGAACTGCAACAGATTCCCGTGTTTGCAATAACGTTATAACGTTAGCAGTGAGTTTACAGCCTCACTGATTTAACTACACAGCAAATAAAAGTCACGTTACTTAGCCAATAAACGTTATCTTACATTCAAAACTTACCGTTCTTTGTGCAACTTCAAATGCCGGACGAAGTTGGAAGTTGTTGCCTCTCCATCAGTAATTTTCGAACCGCATGTGTTGCATACTGCAAACCGTTTTGTGTTGACCACCTCGTAATTTTTATACCCAAACAAAATTATTTTAGGTATCATTTTTTGTTCACTGACGTGTGGTTTGGACATGTCTTCTTCGTTGGTTGTCCTGCAATTTGATTGGATGAATGCTGTGTGATGAAAACAAAGTAGATCTAATTTGATTGGCTGTTGTACTGAGACCACACCAGCTGACACACGCAACGCTGATAGACAAGTACACAATGAAAAATACGGAGCGCTCCCGAATAACTTTTTCATCTTTGGGTTTTGGGGAAAGTAGCAAGTCATGTCAAGTCATGTCAATTCAAAAGGCTCAAGTCCATGTGAAGTCACAAGTCATTGATGTTAAAGTCTAAGTCGAGTTGCAAGTCTTTTTACATTTTGTCAAGTCGAGTCTAAAGTCATCAAATTCATGACTCGAGTCTGACTCGAGTCCAAGTCATGTGACTCGAGTCCACACCTCTGCTAGTCACACACTTCCGTCATTCTGAATAATAGCACTACATGTCACATTCGGTCCAACTGAGCAAACAAAATAATGATCTCCAAAAAGTGGCTTACAGTTTATAAAATGCTAGTAATTATTCCTGTAAAGTAAAATCTGCAGCTTGCATGGTAGTTTCCAATGACAACCATGTTGTTTTTGTTTTGTGGAGGGCTGCAATGACGAGGTTCACTAAATATGCCCCCGCTCCCACTCCTCTCTACTTCTTCGTGAAACTGAGAATGTTGGCTCTAACCTCCTGATTGTTAAGCAGCAGGGTGTTGCAGAGCTCACTGCAAGACAAAATGTGTGGTTTTACTCAGCGGTACACTACACTGCAAAAAAAAATTCTGTAAAAAACGGTCATCTACTGGCAGCTACGGCTGCCGAACGAAAACCATAAAATTAAAGTAAAACATTGTAAACCAAATAATGATCAAAAACATTATATTTACAGAAATTTTCATGAAACGTTTTGCGGAAAAATATCGTAATTTTACAGATTTTTACTAAATTATTATGATCAACCACATTTAATAAAGTGACGATGCTAACAGTTCTGCAGAAAAATACCTTTATTCTACAGAGTTTTTCCAAATGATTACATTTATACATCTTTAATGAAGTGACAATGCTGGCAGTTCCACAGAAAAATACCATTTATTACAGATTTTTTCTGAATTGTTAAGATCAACCACCTTTAATAAAGTGACGATGCAAACATTTCTGCAGAAAAATACCTTTATTCTAGTTAGATTGTTAGTATGGACATAGACTTTTATATAACAAGCTACATATTTAATGAAAGATAATTACTATAATTTTACATGAATTTGAAAGTAATTTAAGAAAACAGAAAATACTATGTATAATAAATTTAGTATTTTTCTGTAAATTTTTTTTAAATATACATAGTTTGTCATTACTGGCATATTATTTAAAATAACAGGTGGATTGTTTATTTACAGATAGTCTTCAATTCTACAGTTTATAAACTATTTAAAAAGAAAAATTACAGTAGAAATTTAGAGTAAATTAACCATAAAAATAGGATTTTTTTTTTTACAGTGTAAGTTAGTCAATAGATTCAACGGCGTGGCGTGGTTGGGAGAGTGGCCGTGCCAGCAACCTGAGGGTTCCTGGTTTGATCCCCAGCTTCTACCAACCAAGTCACGTCCGTTGTGTCCTTCAGTAAGACACTTCACCCTTGCTCCTGATGGGTCGTGGTTAGCGCCTTGCATGGCAGCTCCCGCCATCAGTGTGTGAATGTGTGTGTGAATGGGTGAATGTGGAAATAGTGTCAAAGTGCTTTGAGTACCTTGAAGGTAGAAAAGCGCTACACAAGTATAACCCATTTACCATTTTAACCCATAAGTAAAATGCAATACAGAAAATCAGGACCACCATCGAGGGCAGAAAGACTGAGTCAGAATTTGCGGGAAAACTAAGAAAAAAGAACAGACCCAGTGCTCAAAAACAGAGAAAACAAAGGAAAGCTGCTAGTATTCTATTTTGCGTCCTCTTCTCCTGATGTTTTCCTCAGGTTATGGTGTTTATGGAAGATTAGAATATATTAGATTTCTTTACTTGTATGCATCCATCCATCTTCTTCCGCTTATCCGAGGTCGGGTCACGTGGGTAGCAGCCTTAGCATGTACCGCTTGTACTCGTGAGCTTGTCTTATCGGTCATAACGCAAAGCTCATGACCATAGGTGAGGTGAATTGAGAGCTTTGCCTTCCGGCGCAGCTCCTTCTTCACCACGACGGATCGATGCAGGGCCTGCATCACTGCAGACCGATTGGCCTGTCGATCTTTATTTGTACCCGCAGGTACATTTGGCTCGCAGTAAGAGACATTCATACAAAACAGTATAACACATAAATAAAAAACAGTAAAATAGCTACACAAATTGTCATCATCCCCATCATGGTTCTATGCTGCCTCATAAAGTGCATTTAGTATGTAAAGTGTCTACCCTCATAGTGCATGGCATAAAGTGCATAAGTGGCACTCTTCATCTTATCATCGTAATCATCAACACAATCATCATGAACATCAGCATCACCAATATCAACATCGTTATCAACATCATCACCATCACCGCCACAACCATCGTCAAAGGACCACTTAGTTCTAAAAAGATGTATGATGGCTGCAGGGACAAAACTAGACGTGTACCTTTTGGTTTTGAGCCTAGGTACTTTGTAACTATGGCCAGATCGTAGGAGCAAGAAGTCACTGCAGGGGGGTGACACCCGTCCCTTAAGATGGAACTTGTGAGCCGGTGCAGCTGTTTTGTATAACGGGTTTTTGGGTTGGGCTGAGTCTCACCGATAGTCCTGCTAGCCCATTTGATGATCTGCTAATTTTGTTTTGATGATGCCACAGACTGGCAAATAGACTTATAATTTAACATCCCTTTTTTTAAAAGTGCTGAACTCCATATTAAATCTGCAGTTCTTTAATCAAATGTTTCCCATTTTCTTCTATCGATAAAATCGATTGATTCCTTTTTAAAATGATCTTGGATCGATGCCTATCTTCCGAAAGGCAAACTTGCCGAGCACACATCAATGTACTTGTAATTTCGGCATTTTAATATATCTATCAATGTATCGATCAATGGTTACACCCCTAGTTTGAAGTAATCCTGAACCAGGGCGACAAAAACATGCAATGAAGCGATCAAAAGATAGTTTTACATGTCGTTTAAATGGGCTCCATTTCTGTAGTTGACGTCACACCAAGAGTGGGCGGCATATCGAGTCTGGCAATGGAAAGTAGGCGTTCCAAATACAGTTACTTAATTAATTAATACTATGGAAAATGATTGTCAGATTCAAATTATGAGCAAAAAATACACAGAGAAAATGTAATTCATCTCAATGGGTCCTTTAATGTTGGTGTGTACTAGCCCTACAATATGTTGTTGTTTTATGGCTTTACAATTGATTGTTGTGTTGTGGCCGTAGTAGTACATAGTTTGCTAAAACGTCTTCAGCAAATGCGACCGAAGAAGTTTCATAGTAACTCATTTTGACATATGTGGAATTTCAAATCCAAATAATTCTTCCAAACTAGTGATGTAGTGAAGCAATCAAGGTAATGCTGTATAGTGTGCCTGAGTGTCACTCCAGATTCTAATGTAGGTCAGTAAAAACATGAGTAATACATTTAATCTGCAATGTTGTTTTGACACACATTTGACACGTCCTCTTCGTTGGAGCAAGAATATTTCCCTTGCAGACATTCCTGCCTCTACCAAAAATAAAAGCAGTATATCCTTGTTTTGGTGACAGCAACTATGTTGCTATTTCGGAAGCATCAGGCTATGTATTCCATTACAGTCTTGGCTGCTGCATCTTCCTACTCATCTTTAGGTTTGGGTATGACTGTAGACCTACAGTTATGGGGTTTTAGTTTAGATCAGGACACATGAGTGACCAGCAGGTGTTAGAAGTACTACACGGTGCCAGATGAGACTGGAGTCACACAGGGACTATTTACCTACTTTTAGGATAACAGCCTGTGGCTTACATCCTGTTGGACTATTGGCTTATTTCCGCCATCTGTCTGGTGAGATGAACGACAGAAGCCAAACAAGACTTTATCGGTAACTGTTGCCATTTGGCACTGATTGATTGCTTGACCTGGCTGACAGGTTACCACCTGCAGCTTTACATTCACACTGAGCTTCTTAATGGTAGTCGGCCTACTGTACGAACAAATGGGTCATGTTCAATGTGTGTTAAAATTGTAAGTCAACACATGCACCGTCTTGTCAGGGCATTCAATCGATCGTAACTGGACTGTTTGGTTTGTCTTGGAAGTTGTTTCGCAGCTCATCCGAACAAGCTTCATCAGTTCGTGCTCATAGACATAGGTTGGTCAGACGTAGTCCGAATAGACAAACCAAGCAGTCCAGTTGCGATCGATTGAATGCCCTGAGATGACAATGACCTGGATGAATGAAAACTTTCATAGACACATGCACCTTCTTTAAACTGAGGACAAGTATTTTAGATTGTCATCTGCCACTAATAATACTCCGATAGTTCATTGTCATTTGTGAAATAAAAGGCTTATTGAAGTGAATGATGGGAGTCAGCTTTTAGATGTATATAGCTTTTTTTTTTTTAATTCTGTAAAGCTGCACGTGATTGGTCAAAATGTGTGTTGCTATGCTGATCGGAGAAGGGAGGAAGGGAGGGATTATACTTACCACACAGTCTTGAGCATATGAACAGGAAGGAGGGAATTGAGCAGTAGCCAGTATGCCAGCCAGCAAAAACCTACTGGATGCTTTTTCTTTTACTTTTGCACATTTTATTGATATAATCAATTTCAATGTGCAGCATTTTGTTTGGTTTAGTTGTAGATTTACAAATAATACACACTTTTTTGTCAAACTGCGATGAATAGGAGAGCACACCACAGAGTCTCCAGGCACTGCTTCCTCATTGGAAGATGTGTATGTGGGATTGAGGAGGTCTTCGAAGTATTCCTTCCACCGATCCACAACATCCCCAGTCGACGTCAGCAGCACACCGTCCCCACCATACACGGTGTTGACTGTGCACTGCTTTCCCCTCCTTAGGCAATGGTTGGTCTTCTAGAATCGTTTTGAAGCCATCCGGGATGTCCTTCTCCATGGCTTCTCCAAACCCAAGTCCGAGTTTTTGCCTCTGCAACTGCCAAACCTGCATACCGCTTGGCCTGTCAGTACCTGTCCGCTGTCTCCGGAGTCCCATGAGCGAAAAAACCCCGATACGACTCCTTCTTCAGCTTGACGGCATCTGGGATTACCGCCACGGCAGGTACTGACCCCCTTGCGGCCACAGCTCTGATCGGCTGCCTCGACGATAGAGCAGCTGAACATGGTCCACTCGAAGTCAATGCCCAGTGCGTCCCTCATAACGTAACGTAAATTCTTCTGGAAATGTGAATTGAAACTCCCTCTGATGGGAGACTCTGACAGGTGTTCCTAGCAGACCCTCACTATGCATTTGGGCCTGCCAGGTCTGTCCGGCATCCTCCCACAACATCGGAGCCGACTCACCACCAGGTGGTGATCGGTGGAAAGTTCCGCCCCTCTCTTCACCCAAGTGTCCAAAACATCCGATGATAAAACCACAAAGTCGATCATTGAGCTGCGGCCTACGGTGTCCTGATGCCAAGTGTACATATGGACACCCTTATGTTTGAACATGGTGTTTGTTATAGACAATCTGGGACGAGCACTAAAATCCAAAAACAAAACACCACTCTGGTTCAGATCAGGGCGGCCGTTCCTCCCAATCACGCCTCTCCAGGTCTCACTGTCATTGCCAATGTGAGCCTATGTAGAACAAGGGAATCACCTGAGGGAGCACTTTCCAGTACTCCCTCTAGGGACTCCAAAAAGGGCGGGTACACTGAACTACTGTTTGGTGCGTAAGCACGAACAACAGTCAGGACCTGTGTCCCCCCCACCCGGAAGTGGAGGGAAGCTATCCTCTCGTCCACAGAGTTTAACTCCAGCGTTCAGGCTCTGAGCCGCGGGGCGACAAGTATAGCCACCCCCACCCATTGCCTCTCACTGCTGGCAACGCCAGAGTGGAAGAGAGTCCAGCCCGTCTCGATAAGATTGGTTCCAGAAACCCTTGCTGTGTGTCGAAGTGCGACCGACTAGATCCAGCCGTAACTTCTCCACCTTACGCACCAGCTCAGGCCCCTTACCCCCAAAGGGGTGGCGTTCTGCGTCCCAAAAGCTAGCTTCTGTAGCTGAGGATTGGGCCGCCAAGTGCCATACCTTTGGCTTCCGCTCAGCTCACAAGGTACCCGACCTATATGGGGGACTCACGTTTCCTCTTTGGGCTGTGCACGGCCGGGTTCCATGTGGACAGGCCTGGCCACCAGGTGTTCGTCATTTAGCCCAACCTCTAGGCCTGGCTACAGAGGGGGGCCCCGGCGACCCGCGTCCAGGCGAGGGAAAGCTGTGTTCCTGTTTCTGTATATTTATTTATTTCAAATTTCTATTCCTCCACTTTCTGCTTCCTCATGTTAGGACTTGTACATGTACAGTTGATTGCTAAAATACGTCTCTACGATCGATCCATCCATTTTCGACTGCTTGTCCCGTTTTGGGGGTGGGGTGTCACATGAAGAACATGCCAACGCCACACAGAAAAACCTGGGATTCAAACACAGGACCTTCTTATTGTGAGGCACGAGCACTAACCATTTCGACACCGTGCTGCCCGTAATGTATGATATTAATCTAAAAAAACTACAGAAATGGGAAGTTTCAGTCAGCAAGACAGGTTAATCTGCATCTATAAAAGACATCGCCCCAAAACGTCTCGTTTTCGAAACACAGTCTGAAAGCGCCTTGAAGATGGTTTGTAAAGTAAAATGTATGCAAAATTTTGACCAAAGAACCACAATCACAGGTTATGTAGTAAGTGTTTTAAATAGATTAAAAATCATAATATGCCCCCTTTAAAAGTTCTCCTCACTGGCCTGAGTCTTGAATCAAGACGTAACCAACCTTTGACTAAACAGCTGATGGTGAACAATAAGCTGCAATCAATCCTGATTATTCCTCAAAACGACTAATAATTGCTTACGAGTGCTCAATTGCTCATGAATTGTTATTTTGATACAACAAGTGTACAATGAAGTGAACCATTTGCCATTTGGAGAGGCTCTCTGTGCTGAAGAGAGACAAAAACAAACTCCTTAAATCAGTTGGTGTCTAACAACAGAAAGGGGTTGCGTCATTATTAATACACTAATGGCAGAGTAATTTAAGGACAACGTTGAATGGTTGAAAGGTTCTCAAAGTGAACTGCAGAAAAAAACATGGACCAAGAAACCCCAGAATGTAACAGACAACATTTGGATGCCACAAAGGATGCTTCCATAAAATTGACATTGAATGATTGCGCATACGCTAACATTTTCTGCTGTTTATGTGTCTTACTGAGGAATTATGAGAGCTTTTGTTTGTTTGTGCTTGTCTGGGGTAGGTGATCCAGGTAGAGCCTGACCTAGAATCCTATATTATTTGTGTCAACTGTGCTCAGCCTGTCAGGGCCACGGACAAAAACATAATCCACTCATGTTCCAGACTACATAACTCATCATTTTCTAATTCATAATAATAACTACCACATAAAGGGATTAACATCAGACATTTTCTATGTCACAGAACCAGCATTGAATATATTTTGTTCCTGAAATTAGAAACAGCAGGCAAGGATATGACTTTACAAACGCTGTAATTAAGACACATTTCCATCCATCCATCTGAACCCCTAACTCTAAAACAGTGGTTTTCAAACTTTTTTCCACCAAGAACCACCTCAGAAAACAACTTGGCTCTCAAGTACAACCATAATGACCAACAGTAAAACACAGTAGCGCAGTAGGCTTAAGTAATCATTAAAAACAAGGCAGATATTTTTTAACACGTATATTTAATAATTTTGACCACTGTTAGATTACAGACAGTTTTAACAGTAACACTGTGGTTAATCATAGGAACATAAAACACTGTACTTTAATTAAGTGATTTTTTGGATGTGCCTCACAATACGAAGGTCCTGAGTAGTCCTGGGTTCAATCCCGGGCTTGGGATCTTTCTGTGTGGAGTTTGCATGTTCTCCCCGTGACTGCGTGGGTTCCCTCCGGGTACTACGGCTTTCTCCCACCTCCAAAGACATGCACCTGGGGATAGGTTGATTGGCAACACTAAATTGGCCCTAGTGTGTGAATGTGAGTGTGAATGTTGTCTGTCTATCTGTGTTGGCCCTGTGATGAGCTGGCGACTTGTCCAGGGTGTACTCCGCCTTCCGCCCGAATGCAGCTGAGATAGGCTCCAGCACCCCCCCGCGACCCCAAAAGGGACAAGCGGTAGAAAATGGATGGATGGATGGATGCGCTAGATCAAAGTAGCAAGTGTTCTCTGCCTTGAGGCAAAAACTTACAAAAACATATCCAGTGGTACGCCGACTTTTGCATGACCCACTTTTTGTAGAATTTGATTTGTTGCAAAGATTTTCGACAGCTAGCGCTTTGATAAAGAAGGTGATAAAAACGATTCAGTTCAAGAAAGAACCAAGGTCGGAATGTGGTGTCAGTGTGGTTCTTTTTCTCACCTTCCACCTTCTCCGCTCATTGCTATCTTCGCCATCCATAAAAGTAAAGGTGACGTTAAAAGTACATTTAAATGTATTTCACATTGTTTCCTGCATGTAAAACTATATTTATTACCTATAAAATGTGTTTTGTGTTTAGATTTGGGGTGCCTGGAATGGATTTACCTACCGGTACTTAATTTATTTATTTATTTATTGATTTGTTATGGGAAAAATTACTTCGGTTTTTACACAGTACGATTTGGTTTGCATTGAGCCTTTCGATGGATTACTAATAAATACCAAGGTATCGCTTATATTACTGAGCAGGTGCAAAGGTCGTAGTTTAGATAGACAAATAAAAATACAGTTCTTTGTGAAATGCCAATATAATTAAAGAATTAAATTAATATTTTTGATTTAATGTACCCACATTATTTTACGGAAAACCTATATTTAACTCTTTTCCGCTCCTTTACCAACGAATTAATAAAATTGCAGACTCACATACTGTATGTTCCTACAAGATGCTGATGGCGTAATGGAGTATGCGCCCTTCATGCCAAAGGACGTGGGATTGATTCTCACCAACGTCATTTTCAGAATGTGCATTCACTGTAAACATTAATCTTAATAAGCAAACACATGCTGTATTTATTCTCTTTTAACCAGCCGCCATAAATCAAGGGCTGGATGATGGAGAGGTTGTGTCAAGATAAAAAAAAACAACAAGTATGGCTTGAATCTCTAAATAAAAATGTGCCCTCTTTCTCCTTAAATGCACAATATTTTCACAAGACGACCGAAAAACATTACTCAACTTATCATAGCACATGAAAATATATACACTCAAAATATTAAAACACATATTTTATGTGTGTTAATTTATGTAGTAAAAGTTAAAGTTAAAGTACCACTGATAGTCACACACACTGGTTGTGGTGAAAGTATCCTCTGCATTTGACCCATCCACTTGTTCCACCGCTGGGAGGTGAGGGGAGCAGTGAGCAGCAGTGGTGGTCACGCTCTGGAATTATTTGGTGATTTAACCCTCAATTCCAACCCTTGATGCTGATGGGAGGCAATGGGTCCCATTTTTATAGTCTTTGGTATGACTCGGCCGGGGTTTGAACTCACAACCTTCCAGTCTCAGGCTACTGAGCAAGTCAAAACCATTCGATCATACATTTATTGTGACTTTTAATTTTAATATTGCTAATGTACTTCATATTCTCTTATACTAGCTGATTCAAAAGTGACGTGAGTAAAGTTAATTTACGCCCCAAAATTACCAGCGGCTTAAAACTTTTGCACAATACTTTACGGCAATACATTACATCGACATAAATAAGTGATATAGAATGCAGTATTCCATTATTTAAATAGTTGATCAACTGGCGAAGGCCATCTCATCATTTGCAGTCGCTATGATGCTTTTTATAGACCCTCCCCTATAGATTGGCTCTTCAAAGAACAGTGTGTAAACGTGAGCATAGTCACACAGGTAAGATGAGCATTGTTAGCCTTTAAGTGCTAACCCTCCTGTAACCTTCCACAACAAACCCTGCAAGGTGATCCCCTTTTGTCCAGTCTCAATTGACACGCACACAATCCACCGCCTTCAAATCACAACAAATACAACAAATGGCGAGGCTTAAGGTATGACGTTCACGTTCCCATGGAGACAGTAGGCATTGGAACTGACTGATCCGATATTCATACTATTCCACACTAGAGGACATCATTCAGGGTCTGTGAATCCATCTTAGATGTTAATAGCATTATTGTCAAGGACTTGAGTGCAATCTGCTGAGCTGGCATGCAAACCTTGCTCATTCACCACATGTCACATAGATTAGGAGGCTTGACCCTTGGTACTGTAGTGGTTCGCATGACGCTTTGTAGTCATGGTCACTGTCATTATAGAGCAGGCCTGCGCAATTATTTAGACTCGTGGGCCAAATTAAGAGAAAAAATGTGTCTGGGAGTCTGATTTTTAGGAACACTAATACAAAACCTCACAATAATGTCTAATTGAATGCTAAAACGCATTGACGTGCGGTGAGGTTCATGACTGGTGAGGCACTGACTTCATCACAGTCAGATTTACAAACATATGAACCCTAAAGAGTATCTTATTCACCATTTGATTGGCAGCAGTTAACGGGTTATGTTTAAAAGCTCATGCCAGCATTCTTCCCTGCTTGGCACTCAGCATCAAGGGTTGGAATTGGGGGTTAAATCACCAACAATTATTCCCGGGCGCGGCGCCGCTGCTGCCCACTGCTCCCCTCACTTCCCAGGGGGTGAGCAAGGGGATGGGTCAAATGCAGAGGACAAATTTCACCACACCTAGTGTGCGTGTGACAATCATTGGTACTTTAACTTAACTTTAACTTTACACATACAAACTGTAGCACACAAAAAAGCACATTTAATAAAAAAAACGTTATTATGGTCTTACCTTTACTTATAAGTGCGGGAACAGTGGTGTTCGTGTTGGAGGAGTTGTGAATGAATGAAATATGAAATCCGTGCTGCAGTCTGCAGGTGTACCTAATGTTGTGTCCCTGCAGTCGTTCACAGCTCCTCCGGCACGAGCAATGTTGTTTTTGCACTTTTTGGCTTTTTGTTAAGTGACTTTTTTTGGGTGGATTCGGTCTTGCACGTGGAGGGTTTGGGTGTGGGCTTTGGTTGGTGTGGCGCTCCCGTCGGGGGGTGCAGTCTGCGGCGGAGGTGCAATAACCGGCACCAGGAGGCGGGGTTACGCGAGCCTCAGCCAGTGCATCTTCGCAGCAGTTTTATGATTGCTCAGCACAAGAAATACGTTACACACATACAGTTGTTGACAAAATACACTGTACATTATATACCTCAGCTAACTAAACTATGGAAATGTACAATATAGTTCATATAGCAATACGGTCTCACTGCACAGCAGGCCAGCAGTTAGTCGAGTCCACAATCCATGTTGAGGCACAACTGAGTGACGTGCCTCAACTGGCTGCTGATCACCGCACCGTCTCTTCTCAGTATTTGGACGGCAAATGTGAAAATTCAGCGATTTTGAATAAAAATAATCTAAAACTGGTGAAGTTAAACGGAAAATAACTTTATAGGATAATCACTGGATACATATAACAATTTAATAAAATGTATTTCTTTTTACATTTTTTTCTTTCCATGATGGCCTCACCTGCCTCTAGTGACCGCACGTCACTGCTAAAACGTTATGACAGACCGCCTTAAAAAGCGAAATGGAATTTTAATGTTTTTACTGAATGAGACACCCAGAATGTACATGAAAATAAAGAATGTGTGATTTACAATATTAACTATGAACAATAAAACACAGAATATTGACAACACATGAACGTCACACCCCCTCCCGATCGACTTTATTTTCAATCAAGCGAAACACAACAACATTGCAACAAACCCAGCGAAATGTGAATGCGAAGGGTTAAAAAAAACCCTGTGATAGATCACTAAGCTTTAGAACTTTGTTGTGAAAATCTCTTTCTGCGTCTGTCCCTGACACCCGCATTTCAGGCTGGCCGCTCTGGAAACACTCTTTGGAAACGCTCCCCACCCACACTGCTTGGTGCCTCGTCTGAGTTGCTGTGACTTAGATTACCATAGTAACTAAATAGATTACCATAGTAACCAATTAGATGACCATAGTAACTAGTATATCATGCAAAAGCGCAGATTCCAACCATTGAAATACATTGTATAGTTCAAGACTTCTGGTCATTTGAAAACATCACTGCACATCATAATGGCAGCTACAGTTTCCATCTTCAAGATCTAAAAAAGTAATTTGGGAATGTCCGGCTGGCCAGATTGAAAAGCTTAACAGGCCGAATGTGGCCCCCGGGCCTTAATTTGCCCAGGTCTGTTATAGAGGATACCTGACTGCAAATAGGAAAAATAAACTGTCATACTCAGTACAAATAGTCTGTTGAGTTTGATCAATATGCCAAAAGGGAAACCTAATTCCTGTTTTGATGTTGTGAGTTTGTATGTTCCCCCCGTGACTGCGTGGGTTCCCTCCGGGTACTCTGGCTTCCTCCCACCTCCAAAGACATACACCTGGGGACAGGGGCGCCGAAAAGGGGGGGTAAAGGAGACGGATTCTAGGGGCCCATGATGGAGGGGGGCCCAGAGAGGCCCCTAATGATGATGAAATTATAATACAGAAAAAATAATAACACTGTGTTGGGGGCCCTGTAAAGATTCTTTTCATGGGGCCCAAAATCCCTAGCGGCGCCCCTGCCTGGGGATAGGTTGATTGGCAACACTAGTGTGTGAATGTGAGTGTGAATGTTGTCTGTCTATTTGTGTTGGCCCTGTGATGAGGAGGCGACTTGTCCAGGGTGTACCCCGCCTTCCGCCCGAATGCAGCTGAGATAGGCTCCAAGCGGTAGAAAATGGATGGATGGATGGATGGATGTTGTTGTATGTGTATGGTTCTTCTAAGAAGTGATGAGTTCAGTGTAGCTTGTTTTTTGCAGATTGTAATTCCTATTCAATGTCCCACTTTGTTGATCAGTCCATAGTGTAGTCAGCTGGGATCGATTTCAGCATCCCTGTAATGTTAATCAGGACAAACAGTATGAAAAATAAAGCGAATGGATGTTATTTCTATTTTGTCCACTGTGTTATTAATAGGGGTGAATATAAATGTCATTAGGCAATGAATGTATGTACAGCAGGGCTATTCAACTGCGGGCCCGGGTGCCAAATCTTGGCCTGGAATGACACCATACTGAAGTTAGTTTCAAAAGAGACAAATATTTTTGAAGCAAATTCCTGAAAAAAACACTACAGGGCTCCTGTTGTATTGAGAAACTTGGGACACTGTAAACGCTTTGGCAGATCTTTGCATTGACATTTTAATCTTGCGCGCAAACGTACAACACTTGGGTCCAAATTTGTGATTTAAATAATTGAGGCGTTTCTCAAGGCACCTCATTTAAGTCCTCTCTGTTTGGCAGTTACACATGTTTTTTTGTAATGTGATTTATGTAACTAAGGTGTTGCTGTAGCTTGTTTACTTCAGACACAGTATTTTCTGAACTATAAGCTGCACAGCTACATAAGCCGCACCCACTAAATTTTAGGAGAAACATTTTTTTTTCTTCATATATTAGCCACAACGGACTATAGGCCTCAGATATTTACAGGTGTGCTACAAAATATTTTGTAAATGTTTATTTACATACTTTAATTGATTCCAAACTGTGCCTGTTACATGGCAGTAAAACGGCTGACCAAAAACAAAACTGAAAAGTAATTGAAGTCTTTATTCATCCTTTATAAAATGAATAAGATTTTCTCTTTTTTTAATAAGTGTTAGGAGTTTTGTCAGAATTCCTCTTCCTTGTACTTCGTAAACACTTTGAACAGTTTCTTAAAGTGTGTAATTTTAGTACGTTGTTTAATTTCTTTGCTTAATCCATTCCACAATTTAGCTGTTAACAAAGACAAATCCATAGATTAGCCTCACCTTTGTATAAGCCGCAGGGTGCAAAGCTTGGGAAATAAGTTGCGGTTTATAGTCCGGAAAATACGGTAGTCATTTGTTCAACTTCTTTAGTTATGCTAGTGGTGTTCCTCGAGGTTCCATTTTAGGTTCTCTCCTTTTCATCATTACGGCTATTCAAATGGTGGCCTGCGAGTTCAGTTAAAAAAAACCTTGTGAGACACATTTTAAAAACAGGAGAGTGTTGTAATAGAGATGATCTTTGACTAACTTTTATGCAGAAGGTGTAACGGTACAGTGGGAGAAGTAGACGGCACGGAGTCAGGCACGTCGTTAGCTTGCAGCGTGTTTATTGAAATATATAAATATATATGAAGTGTGTGATTAAACCAAAGGTATACGGTGTGACTATGTGTAGCGAGTATATGAGGAGTGATACCAGATGGTGTTTGAAGGTGCGTGTTGAGATCGGTGCGGAAGTGCAGAAAGGGCAAGGCAGACTCTGAGGTCCAGGGCATACTTGCCAACCTTGAGACCTCCGATTTCGGGAGGTGGGGGGTGGGGGCGTGGTCGGGGGTGGGGCAGGGCGTGGTTGGGGGCGTGGTTAAGAGGGGAGGAGTATATTGACAGCTAGAATTCACCAAGTCAAGTATTTCATATATATATATATATATATATATATATATATATATATATATATATATATATATATATATATATATATATATATATATATATAATATATATATATATCTACATCCTGAAAATATGCAAACAAAACTGTGTTTAGATAATTGATACTTCAAACTTGCATAAATAAATCTTAAGGAATATAACATAACTTGGCTTTTGAGAGCTTCAAAATGTAATGAATAAAATGCTAAAGTTGTTGATAAACAAGCAATTATTTTAATAATTAAATATAGTCATTTTAAATGAATTATTATGATAATTTAAAATTAATTATTTCAAATATGTTTATTTTAATGTATAATTCTAATGCCTGGATGTAATAAGGAGTCAGAAAAAATACATATAAAAATACAATTAATTTTGATGTTTTTAGCAAAATATAGTAAACATTTTTTTTTTTTTTTTTTTTTTTTTTAAATTAATAAATATATTTATTTTTAGGTAAGATAAACATAATAATACAATTTATCTCTCCTCTGGATGATTTATTTCTTGTCACCCTGTTGTCCTCCCGTTGTGAAAAAAGGCTGTCCTCACTCAGGTCCGCATGGAGCTGGAGGGGGCGTGGCCTCCAGCTCCGGCTAAAAATCGGGAGATTTTCGGGAGAATATTTGTCCCGGGAGGTTTTCGGGAGAGGCGCTGAATTTCGGGAGTCTCCCGGAAAATTCGTGAGGGTTGGCAAGTATGGTCCAGGGACAGGCAGGAGGTCAGGGGCTGGAGGGAGGCGTCGTGGGCCAAGGGCAGACGTGAGGTCGAAATCCAGGAAGGCAGCAGAGAGTCCAGAGGGGATCCAGGGAGACGAGACACACTGCTCGAAACCAGGGTATGACGAAGAGTTACTGGATGACGACACAGGACAAGACACAATGAGCACGGCGGAGGGGAAACACAAAGAGCGAAGAAGCACAGGAGCAAAGAAGCGAGAGACGTGAGAGGCTTACTGTACAAGTACAAGTAGCTACGTTCTGGCACTGGAACGCAAGACGCGCTGGCTTAAGAAGGCAGGATTCTCATCAGCGTCAGGTGTGTTGATTGCAAAGAGGAACGGCCGTGGGCGTGTCCTGAGGTACGCTCCACGGAGCGCACAGCAGAGTGAGAGGCGGCAGGTGTTTGAACCGTAACAGAAGGTACTTAAAAACAGCAGAGCGCTCCTGTAACTTTCACAAAATAAATTGACGAAAATCAACTGTTTACTGTAGAGGATGCTGGTTCTCCGGAATATACAAAATAAGACTACAGTAATGTTGTGAAGAGAGAAGTCCGGCCCCAGCTTTCTGGAAATGTGGCCCCCAAAACAGTGTAGTTGAAAATCAGAATCTTGTTTTTCTGATTATCGAGACACAACATGTTGAGTCAGTGAGCCAAACATGGTAAACAGCAGCCGGATCTTTTTATATAACATTTTAGATAACACCTCGCACTTTATTACACAACAGCGCTCCAGAGCCTATACAGAGCTAAGGAGAAGGTGCAATGGGGGAGGACGTTGGCATACGCTGCTTAGCATGACTCACTGTTCAAGGAAAACAGACACTTTGGTGCAAGCCAAGCACTCATTAACAAATCTCCCTGGGTGGCTACCCGACATTCCTTAAATGCCCAATTTAATGTTTAGCTTTTCCGCCACCACAAAGCAGACTCCATCTATTGCCGTTTGCTCGAACGCTGCACAATCTTTTGCGAGTGGGGGTGTATGAGGAGTGATTCACAGCAGAAAGGATGCTGCTCGGCTTCCACATGGGGATTCACGTGCAGTGATGCCTGAGCCATGTGACATCCCACGTTCAGTTGTTGAAGGCATGCACAACGTGGATGCACAACTGATTGTCCAGTGTACTCCGTCATGCTGAAGATGGAATCAGCACGGTTCACCTATTTGTGGATGAAAATAATAACATCCACAGACACTGTGCTCGGCGTCAGAAAGCTCTCTTTGATTCAGTGGGTTCAATGCCAACTGGAGGCAAAGATGTGATGGGGAACCTAATCAGGGTCCGGAGTTCATCACAATAAAAAGGATAAACAATCACTGTTATCGCGAGATGGGAGCCATATCTATGTGCTGCTAGCAGGGGTGGCCCCCCCATACACAAGACTTTTACATTCACTTAAAAACAAATTATTGCATAGATTTGATAGAAACCAGCTTTTTAAAACACATGTGAAACCTTAATTAGGTTTTGTAAGGTTCAACGATTGGATCCACAAATTTAGAACATATCTAGATAAATCCCCTAAATAATTTGGTTTTCTTTTTTTTTCTTTTTTCAAAAAATGCTATTAACTTAAATATAAAAGTCCAGAATTTAAATTTAAATTATCATATTCTGTTGCCCGGATCATATTTTGTTTAAGTTTAGTATTGTTGATTTAGTTCTGTCTCAGCACCCTGGTTCAGTTTCTTTGTTGCCATGGGTGCTGATTATTGTCACCTGCCTCTTATTAGTGGTCGGGACGCTCACCTGCTCCCGGTCACTGATCAGAGAGCTATTTGGTAGGTAGGTAGGCAGGTAGGTTTTTATTGTCATTGCAATAAAGCACAAACCCGTTCAAGATTAGACAAACAAACAGTGTACAGGGTTACAGAACAAGGAACGCTGATGGGTCCCCACAAGGCGCCCCCGTAAAAGATGGGAAAAAGGTAAACATGAGTAAAAAAATACAATCCAGACTGGGCTCCTAAGGGGCCCAGTCTGGAGTGGGAGAAAAACTCTATAGCAAAGCACATATACAGTACATATTACAACATAGAACTCGAGATTTGCAACAGAGGGGAGGGAGTGGGGGCTATGGTGGCTATTTATTCCTGCCTCACGCCATACTCTGCCTTGCAGTTTTATTTGCGACACGCAACAATTCACGTTTGGTTCTTCTTGCTTCTTGTTCCTGTTTTGGCTAGTCTTTTGCTAAGCTTTACCATAGCTTCCAATGCAATCGGCACCATTTTGTATCTTGGCTTGACTATGGAAATAAATCATCTCTCTCACCTGCACACTTCTTCTGGACATCCATCTGCATCTTGGTGTATCGACCACTGCAAAACTAGGCGACCCTGACGTAACATTAAATAATCATATAACCTGCCATTATTCACTTAAATATACATATTCATTGACTTCACAATGCAAAGTAGAGATTAGCTGATACTCAGGATTGTCATCAGTGAATAGACGATTCATAATAATACATCATTATTTTTAGAATGATTTTATTAATATTAGTGCATCGCTTAGGGGTTAATTTTGATCGAGTGTCTTTGAATACACCCCAGTTATGTGAAATGAGATTCAAAAGTGAAAACCTTTTTCGTATTACCTCATTCTTGTTCCAAAATGTTGGTGCTGTGTGTGAATGCTTCAAGTTAAGCTTTGATGACGTTATGACGTCTGCGTTGAGTGTAGTGTTCCAAGCTAGGTTTGCCCTCTCAAGTTGGAATGAACCATTTCGCATATTATTCTGGTGGCGAAGCTGCGGCCCTTCTGGCACTGCTCCAGCCGTCCATCGCCCCTAAAGATTTAAGCGATGGCAAAGGCTTGGGGTGTGGGTATGTGTGCATACGTGCAGTCCATGGTCCGTGTGTATTGTTAGGTCTATAGGCCTGGACACGCTCTGCAGGTATGACGAGCAGAGTTGGACTCCCCAGGTGTTGTTGAAGGCGGGAGGAATTTCAGAGCGGCTATTACTGTGATGTCTTCTGGGATGTTTACAGCACGGCCTTCACCAAGGACATTTGAGGGAGCCGAATCCTAGATAAGGATTCTTGTTTTCCAATGACTTGTCTGACCTTAATCGTCCATTCTGGGCCTCGAGTTGATCAATCTTGGCATTTCAGAAAGCCTCTCCGTGATCTTATCCAGTTTGCGATTCAATTGAAATCACCACAGTCTGTGTTCTGTTTGCCGATACACCAAAGCAATGCTTAGCAAAATCAGCAGATGCCCTGCGATCACAGTTTCAACTAGATATATATCTTCCAAGTCCTCGACGGAAAGCAGTGAGAGGCACATGATCCGTCATTTTCCCCCACAAGTCCCTCACGTACCCGGCAGCGAACGTTCCGTCAGGACAGGCAGGTTTCCCCGAACCTCTGGTTCTCATCGAGAAGATTTTGTCAAGTGAGTTGAAAGTTCAGTTTATCAATTCCATTTTCCAAGAGAGGCTCCTATTGAAAGGACAGGACAAGACAAACAGAGGCAAGCAGGCAGAAACGGAGTGGGAGGGGATGCGACCCCCTTTGCCGAGAGCCAAGAGAGAAAAAACAACAAAAAAACAAACAAAAAAACACTTGCATTTATATATATATATATATATATATATATATATATATATATATATATATATATATATATATATATATATACACCTACATTCTAAAATCTATTGTTCAGTGGATTTCATGTCACAAACCAAACTGAGGCAGAGTATGCACAAATATTTCTTTATATTTTCTAACTATTCAGCCAGCGAGCTAAATACTTACTATTTTTACAATTATTGTTATAAATGGTTGCAACAAACAACCTGGGGGCCATTTGTGGCACATTGTAGCAATAAAATTAGATCTAAAAAAACATAGTAAAAATTAAAAAATGGAGCAATAGGGCATAATGTAATGAAAAAGATGAAATGGTGATATTAAAAATGATTATAACAAATAGCTTTTTTCTTTAAAACAGCATATAAATATATATTTTTTCATTATATATACTTGTATATGTTGTTATTATTTTTTTTTTAAATTGAAAATGTCCAAAGGGCCACCCGTATCTTTTGATTTTTCAATATGGCGTTTACCTTACAATTCCAGTTAGTATAGCTTGGTACATTTTACAAACATGCCGGGAAGACAAAAAAATACAGTGTTTATTATTGTATGTAATATTGTGTATAGTAGTATGTAATATCAATCAATCATCAATCAACGTTTATTTATATAGCTCTTAATCATAAGTTTCTGTTTTGTTTTTTTAACATTATTTTTGTGGACTTTTTGTATCTGCACTGCAATCACATAATTTCGTCCGTGTGGGGTGAATACACTTTATTCTATCCCATAGGTGTCAAACTCAAAGCCCGGGGGGCCAAATCTGGCCCGCCACATTATTTGATGTGGCCCGCAAAAGCCTGGAAATAATATGCGTTAATAAAATGCTTAATCTTTTCTTACTAAATATATTTGTTCTTTCCCTTTTGACATTAAAAACCATGTACTGCATGCAATTGCATATATTTTAAAATTCAATATTATCAAAATCAAAATATTATGTTATGTATTCCAAAAATATTTTTTGTTCAAATAAAGATAAATACTGTACTTAAATATCTGCTTGACTTATGATTTCAAAACAAATTATCAATCAAATTGTTAAATTCCGCTGACTGAGTTTTTTACCGTAAAATCAACTTTGGTACTGTTTTTTTCCATTTTCAGTAAGATACTAAAACATTAAAAAACAAAGAAAAAAACATTAAATCAACAAGATTTTACGGTAAAAACAAAACAAAACTGGCAGCTCTGTTGCTTCAATTTTATCTCTAAAAACAGTGGTATTGTTTTTCCATTTATTACATTTTTTTATATGCCGTAAAAAACTTACTGCTTTTACTTTAAAATGGTGGTGACTGAGCTGCCAGTTTTTAAAGTAAAATTTTAATATTCTTTTTGCAGCTTATGTAAAAAAATATACTGTCAATGTTTTATTACTCATTGCTAAAAGCGGCCCTCTGAGGGCAACCATAACTGCAATGTGTCCCTCAATGAAAACGAGTTTGAAACCCATGTTCTCCATCCATCCATTTTCTACCGCTTGTCCCTTTTCGGGGTCGCGGGGGGTGCTGGAGCCTATCTCAGCTACAATCGGGCGGAAGGCGGCGTACACCCTGAACAAGTCGCCACCTCATCGCAGGGCCAACACAGATAGACAGACAACATTCACACACACATTCACACACTAGGGCCAATTTAGTGTTGCCAATCAACCTATCCCCAAGTGCATGTCCTATCCTATCCTAATATTGTGTGTAATACTGTGCTTTATTTGAGCTGCCAAGCCTAACTGCAAGGGCAAAGAGTTGTTTGAGACAAGACTGACATCTAGTGGACAAACGTAGACTTGAACTTCTAAACAAAACCAACTTTTGAGATAAACATCAGAACAGTTTGAATATCCATCCATCCATTTTCTACCGCTTATTCCCTTTTGGGGTCGCGGGGGGCGCTGGAGCCTATCTCAGCTACAATCGGGCGGAAGGCGGGGTACACCCTGGACAAGTCGCCACCTCATCGCAGGGCCAACACAGATAGACAGACAACATTGACACTCACATCCACACTATATTCAAGTTTTTGTTATATCTAACAAAACAATCAGGGAATAATTACTCCTTATAGGCAGAGATCCTTTCTTTTTCTTTTTTTTTTTACAACTGGTCTCAAAGTAAATATACCGTACATAGAAACTGTTGAAATATAATGAATTGATCGGGAAGAAGAGGCGTGCATTTATGTGGTTTGGCATACTTTTTAGAGGAGCGTCTCTTTGTCAGGAGAGGATGAACTAGCACAGATCTAGAGAAATTAAGGCCCTTTCAATCTGCTTTTCAAGCTTTTCAATCCGGCCCGCCGGACATCCCTAAATCATTTTTTTTAGATCTTTAAGATCGAAACTATAGCTGTCATTATGATGTGCAGTGATGTTTTCAAATGACCGTAAGTCTTGAACTATACAAAGTATTTAAATGGTTGGAATCTGAACTTTTGCATGATATACTAGTTACTATGGAAATATAAGTCACAGCAGCTCAGACGAGGCACCAAGCAGTGTGGGTGGGGAGCGTTTCCACAGAGTGTTTCCAGAGCGCCCAGCCTGAAATGCGGGTGTCAGGGACAGACGCAGAAGGAGATTTCTAAAGCTTAGTGATACATCAGATAAATGGTAGATGGATTATACTTGTATTGCACTTTTCTACCTTCAAGGTACTCAAAGCGCTTTGACACTATTTCCACATTCACCCATTCACACACACATTCACAAACTGATGGCGGGAGCTGCCATGCAAGGCGCTAACCACGACCCATCAGGAGCAAGGGTGTCTTGCTCAAGGACACAACAGATGTGACTAGGTTGGTAGAAGCTGGGGATGGAACCAGGAACCCTCAGGTTGCTGGCACGGCCACTCTCCCAACCGCGCCACGCCGTCCCCATATATCAGAGGTATCAGATTGTAGGTGTTTTTTTTTGTTTTTTTTAACCCTTCGCGTTCATATTCCGCTGTATTTGTTGCATTTTTGTTGCGTTTCGCTTGATTGCAAAATATGTCGATCGAGAGGGGGCGTGACGTTCATATGTTGTGTCAATATTCAGTGTTTTATCCTTCATAGTTAATATTGTAAACCCCACATTCTTTGTTTTCATGTACTGGGTGTCTCATTCAGTTAAAAAAAAAAAAAAAAATCCAGTCCGTTTTTTAGGCGGTCTGTCATAACGTTTTTAGCATTCAATCAGACATTATTGTGAGGTTTTGTATTAGTGTTCCTAAAAATAGATATACCCCAGACACATTTTTTTCTCTAAATTTGGCATCCTAGTCAAAATAATTGCCCAGGCCTGACCTAGCAAGTAGGCATGAAAGTCTTTGTTTAAAGTTGTATTGCGTTCACAGAAGATCCTTCAGTGACCTGGGACATAATCCGCCCGACATTTGTATTGAATGGATATCGAACACAAACCGGGCGATCTTCAGCAGCCCTGAATGAATGGTACACATCACCACCTGACCTTTTAATATATGTGGTCCATTTCTAATGACAAACCTGTGTGTCGTCTGTGTGGAGAAAGTGTGGCTGTATTGAAAGAATATAATCTAAGAAAGCACTATTAAACGTCTAAGAAACACAAAGACAAGAATATGGACACGGAACAAAGGCTACAGAAGGTGGAAGATTTAAAATGAGGTCTTAAGTACCGGCAGGCTCTGTTCACAAAAGCCACATCACAAAGCTATGGTGTCGTTTTGCTAACTGACACCATGTTTAATTATAATTATAATATTTGAATGATGATAAATGAATGTGTTGTGGCAGTATGCGGATTTCACCAATGCGGTGGTTTGTGGAAACAATCGGTTGCTTTTCTAAGCATTTTTAATAAACTGCCAACGTTAGAATGCTAAACAGGAAGTTCTTAAAGTTTAATGGCTTTGTGAAAGCACTGACACAAAGTCTAAGTTCATTGTGTTCTTCATGGTGTTTTTGAAACTGCACCATTTTTTTCCCTCAGAGTTTTCAACTTACGTCAAGTGTTTTGCCAAGAGGATTATTTGTAGTATGTACCGTATTTTTCGGACTATAAGTCGCAGTTTTTTTTCATAGTTTGGCCGGGGGTGCGACTTATACTCAGGAGCGACTTATGTAGACTTAGACTTAGACTTAGACTTCCTTTTTATTGTCATTCAAATTTAAACTTTACAGCACAGATAAAAACAACATTTCGATACATAAGCTCATGGTAGTGCAGGATAAAAAAACAATAAGGGGCATATATAAGTAAATACATATATATAAATAATATATAAATATATATAAAATAAATAAATATATATAAATATATATAAATAAATAAATAGATTACTGTACAGATAATTATATTGCACTTTTTCATATGCGTCCACGTTTATAGATGTATGTTATATTGTTTTTTAAATTCTTATTATTGTGTGAAATTATTAACACGTTACCGTAAAATATCAAATAATATTATTTAGGTCATTCACGTAAGAGACTAGACGTATAAGATTTCATGGGATTTAGCGATTAGGAGTGACAGATTGTTTGGTAAACGTATAGCATGTTCTATATGTTATAGTTATTTGAATGACTCTTACCATAATATGTTACGTTAACATACCAGGCACGTTCTCAGTTGGTTATTTATGCCTCATATAACGTACACTTATTCAGCCTGTTGTTCACTATTCTTTATTTATTTTAAATTGCCTTTCAAATGTCTATTCTTGGTGTTGGGTTTTATCAAATACATTTCCCCCAAAAAATGCGACTTATACTCCAGTGCGACTTATATATGTTTTTTTCCTTCTTTATTATGCATTTCCGGCCGGTGCGACTTATACTCCGGAGCGATTTATACTCCGAAAAATACGGTACATTTTCGGAATGTACTTGTTCTATTTTTGGTCAAAGTGAGACAAAGTAAAGAATCTGAAGTTGTCTTTATTTTTAAGTTATTATGCCA
>NC_084557.2:15595691-15815691 GCF_033978685.3 Nerophis lumbriciformis | reverse complement strand
ATACATGACAACAGGGCATGGCTATCCCCAAATACAAGGAAGTGTGAGTTATATAGTAAGTTTAGATTAGGAAAATTACTCGCAGCCTATTTTGTTTGTTGCTAGAATTGGAAGTCATTAAAAATTGTAAAACAAACAAACAAAAAAATACATTTGTGAAACATGGCAATAAAACATGTTTCTTTAGTTTACTGTGCAGTACAGAACATGTTCCAAAGCTGTCTTTATACGCGAATGAGATGGGTATCTTTCACATTTGAATTTATATTGTAAAGATTCCAGTACCAATTTTTTGGTACTTTTGTGTGTGTTCACATGTTATAAAATGGTTTTAATTAAAAAAACCAACATATATTTTTTTTTACTTAACATTTAACATTAAACTGAAAATAACTGTGCCGTGCAGTTGTTATATCTTGATTTATTACACTGATGTGTCCATTAGTCTTATATAGTATTTACCGTGTATAGACTATAGACCAGTGGTTCTCAAATGGGTGTACGTGTACCCCTGGGGGTACTTGAGGGTATGCCAAGGGGTACGTGAGATTTAAAAAAAATGTCTGTCAAAAAGAACTGTGAAAAGAAATGCAACAATGCAATATTCAGTGTTGACAGCTAGATTTTTTGTGGACATGTTCCATAAATATTGATGTTAAAGATTTATTTTTTTGTGAAGAAATGTTTAGAATTAAGTTCATGAATCCAGATGGATCTCTATTACAATCCCCAAAGAGGGCACTCTAAGTTGACGATTACTTCTATGTGTAGAAATCTTTATTTATAATTGAATCACTTATTTATTTTTCAACGAGTTTTTTAGATATTTTTATATCTTTTTTTCCAAATAGTTCATGAAAGACCACATCAAATGAGCAATATTTTGCACTGTTATACAATTTAATAAATCAGAAACTTATGACATAGTGCTGTATTTTACTTCTTTATCTCTTTTTTTCCAACCAAAAATGCTTTGCTCTGATTAGGGGGTACTTGAATTAAAAACATTTTCACAGGGGGTACATCACTGAAAAAAGGTTGAGAACCACTGCTATAGACTGTACAGAATGAGGCTGCCAGACTTTTGACCGGTGGACCCAGAACTGCCCACATAACCCTCATTCTATCAAGTCTTTAGCATAGAGTTTAAGCTTTTAGTCACGGCTTTCCGTGCGTTGCATGGTGGGGCTCCTCAGTATATCGCTGATTTGTTGTGCCCCTACACTTCAGAGCGCAGCCTTCAGACTTCGGGTCAGGGTCTCCTAAAGATCCCAAAAAAGGTCATTTTAAAACCCAGGGTGACCTGGCATTCCAAGCTGTAGTCCCCAGACTGTGAAATTATGTGAGCTCACCTTAGTGAGCTTGACTGTGTTGACTTAAAAAAAACAAAAAAAGCATTTGAAGACTTTGATTTCCAGAAAAGCTTAAAATTTATGGACTTTTTAACTTTGTTTTAATCCTTTTGATCCTTTTTATAATGTTGCCCCTGTTGTTTTAATTTAATTGTTGTTTCAATTTGCCTATGTTTTGTACAGCACTTTGTGATTTTCATATGTGAAAGTGCTATATAGATAAAATGTACTAGTAGACATTGCATGCAGTTGCAATTCCAAGATGTTACATGGCAGTAATGTAAACTATGGTGTGTTGTCTAGCCAGAAAGTAGTCTTTGCAATTAAGTTAAATGCGCCAGTCTTTTGTTGAGTCATACAATGTTTTTTTGTACTGTAATTATTATTATAATTATTATTAATATATATATATATATTTTTAAACTAATAATATTTTTTTATTTTTTTATAGAAAGATGTCCAAATCGCCATGTGAAATCGCAAATGCTAATTGGTAGCATGTCTACGATATGTCAAATGCAAATTAGCATTGAGCTAGCGCATTTTTAAAAGTGGAGCCTTTCTGTATTTTCCAGTGCTTTTTTCTTTGTTGGCATGGGAAATTGTTACAAAACCTCGGCGCAGTCTTGCCGAGTCTGCTCTAAATGTTTGACTATGTGTTTCCCCTCCCCGTGATGTCACATGCAACAAAGGTATCGAAACATGGAGCTATTTGAGTTTACATGACTTGGTACCAGGTACACTGCAAAAAGTCAGTGTTCAAAAACAAGAAATTAAATACAAAAATTTGGGGTATTTTATTTAAACTAAGCAATATTATCTGCCAATAGAACAAGAACATTTGGCTTGTCAAGACTTTCCAAAACAAGTAAAACTAAAGCGGCAAGCAGCGATGGACGGGACCGACTTTGAGGGCTCATAAAATCCAAACCGTAGCAGTAATTAAAACTCATCAACTTTTAATCAGAAGGGTTCAATCTCTCCTGTGCTAATTTGACGCCGGCACGACAAACGCGCTCAGAGGAGATAATGTTTGAAAAAAGGTGACTGTTTTTACACAACTTATGTTTTGAGGGGGGAATTGCAAACTTCCTGTTGATTTTTGCTGGGGGTTGTTAGTGTATGAAATATAGGTCTAAGTGAGACCTACATAGACGTTTTTGTTTCATGTCTCTACAACATTCCTACTGAGAGTTACAGGCAGTTTTGTCTGTGTTTTCTTCCTAGGGGGCGCTAGAGCGTAATTTTGAGTTTTGGGGTTTGGGTTTTTGATTAGATCTCAATTTTTGGCAGTCCTGATGTGTGTGTCCAATTTGGTGAGTTTTGAAGCATGTAAAGGGGTCAAATTACAGCTCAAAGAGGCGGCGGTATAATAATAAAACGCTAGAAATACAATAGGGTCCTCTGTCCCAAAGGAACTCGGTCCCTAATTAGTTAACCTCAATGAACCCAAAAATACCTTAAAATAAGTATATTCTCACTAATAACAAGTGCACTTTTCTTGGTAGAAAAAAAACGAGACCTTTTTGCTCAATATGTTGAAAAATATTCTTAAATTAAGTAAATGCTAGTGCCATTATCTTAACATAATGATATGCGCTTGGCATCATGATTTTTTTTTCATGCTTAAAGTAAGAAATTAATACTTGAAAAAAGTAGTTTTATACTTGTGAGTGTTTATGACACAGCTTTGCATCAGTTGATATTCTAGTTTCAAGCATGTTGTACTCAATATAGGTCATCAAATCTCAGCAACAAGCTGTAGTATCTTACTGAGATAATTTAGGACCAAAACCCTTAAAACAAGTAAAATACTAACATAAAATCTGCTTCGTGAGAAGAATTATCTTATCAGACAGAAAATAAGCAAATATCACCCTTATTTGAGATATTTAATCTTACTTAGATTTCAGTTTTTGCAGTGTACTACTAATGGAATTTTGGTCATTACGTATAAAAGTTTTATCTAAAGTTCTTTCATGCTTTATTTCGGAATGAAATTTGCCAGGTAACACATCAGCCGGAATCTCTTTACTCATCTTTGTACTGACCAGTGACGTGCAGTCACTAGAGGCAGGTGAAGCGGGGCCTCACCTGCCATCATGGAAAGAAAAAAAATGTAAAAAGAAAATTTTTTTATTAAATTGTTATATGTATCCAGTGATTATACTATAAAGTTATTTTCCATTTAACTTCACCAGTTTTAGATTATTTTTATTCAAAATCGCAGAATTTTCACATTTGCCGTTCAAATACTGAGAAGAGATGGTGTGGTGATCAGCAGCCAGTTGAGGCACGTCACTCAGTTGTGCCTCAACATGGATTGCGGACTTGTTAACTGCTGGCCTGCTGTGCAGTCAGACCGTATTGCTATATGAATTATAGTACACATTTCCATAGTTTAGTTAGCTGAGGTATATAATGTACAGTGTATTTTGTCAACAACTGTATGTGTGTAACGTATTTCTTGTGCTGAGCGATCATAAAACGGCTGCAAAAGACGCACTGGCTGAGGCTCCAGTAATCCCGCCTCCTGCACCCCCGCCGTAGATTGCAACCCCTGACGGGAGTGTTAAATCAACTAAAGCCCACACTTAAAATTTCCACGTGCAAGATTGAATCTATTTAAAAAAGTTATTTCATAAGAAGCCAAAAAGTGCAAAAACAATAATGTTTGTGTTGGAGGAGTTGTGAATGACTGCAGGGCCACAACATTAGGTACACCTGCAGACTGCAGGTGTACCTAATTCACAACTCCTCCAACACGAACATTATTGTTTTTGCACTTTTTGGCTTCTTATTAAATAACTTTTGTAACCTATTTTTATGGGCTTTCCTCTTTGTGATGTTAAATTCCTGTTATGCGCTGTTATACAGTATATGCCTTGAGCTCTTATTTTGAAGGCGCTAAGAGCGGAAGTGATGACACGTTGGAGTGGAGCGGAAGTTTTTGAGAGAAGGTAAATAAAGTGGTCCTCGTGTAAACTGGAGCCTCCGTGTTTGTTATTTTGTAGTTTCATACAGTATAGGCGACATTTATAAACCCTCGGTTACATTTTTTTAAATAGATTCAATCTTGCACGTGGAAAGTTTAAGTGAGGGCTTTATTTTTATATAACACTCCCGTCAGGGGTGCATTAATCCAGCACAACAGCGGCGAATGGACTTAATTTATAAGTAAAGGTAAGACCATAATAACGTTTTTTTTTAATTAAATGTGCTTTTTTGTGTGCTACAGTTTGTATGTGTAAAGTTAAAGTTAAGTTAAAGTACCAATGATTGTCACACACACACTAGGTGTAATGAAATTTGTCTTCTGCATTTGACCCAGACCTTGATCACCCCCTGGGAGGTGAGGGGAGCAGTGGGCAGCCGCGGCGCCGCGCCCGGGCATAATGTTTGGTGATTTAACCCCCAATTCCAACCCTTGATGCTGAGTGCCAAGCAGGGAAGAATACTGGTATGAGCTTTTAAACATAACCCGTTAACTGCTGCCAATCAAATGGTGAATAAGATACTCTTTAGGGTTCATATGTTTGTAAATCTGACTGTGATGAAGTCAGTGCCTCACCAGCCATGAACCTCACTGCACGTCACTGGTACTGACATATTCATTAACCTGATCCCTGACCATATAGTGGTTAAGGTAAGAGAGCATGATTGGGCAGCGTTCCTGAATTCATATGTGACCGACTCAAAATGCAGTCTGTATGGCGTAATACATTGGTAATTGTTGTTTTCTGACATCTATAGTGTATCAGCTCAGATTTCAAGAAAAGCTTCTAAAAGATACTTTTAAAGTTGGCATGTCCACCACACACAGATTGAAAAAAAAACTGAGACTTTGCTTCCGTTGCATTGTCTCTTTTATACAACTCTAGAACTAGTAGAATAAGACATAAAACAAAAGACAACTTTTGAGAACCTTTCCTTAAGGAAAAAAAATATGCTTAATATTTGGGTCAAAACCGTATTAAGTCGAGTAATCTGGTACTAGTCTGGATTGGAATAAAGGAGTTTGTCGTCATACCAGAGTTGGTGCGCTGCTTGATGCATTGTCCCCTGTTAGGGATGCCAGCAGCAGGGTTTCCTGGGTTGATGATGTGACACTCGTAGCCTGTAGGACAGTGGAGAGGCTCATCGCCATCCTCCGTTGTACTGCATGATTCGGCTGAAGAGTGGGGAAAAAAATACAGGGTTAGGGGCATAACAAGCCCGTACAATACACGTTCAATTAGTTAGCCACAAGTTAGTTAGTTAGCAACATAAGTCAAAACGTTCTGGACCGATTTTCATGAAACCTCCAGAAAATGTCAGAAATGGGGTAAGTGATTCGATTTTGGGGTTTATTACGTTACCTCACCTTTAGGCTGAACTTCACCAACAGTGACAAAGAGAGTGGATGACTGACAAGAGGGTTCACTCCACTGAAAACAAAATAGTGCTTACATGACCATTTCATTTATCCTTATCCTACCAAAAAGGGTAATTAAGGAACAAGTGATTACATGTTGGGGGTTATTTTGAAGTGTGATAATAAGCTCACATCGTCTCTCACCAACAAAAATGATCGCGACAAATCGCGCTCAAAAGCTCCTTAATGCTCTTAACTTGGGAGTAAATGTGTTGGAGCATAAATGAATGATTAATCATTACTATTGTTAGTTGTAATTATTTCAAACAGTACAGTCATTTGACAATGAGCTCTGAGTGTGTGTTTTTGCTGCCATCTAGTGACTACTTTTAAGTCTGTGTGATATAAAACGAGTAAAACATAAATCCAGTATTTTTTCCCAAATATTGTTGAGATCCTGTGCCTTTTCAGCTGTACTTTAACTGTTTTTTTTAGGTTAAGGAGCACTTAAAACAATAAGAAAATCATAAAATGACAAGTTGATTTAATGTTATTAAAAAAATAGCCTCGAAACAACGTTTGCTGCAATATTCGGAAAAATCTTCTGCATATTCAGAAAGTTTCAGGGTTTGTACACCTTTTGCATGGCCAAATTTAAGCACTTTTTAAGGACTTTCGAGATAAATTTTCCAGTTTTTCCAGTACCCTTCAAAAGGCGAAAACCAGTGTGAATCAATCCATAGCCTTGTTGTTTGAGGTCACCAAATGCTGTGTGTTGGAAAAATACGGAAAATCTGCTAAACCCTAAGCCTAACATTGAATTACAGCAGTTATCAATAACTGACTATTCAATGTCATTGGTGTTTGCAAACGTGTCTCCATTTGTGTTGTTTTTCAAATTTCTTGTTCTTTTTCTTACTTACAGCACTCAATGACATCCAACAGCACGGATTGATTCACACCCTATTTGTGCTTGTAAACTGCATAACGTGATATAAATACACACACCCTTAAAATTTCAATTTTACTCATTTATTAAAAAAACTGTTAAAAAAACATTAATATAAGGATAATAAATTAAAGGAAAATATTTTGTTTGTTTCACAACACCTCACAGTCACCTTTCATTAATCGCATCTAGCCTTATAACTGTGGCTATGATAACAAATGAACAAAAAGACAAAAGTTAACTTTTTTTGCTTTCACTGAGGGAGCCATACAAGTTAAGTAGGCAACGAAAATAATAGAGCAAGAAATGCATACAACCATTTTGTGTAAAAACTACAAAATCATTCATATTAACTCAGCTCTAAGTTGTGAAAAGGGTTAGAAATTATACATTACATGACCTTCACAGTACAAACAAGTCCAATCATGGACTAATAATTTCCATCCAATGTTCATTAAAATGACAACCTCCCGGCGTGATGGACCGATGCACCACTGTCCTCTTGGGGGCCACACAGAGCCGTATATACATGACAACAACCTAATGTAAGGGCTCGTGCAAAGCCAACAGATCAAGCGTGTATCTTATTTTATTTTTTTCCATTTTATAATTTGCCTATTGAATCAGACTGCTGAGAAATATGATGAACATTTCCAATAATTTACAAGCACTTCACCCAAAATTCAAGCATTTTTCAAACCTTGAAAACACAACATTAAAATCCAAGCATTTTCAAGGTTTTTAGGCACCCGTATGAACCCTGAATTTTAGGCCGTAACAATAATTTAAAAAAAAAATCCCTTTTAAAACCAGGAGGGACTGATGGTTTAATAGGGAGCATATGGAACAGGTCTATGGCCTATATTTGGATGTTTCAGACCAAGTTTACGCTCACCCTGCAGCACTTCCTCTGGGCCATCGAGTAGCCAGCCGTTGCCTCCCAACCACCGAGGCTTGGGCTGCACGAGCCAGTCGAGGACTGCTCACAACAGATACACAAAAACAAGCAAATATTTCTGAACATTAGTTCAAAGTCAACATCCAATGCATTGAACGTGTGGATTCCACAAACCAGGTGGAGGCTGAACAGATTCTAGGCATGCATAGATGCAGCCGTTGTAGCAGCAGCGTTTATGGCGTTCACACTCCGAGTCCGAGCGACAGCCCGGCACCTCACAGGCCCTCTCTGGCAGCATTTGAGGTGGCGGTGGACAACGGTCATTCTTCTGGTGCTGTGTGGACTGGGGGTGGTTGGGGTACTCATAGTCCTAAAAGAACAGTTAACAGTTAAATTCCAGAATGCCAAATGCATGACCTGTTTGTATGTACACTTAAATACAATACATGTGATTATTTGGGTTAGGATTCTGTGCTGTTGACCACTTGAAGGCAGCAAAGTATGACAGAGATGTGGTCGAACAAGCCTCCTTAAAGGGAACATTATCACCAGACCTATGTAAGCGTCAATATATACCTTGATGTTGCAGGAAAAAGACCATATATTTTTTTAACCGATTTCCGAACTCTAAATGGGTGAATTTTGGCGAATTAAACGCCTTTCTATTATTCGCTCTCGGAGCGATGACGTCACAACGTGACGTCACATCGGGAAGCAATCCGCCATTTTCTCAAACACCGAGTCAAATCAGCTCTGTTATTTTCCGTTTTTTCGACTGTTTTCCGTACCTTGGAGACATCATGCCTCGTCGGTGTGTTGTCGGAGGGTGTAACAACACGAACAGGGACAGATTCAAGTTGCACCAGTGGCCCAAAGATGCGAAAGTAGCAAGAAATTGGACGTTTGTTCCGCACACTTTACCGACGAAAGCTATGCTACGACAGAGATGGCAAGAATGTGTGGATATCCTGCGACACTCAAAGCAGATGCATTTCCAACGATAAAGTCAAAGAAATCTGCCGCCAGACCCCCATTGAATCTGCCGGAGTGTGTGAGCAATTCAGGGACAAAGGACCTCGGTAGCACGGCAAGCAATGGCGGCAGTTTGTTCCCGCAGGCGAGCGAGCTAAACCCCCTGGATGTCTTGGCTCACACCGTCCCTTATGCCACCGAAGATGATCAAGAGAAGAATATCGACCCTAGCTTCCCTGGCCTGCTGACATCAACTCCAAAACTGGACAGATCAGCTTTCAGGAAAAGAGCGCGGATGAGGGTATGTCTACAGAATATATTAATTGATGAAAATTGGGCTGTCTGCACTCTCAAAGTGCATGTTGTTGCCAAATGTATTTCATATGCTGTAAACCTAGTTCATAGTTGTTAGTTTCCTTTAATGCCAAACAAACACATACCAATCGTTGGTTAGAAGGCGATCGCCGAATTCGTCCTCGCTTTCTCCCGTGTTGCTGGCTGTCGTGTCGTTTTCGTCGGTTTCGCTTGCATACGGTTCAAACCGATATGGCTCAATAGCTTCAGTTTCTTCTTCAATTTAGTTTTCGCTACCTGCCTCCACACTAAAACCATCCGTTTCAATACATGCGTAATCTGTTGAATCGCTTAAGCCGCTGAAATCCGAGTCTGAATCCGAGCTAATGTCGCTATAGCTTGCTGTTCTATCCGCCATGTTTGTTTGTGTTGGCATCACTATGTGACGTCACAGGAAAATGGACGGGTGTATATAACGATGGTTAAAATCAGGCACTTTGAAGCTTTTTTCAGGGATATTGCGTGATGGGTAAAATTTTGAAAAAAACTTCGAAAAATAAAATAAGCCACTGGGAACTGATTTTTAATGGTTTTAACCCTTCTGAAATTGTGATAATGTTCCCCTTTAATGTCTTGACCTGACTTGGGAAGGTCGTTGACAGGCTTGCACAGCAAGTGTGAGCGTGAAAAGAAAGCAGGCCGTGAGACTGGCAGCCAAGGAAACGCTGACGTCTCGCACCTCGCCTTGGCGGCTTGGACAAACATAAATTGTCATAGGAATGCACACACTGCTGCCGACATCTGCTCTTGCGTGCTAACTTGATGGAATGTGCTTCACAGCCATTGTCTCTGCGGTCTGACGTTCTTGAGAAGTCAACACTTAGGTTCTACATCCGTTTGAGGTTAGCCTTCCATATTTGGGTTATGTTATATGTTGACATCAATCTTTAATTTGGGATAACCTTGTTGCCCTCATTTCATTTCACACAGTTGATTCCAACAAAGGACAACATTGGAATATCCAGCATTTCATCTTGTCTTGTGGCATGCAGTAATGGGAATGGGTGATACTATACTGTACCAGTGACGTGCAGTCACTAGAGGCAGGTTAAATTAAATTGTTAAATGTATCCAGTGATTATACTATAAAGTTATTTTCCATTTAACTTCACCAGTTTTAGATTATTTTTATTCAAAATCGCTGAATTTTCACATTTGCCGTTCAAATACTGAGAAGAGACGGTGCGGTGAACAGCAGCCAGTCGAGGCACGTCACTCAGTGCCTCAACATGGACGGACTCGGCTAACTGCTGGTCTGCTGTGCAGTGAGACCGTATTGCTATATGAATTATATTATACATTTCCATAGTTTAGTTAGCTGAGGTATATAATGTACAGTGTATTTTGTCAACAACTGTATGTGTGTAACGTATTTCTTGTGCTGAGCGATCATAAAATGGCTGCAAAAGACGCACTGGCTGAGGCTCGCCTCCTGCACCCCCGCCATAGAATGCACGGCAACCCCTGACGGGAGTGTTATATCAACTAAAGCCCACACTTAAACTTTCCACGTGCAAGATTGAATCTATTTAAAAAAGTTATTTCATAAGAAGCCAAAAAGTGCAAAAACAATAATGTTCGTGTTGGAGGAGTTGTGAATGATTGCAGGGCCACAACATTAGGTACACCTGCAGACTGCAGGTGTACCTAATTCACAACTCCTCCAACACGAACATTATTGTTTTTGCATTTTTTGGCTTCTAATTAAATAACTTTTGTAACCTATTTTTATGGGCTTTCCTCTTTGTGATGTTAAGTTCCTGTTATGCGCTGTTATACAGTATATGCCTTGAGCTCTTATTTTGAAGGCGCTAAGAGCGGAATTTTGACACGGAGTGGAGCGGAAGTTTTTGAAAGAAAGTAAATAAAGTGGTCCTCGTGTAAACTGGAGCCTCCGTGTTTGTTATTTTGTAGTTTCATACAGTATAGGCGACATTTATAAACCCTCGGTTACACTTTTTTAAATAGATTCAATCTTGCACGTGGAAAGTTGAAGTGAGGGCTTTAGTTGATATAACACTCCCGTCAGGGGGTTCATTAATCCAGCACAACATCGGCGCATTTATAAGTAAAGGTAAGACCATAATAACGTTTTTTTATTAAATGTGCTTTTTTGTGTGCTACAGTTTGTATGTGTAAAGTTAAAGTTAAGTTAAAGTAGCAATGATTGTCACACACACACTAGGTGTGGTGAAATTTGTCCTCTGCATGTGACCCATCCCCTTGTTCACCCCCTGGGAGGTGAGGGGAGCAGTGGGCAGCAGCGGCGCCGCGCCCGGGAATAATTTTTGGTGATTTAACCCCCAATTCCAACCCTTGATGCTGAGTGCCAAGCAGGGAAGAATGCTGGTATGAGCTTTTAAACATAACCCGTTAACTGCTGCCAATCAAATGGTGAATAAGATACTCTTTAGGGTTCATATGTTTGTAAATCTGACTGTGATGAAGTCAGTGCCTCACCAGCCATCAACCTCACTGCACGTCACTGTACTGTACTGTCAGTATTGCCGGTACTAATACTGACACCGGTACATTTCACGTAAAATTCTACAGATCACCAGATTATGTTGTGATACCTTTGATTTGTTAACCATGTTTATGTTTCATTTTTCATTTTAACAAACGTATTTGTAAAGTTTTTAAAATTGTATGAATTAGGTCAGTCAAATTTATCGCATGAAGTAAATTAATGCGATTACCGTATTTTTCGGACCATAGGGCACACCGGATTATAAAGCGCACTGCTGATGAGTGGGTCTATTCAGGTCTTTTTTCATACAAAAGGCGCACCACATTATATGGCGCATTAAAAGGGTCATATTATGATTTTTGTCTAAATTCAAAATTCTATCTTGTAGTCTACATAACATGTGATGGTGGTTCTTTTGTCAAAATCTTGCATAGATTATGTTTTACAGACCATTTTCAAGTAGCTTTCTGAGCGTCTCTTCAGGATGCGCCATTTTGTGGGCTCACTTTCGACAGCGTCTTTTCCCGTCATCTTTGTTGTAGCGGTGTAGCGTGCAAGGACGGGAGTGGAAGAAGTGTCAAAAGATGGAGCTAACTGTTTTAATGACATTCAGACTTTACTTAAATCAATAACGGAGCAGCATCTCCTCATCCGTGGCTCACTAGTGCAACAACAACGGCGGAAATGTGTCCCGTGAAAAAACATCTGACCGGAACCCTCTAATAACTAAAGTTCCTTGGGTGAATTATGTAAACCCACTACAGTTTTTAGCGCTTTGATAGCTGGTCTACTGATAGATATAAGTAAGAACTTTACGCTACTTTATATTAGAAATGGCAACAGCAGAAGATGAATGCCACATAAGAAGGTAGAGAAAAAGAAGAAGCTTATGACTACGGTGTCATCACGGACTACAATTGCGGACGCGCGCACATTTTCAGGACTTACCCAAATACACATCAGCAGGTACCAGAAGGTAAGAAAATTTGGTGTTGCCTAATATCGCGAAACACAACGCCAGAATGCCATTTTGCGGTCCTTATACACGCACCATAATAATACTCGAATGTTTAATGCGCCGACAATTAATCAAGCGTTGCAGCTTCATAGCTTACCAAAGTCGTACTAAAAACATCTTGACAGATTTTTGAGCGCTGTGTGTAATGTTCTATATTCTCAATGGAACATTTAAAGATTTGTTGTTGTTTACTGCCATCATATTGCAGTCTACACGTATCTCTTATGTATGACTACCATCTACTGGTCACACTTATCATTACACCATGTACCAAATAAAATTGCTTCAAGGTCAGTAAGCACAACCACAATTATTCCGTACATTAGGCGCACCGGGTTATAAGGCGCACTGTCAATTTTTATAGTCCGATAAATACGGTAATCACAGAACATTATCACGATATTATGTATAAACACAGATTAATCGCACACTTTATTTTGACCGCTAATGCTCCTTTACCTTAACCACGGATGTCCACCTCAAAGGGATGCAGGTTGTCATGTTACACCACTAAACCCATATCACCTAGTCCAGGGGTCGGCAACCTTTACCAGTCAAAGAGCCATTTTGACCAGTTTCACAAATTAAAGAAAACAATGGGAGCCACAAAATTATTTTGAAATTTAAAATGAAATAACACTGCATACAAAGTTTTTTTTCTTGCTTTGTGCTATGTATAAACCAAGAGTCTCAGACACACGGCCCACACCTTAATATGAAAATTGAATGTTAGTGCGGCCCGCGGGTTTTATATGAATAGCGCGTGACAGCGTCATACTTGTCAACCCTCCCGATTTTTCCGGCAGACTATGATTGTCAAGGCAACTGTTCTCTCGAACTTGCCGTGATGGTACAGCATTTAGCGCCCACTAAAATCAGCGTGCCGGCCCAGCCACACGTTGTATGGGGCTTCTGCTTGCACACGTAAGTGACAGCAAGGCATACTTGGTCAACAACCACACAGGTTACACTGACGGTGGCTGTATAAAAAACTTAAACACTCTTACTAATAATGCGCCACACTGTGAACCCACATCAAACAAGAAAGACAAACACATTTCGGGAGAACGTCTGCACCTTAACACAACATAAACACAACAGAACAAATACCCAGAATCCCATGCAGCCCTAACTCTTCACCTCAACCAACGCACAGAGGGGGAGTTGATGTGTGAGGGAGCAGGGTTGGGGTGGGGGCAGGGTTTGGTGGTAGCAGGGGTGTATAATGTAGCCCGGAAGAGTCAGGGCTGCATGGGATTCTGGGTATTTGTTCTGTTGTGTTTATGTTGTGTTAAGGTGCAGATGTTCTCCCGGAATGTGTTTGTCATTCTTGTTTGGTTTTGGTTCAAAGTGTGGCACATTATTAGTAAGAGTGTTAAAGTTGTTTTAAATGGCCACCGTCAGTGTAACCTGTGTGGCTGTTGACCAAGTATGCCTTGCTGTCACTTACGTGTGCAAGCAGAAGATGCATATAACAAGAGGCTGGGTTGGCATGCTGTTTATACAGATTGTAGAGGGCGCTAAATGCTGTACCATCATGGCACGCCCTTATTATTAATGTAAGGTTGAAAATCGGAGAATATTAATCCCGGGAGTTTTCTGCAAGAGGCACTGAAATCCGGAAGTCTCCCAGGAAAATCGGGTGGGGGGGGGTCGGCAAGTATGCGGCTGAGCCGCATCAGACTGATCAAAGAGCCGCATGCGGCTCCGGAGCCGCGGGTTGCCGACCCCTGACCTAGTCGTACTTGGTTTGGTCATTGGAAAGCAACACTATTGAATAAAGCCATGTTGAACCATTCTGGTAACGTGCAACAGGATGAATGGTTTCTTAAATTTAATAACTTACTCTCATGGTCTCCTGACTGTACTAAAATTTGTGTGTGTGTGATGTTTTCGCATATTTGGCCTTGGACTGTGGATACTTTCTTTGGTCCACACAACCCAGAAACAAAAATCAAAATCATATTGGTTCAATTCACGTCTATTTGCCTTCTCGGCTATCTCTTCTGCTATCCCCAAGAGAAAGGATGTTCTCTGTATTGGATCAGAAATCAGATAATCAGTGGTTGCATGTAATGATTAAAACAGTGCAGTTTATTTGGCAACCTTGACGAACATTCTCACAAAAAGCTCACAAGTTCAAAGCTAGCAGTGTTTGGCCCCGAGAGTTTTATTGACCCTTTGAATGTGTTTCAACGTTCGATGCAAATGAGGGTGTTCTGGCAGCATTAAGCTAAGCAGACAGATGGTTACTTGGGGGCTTGTGCGGGTGGATTCACACGATGTGGAGTAAGTTGGATGGAAGAATGTTGGTGTTACTTTGCTATAAAAAAGCTTTGAAAGATTAACTGTAGACGATTGTGCTAATATAGTAATGACTTTGTATTGCGGTCATAGTTTTTTGACTTATGCATGCAGTTGAAATAGTCCATTCACAACTCCAGTACAGTTAAACTCGCCAACAAGCCAAGCCAACTGGGATTGGATAATGACATAAATACTACTCTTTATCTCATATCCGATCACTTCACAATTGCCCCTGCAAAAATCTCCAAGAAAATCTTGAGTTTCCCTCCTGTTTATATGCGATGATGTATTCGTGTAAGCCATGACCGATCCTATTCATGCTCTATTTTTTAACTTTAACACTTGGCATCACACCTATCTTCTTCATGTATCTCAACCTCTTATCCCTAACGCCTGCTGTCACACAGTCAACTTCTGTCTTTTTCCAAAGCTGCATATCTTCCATGATCGACATGACTGACCTACACTGCCTCTCTCCTCCTAATGCACAGTATGTTTTCTTTTTATAGTCTGGGCATGCTTATTTTTTGCAAAGATGCAGCGACACATGGAATACACTATATGCTCTAAACCCGAGGTCACTGTTGTGCCAACCCATGCATAAAGACAAGAAAGAACATGTCCCCCAAGTAGCCCGCAGCAGACATCTGGTTAGCTTTAGGGTTGTTGGGACTCCCTTTTTCTGCACCCATAGTCAATTTGACAAGAGTTGCTTTTCTCAGAAACACAACAAGCAATCTGACCGTCCTTGAAATGGGGTGACTTTGTGGACTCAGCTAAATATAAAAAAATGATGGGCTTCCTTCCATATTTTTGTACTTCCTGAACTCCTTGCGAGTTAAAAGATCACCTTGGCAGACAGTTTTTCACACAAAAAACATTCTTATAGGTTTACCAGCAATGATTATGGTTAGGAATCCTGACACAAAGTTATACTGTAGAGACAGATGATCTCAACAATCACAAGGCTGTATTTCATCTCTGCATTCATCTTCCAAGATTATAGTGTAGTATGCAACTTGACTGCAGCCGCAATATTTACCGTCACTAGGCTCCCTCAGAACTTGTCTACTCTTGTAATATGCCATGAATTACAAAGTAGAAAATACTATACATGCCTGTTGCGTAATGCTGAAATGCATAGTGGACAAGTGAGGGTACTGTAGGTTTAAAGGCAAACATTGACTTAGGGTTTTCCGTTTGCGCTTAAAGGGGAACTGCACTTATAAAAAATGATTTGCTTATCATTCATAATCCCTCTGTAAGACAAGAACATATATTTTTCGTTATTTTTAGTTAACGATGCAGCTAATGGGAGTATGCTATTCCATCCATAAAGCCCTCTAAAAAAAACATCAAAAACCTTTTTCCTGCTCTTCAGGAGATACCCTGAAGAGCAGGGAAACCTGCGAAACAGGCTTGTGGGGATGAAATAGCCTCTGTATATATATATATATATATATATATATATATATATATATATATATATATATACACACACAGTCGTGCTCATAAATTTACATACCCTGGGAGAATCTATGATTTCTTGGCCATTCTTCAGAGAATATGAATGATAACACAAAAACCTTTCTTCCACCCATGCTTAATGGTTGTGTGAAGCTATTTATTGGCAAAATACTCTTTTTAAATCAAAATGACAAACGAAAGTACCCAAATGACCTTGATCAAAAGTTTACATACCCCAGTGACTTTGATCTGATAACATGCACAAAAGTTGACACAAACAGGTTTGAATGGCTAATCAAGGTTCCAATCCTCACCTGTGACATGTTTGTTTGTAATTAATGTGTGTGTATAAAAGGTCAGTGAGTTTCTGGGCTTCTGACAGACCATTGCATCTTTCATCCTGTGCTGCACAGATGTTTCTGGATTCTGAGTCATGGGGAAGGCAAAATAATTGTCAAAGGATCTTCGAGAAAAGGTAATTGAACTGCATAAAACAGGAAAGGGGTATAAAAAGATATCCAAAGAATTGAGAATGCCAATCAGCAGTGTTCAAACGCTGATTAAGAAGTGAAAAATGAAGGATTCAGGTAGACCAGCAAAGATTTCAGCCACAATTGCCAGGAAAATTGTTCGAGATACAAAGAAAAATCCACAAATAACTTCAGCTGAAATACAGGACTCTCTGAAAAATTGTGGTGTGGCTGTTTCAAGATGCACAATAAGGAGGTACTTGAAGAAAAATGGGCTGCATGCTCGAGTCACCAGAAGAAAGCCATCACTCCAAATTACTTTGTTCCAGAAGTTTTGAGGCTTGTCACTGTGCTGTTTGGCGTAATGTAAGTGGGATACTTTGTGACATTTGCGCAGAAATGGCTTTCTTCTGGCGACTCGAGCATGCAGCCCATTTTTCTTCAAGTGCATCCTTATTGTGCATCTTGAAACAGCCACACCACAATTTTTCAGAGTCCTGTATTTCAACTGAAGTTATTTGTGGATCTTTCTTTGCATCTCAAACAATTTTCCTGGCAGTTGTGGCTGAAATCTTTGCTGGTCTACCTGAGTCCCTCATTTTCCACTTCTTAATCAGTGTTTGAACACTGCTGATTGGCATTCTCAATTCCTTGGATATCTTTTTATACCCATTTTCTGTTTTATGCAGTTCAATTACCTTTTCTCGCAGATCCTTTGACAATTCTTTTGCCTTCCCCATGACTCAGAATCCAGAAACATCTGTGCAGCACTGGATGAAAGATGCAATGGTCTGTCAGAAGCCCAGAAACTCACTGACCTTTTATACACACACATTAATTACAAACAAACAGTTACAGGTGAGGATTGGAACCTTGATTAGCCATTCAAACCTGTTTGTGTCAACTCTTGTGCATGTTATCAGATCAAAGTCACTGGGGTATGTAAACTTTTGATCAGGGTTATTTGGGTACTTTCTTTTGTCATTTTGATTTAAAAAGAGTAAACAGTTGTTTGCCAATAAATAGCTTCACACAACCATTAAGCATGAGTGGAAGAAAGGTTTTTGTGTTATCATTCATATTCTCTGAAGAATGGCCAAGAAATCATAAATTCTCCCAGGGTATGTAAACTTATGAGCACGACTGTATATACATATATATATATATATATATATATATATATATATTTGTGTATTATATTTGGGAGAGTTGTAATCTTTTTATGGCTGTTAAGCAGAGGTAACACGGACATCAGTGTGGATCTACGTTAGCTTTATTTTTCAATTCACTTACGTAAACAACTTACGTAATGTACGTACAATTTAAGAAAATACGCCAGAGTGTCAATTCCGGTCCTTCAACAATCAACGGAATCAAAAGATATATTCATATATTACATACAGCATATTATTTGCTATTGACTAGTGATGCGCAGAAAATTCGCCCGTCGAATGAAGACTTTGCTCACCAAAACCGGATGTTGTGATGAAATGTCCACTTCCACTAGCGGGCTGCGTCTTTCCCCGCAAACACAAATGACGTAGCTCACCCAAAGCTGACAAAAAAGTCACATACGTGTCGCATTCAGGTCGCATTGCTTTTAGACTGAAGTCACATTTGAAAAGATCAGATTCCAATCGGATTCAGGACTACCTCCTGATGTGGCCTGAATCTGATATGAAAAGATCCAATTTGAAGAAACACGTAGCGTTTAGACTGGCATAAAAATCCAACCTGTGTCACTTGAGGGCAAAAAAAATCCGATTTGGTGTGCAGTGTAAACGGGGCCTCAGTGACCCGCCCCCCAATAATTGGCCAGCACATTGCCTTCATTCGTTGGTTGGATTAGGTGAATTGTATGATTGACAAACCGAGATAGGAACAATAGAGCGTTGACCACGGCAATGTTGAAAATAAAACCTATAAAAATAAACAGCTTCCAGCCCAGGGCAGTGATGGCGAGCACAGTAGTTTTGTGGAAATGTCTTTTATCGTTTTATTACGTGTGGTCCACACTGCATTGAAACTCATAGTGCAATATAATGTTTCACTTTGGAGGGACTGCACTTACTCCAGCCTCAGAAACACGCGAGAACAAAAGTACTAAGTCAATGGGAGAATAGAGCAAACCTGGATTTGACATGGAACGCCCACATAGAAGAGTCCTTCCACCCAGAGTACGCATCATTAGCCCAGTTGAGCACCTTTTTTCACTTAAGCCTATGGGAGAATATTCCTCACATAAAAGAAGCAATTTCAGCATCTCTCCTCAAAACACGTACCCTATCATAGTCACTAAAGCAGTATATGCCCACTGTATTGGGGGAATATCTGTATTTACTTGTTGAGACATCTTCCAATACTGCTACACTAAGGTAAAGTCTATTAGTGCAAAGAACAGGAAAACCTACACGATGATAATTTGAATGTATATTCGTATAATAATACTGGAGTGCATTTGATGAATATTTGTTGCAATACTGTGTACTTGTACATGGTTGGTATTTGATTTATTCCTGGCAGTCATTACAGACGTGAGCAGAACCAAGTTGTGTCCGTGTGTCTGTATACTCAAAACATCTCCCTTCTCAGGGCGATTACATTTACAGGTAGTTTTTTTTGTTTGCGGCTGCCTCAAAAACATGTTTCTTTTCGGTGTAGAACAGGGGTGTCAAACTCAAATACAGAGTGGGCCAAAATTTAAAACTGAACAAAGCCGCGGGCCAAGGTTGAACAAAATAACTTTTAATAGGGACCCAAACAAGTTTTGCATTGGATATTGAACAAGCAAGGCTTATATAACTTTATAGTGACATGCAAAATCGAGTTTCAAATAATAATAATAATAATTAAAAAATATCAATGGAATATCAAATACATTTTAAATAAAATTGAATGCCTCTCTTCTATTTGCAGCCTTCTGAGGTAAATATCAACATTAACTTTTTCCACAGGCTAATAAATTTGAAAATAAAATAATGAATAAACCAACCATTCAGGACTTTAAACGGCTCAGTTTGCAACACACTGATCTAATCTGATGTGCCCAAGCCAGATACCTGGCATCTTTTCTTGGATGCTAGTTCATTAATGTCGGAGCTCAGGCTTTGAGCTGAGGCAACCTTCATTATCGAACGAAGGTTTTCATCAGTCATTATATCTCGTAGTCCACCCGGACCACAGTCTTGGGGGCGTGCTTAAAGGCACTGCCTTTAACGTTCTCTACGAGCTATCGTCACGTCCGCTTTTCATCCATTCTAACAACGTGCCGGCCGAGTCACAAGATATGTGCGGCTTCTGTTAGCACACACACGTGAATGCAATGCATACTTGATCAACAGCGATACAGGTTACACTGAGGGTGCCCATATAAATAACTTTAACACTGTTAGAAATATGCGCCACACTGTGAATCCACATCAAATAAGAATGACAAACACATTTCGGGAGAACATCCGCACCGTAACACAACATAAACACAACAGAACAAATACCCAGAATCCCATGCAGCCCTAACTCTTCCGGGCTGCAATATACACATCCCCCCTCCGTGCGTCGGTTGAGGTGGGCGGTGTTGGGTTGCATGGGATTCTGGGTATTTGTTCTGTTGTGTTTATGTTGTGTTACGGTGCGGATGTTCTCCCAAAATGTGTTTGTCATTCTTGTTTGGTGTGGATTCACAGTGTGGCGCATATTTCTAACAGTGTTAAAGTTATTTATACGGGCACCCTCAGTGTAACCTGTATCGCTGTTGATCAAGTATGCGTTGCATTCACTTGTGTGTGCGTGCAGAAGCCGCACATATTATGTGACTGGGCCAGCACTCGTTGGACTGGATTAAAAAAACCTACTCAGTGCCCTAGTGGTTAGAGTGTCTGTCCTGAGATCGGTAGGTTGGGAGTTCAAATCCCGGCCGAGTCATACCAAAGACTATAAAAATGGGACCTATTACCTCCCTGCTTGGCACTCAGCATCAAGGGTTGGAATTGGGGGTTAAATCACCAAAATGATTCCCGGGCGCAGCCACCGCTGCTGCCCACTGCTCCCCTCACCTCCCAGGGGGTGATCAAGGGTGATGGGTCAAATGCAGAGAATAATTTCGCCACACCTAGTGTGTGTGTGACAATCATTGGTACTTTAACTTTAACTTTAAAAGCGGACGTGACGATAGGTAGGGGCACTGAAATTTGGGAGTTTCCCGGGAGGGTTGGCAAGTATGAGAATTAGCGGTGAATGCGGTGTTACCGCGGCACCGCCGCTGTATATAATCGGCGGGCCAGCTCTAGTGTTAATTTGATATCACCTCAAGGGCCAAGTGAAATTACACGGTGGGCCAAGTTTGGCCCGCAGGCCAGAAGTTTGACACCCATGGTATAGAAGTTATAAATTGTGTGATTAATCTGCATTTATATATGATTCATGCAATAATTTTTTGTGATTCCTCTCAGGCATTAGCGCTTTAACTGTTTCGTTGTCCCTAGAGGCCCCAGACTGAGTCAGATGTGTTTTCTAAGTTAGTAGTTAGCTGCCACAGAACTATCACATCAAATAAATGATACTGCAAAGCTTTGTGGCAACACCGCCTCTCTTCTTGCACATCGACATGCCGGTGCAGGTATGTATGAGCCAGACTGTTATGTCTGCATGACCCCGAATAGTGTGTGTGTGTGTTTGCTTCAGTGGCAAGTGCTTTGAAAGAATAACTCAATGCTGTGAAAACCTTATGCCTTGCCTTTCACATACGCACACTTTAACGCATACTTTCCGATTACCATTTTGCTACTTCATTTTTCCCCCTCATTACCTGTTGTTCTGTCATCTTTCAACCAAACATGTTTGTGTGGCTCTAAAGCTTACAGGCAAACCCATTGAGTAACAGTACTGCGACTGGTGACCATTGGATAAGAGATGATGGACATGATTTAAGTGAGCCAAGCCAGACACCTGGTGCGAGATTCATGAGGATTCAGTTCAAGTGACAAAGAAGAAAGCATGTAATGAACAAAAGGTGTCCGGAATTGTTTATAACTGGCTGCAATTTGAAACGCTTTTTAATCCTGATTTACCTGCGCCGAGGTCGCTTAAACTTGCTGAACTGAGACACACCAAAATGTATTTAAAGAGGAGTAAAAAGTCAACTGTTTTGCAAAATAAGGGCATTTTTTCAGGCAATAGATCCACTTCCATCTCTGTTGAACTAAACCCTGTTTTTTTAAGTTGAGTTTGAGTTTGTGTTTATTTCGAACGTGCATGCATACAACATGACACATCACAATTTCCAGTTTCTCTTTTCAACATGTTCGAAAAGGAGTAGGAAGTAGCAGAGCTTATTTAATCCTACCCTTTTTCATTTACATAGCAGTTGCTTAAAGCTTTGTTCACGTCCTGTTCTAAATGTATTCACAATATACTCCATAAGTAATTAAAAATAAATAAATCATAATTAGTGAAGTAAGTCAATCCATTTTTTATTTTTATTTTATTTTCTTTTTAAATTGTTTTACATTTTAAATTGTTTTTTTAATTTTTTGTTTATTTTTATTTATTTTGTCCTGTCCAGCTTCTCAGGCAAATTTCTCAGTCCATCCATTTTCTACAGCTTATTCCCTTTTGGGGTCGCGGGTGGCGCTTGAGCCTATCTCAGCTGCATTCGGGCGGAAGGCGGAGTACACCCTGGACAAATCGCCACCTCATCGCAGGGCCAACACAGATAGACAGACAACATTCACACTCACATTCACACACTAGGGCCAATTTAGTGTTGCCAATCAACCTATCCCCAGGTGCATGTATTTGGAGGCGGGAGGAAACTGGAGTACCCGGAGGGAACCCACGCAGTCACGGGGAGAACATGCAAACTCCACACAGAAAGATCCCGAGTGCAGGATCGAACCCAGGATCTTCGTATTGTGAGGCACACGCACTAACCCCACTACCACCGATGAACTACATTTACATAAAGTATTGCCACAAAAGACATTTAAGATATTCAATTCTCTACAGCCATCTGGTGGCTAAAGTTAATAGTGCACCCCATCAATTCGTCACGTTTCATGTGTCAAGTAAACCGCGACGAATGGGTCCTTATGAATTCCCTTCCTCCTGTAAGCATCGCTTTGAACCCCGTCGGTGTCCGCTCTGAGATCGGTAGGTCGTGAGTTCAAACCCCGGCCGAGTCATACCAAAGACTATAAAAATGGGACCCGTTACCTCCCTGCTTGGCACTCAGCATCAAGGGTTGGAATTGGGGGTTAAATCAGCAAAAATTATTCCCGGGCACGGCCACCGCTGCTGCTCACTGCTCCCCTCACCTCCCAGGGGGTGATCAAGGGTGATGGGTCAAATGCAGATAATAATTTCGCCAATGGGACAATCATTGGTACTTTAACTTAACCACAGCAGAGTTAAGGCCGTATTTCTAAAACGACCAAACAATTTAGATTTCCTTGGTACCTAAAACATGTTGTCTGAAAAGATTAGTTTTTTCATAACTTTTAAAATGTCTTACACTGCTGTAGGAGATATTTAACACTTTTCTTTTCCCTTTGAACCTGGTGTATCAATATCTTTTTTGACCTTTTCATATTGATTTGGACATTATCTTTTAATATAAACACCTGACTATTGACCATATTGGATTGAACTGAATTGTCAATGTAGTATTTTTGTTTGTTGTTCTTATTTTATAATTTGAAGTAAATACAAATCTTTGCATGAATTGTAAAATATTAATAATTCAACTCTTTTATTGCTATTAATTGGTTCCATGGCAAATCAATTTCTGCAAGGTAGGAGTTATTAATTATAAATTGTATACAATTATAACGAGAGCATAAAAAAACACAATACTCACCGGGCTGCAGTCAAATACACTATATATCCAAAAGTATTTGGCCACCTGCCTTTACTCACATACGAACTGGAAGTGCCATCCCATGGAATTGTCCAAAATGTTTTAGTATCCTGGAGCATTCAAAGTTCCTTTCACTGGAACTAAGGGGCCAAGCCAAACTCGTGTAAAACAACCCCACACCATAATTCCTCCTCCACCAAATTTCACACTCTGCACAATGTAGTCCGAAATGTAGCGTTCTCCTGGCAACCTCCAAACCCAGACTCGTCCATCAGATTGCCAGATGGAAAAGCGTGATTCATCACCCCAGAGAAGGCGTCTCCACTGCTCTAGAGTCCAGCGGCGACGTGCTTTACACCACTGCATCCCACGCTTTGCATTGGACTTGGTGATGCATGGTTTAGATGCAGCTGCTCGGCCATGGAAACCCATTCCATGAAGCTCTCTGCGTACTGTACGTGGGCTAATTGGAATGTCAAATGAAGTTTGGAGCTCTGTAGCAACTGACTGTGCAGAAAGTCTTTGCACTATGCGCTCTGTCAGTTCACGTGGCCTACCACTTGGTGGCTGAGTTGCTGTTGTTCCCAAATTCTTCACTTTTCTCATAATATAGTTGACTTTGGAATATTTAGGAGCGAGGAAATTTCACGACTGGGTTTGTTGCACAGGTGGCATCCTATGACAGTGTTACAAATGTTTGTAGAAGCAGTTTCCATGCCCAAGTGCTTGATTTATACACCGGACCAAGTTATTAGGACACCTGATTCTCATCATTTGGATGGGTGGCCAAATACTTTTGGCAATATAGTGTAGCTCTTGCTGTGTTACACTATTAATATTAAAGACCGAAATGGGGCCACAAACTAAATCTTGCTTCGGGCCACAAAAAACCTAAAGTCGACCCTGATTGAGACTGCACTGTGTACACAAACAAGGGGAAGATGAATACAGTACTTGAAATAACCCCTCCACAATCTGCCTTCAGAATTCCATAGGGACGGTAAGCTGCCTTTGCATGTTCCAAATGTTGTCATTAGGGCGGCTAAAGTGTGTGTCGGGGATATAGGTTAAAAAAAAAAAAAAGACAAGAAGCTAAATCTCTGAACAGCCTCCTCAGCATGTTCCAATTAGAGAACCTTTGAAGCCGTCACCATAAAAAAAAGATGTGAAGGGTGAGCTGAGACACACAGAGGTTACGTGGGGTGTTTTAGTGGGAATAAAGCGCACGACTCAGTGGAAGCTGGAGGAAAAATGTGAACATGTAGCAGCTAAATGACTTGCGAATGAAGAGCCAATGAGGGCGTAAACTTGTCGGAAAGTGAGAACATGGAGGATGACAGGGCAACACGCTACAGTGAACTTTTGATCAGTCAGCCACGCTGAGTTGGGTTAACAAGCAGGGGCCAGGTCTGCTCGCTCACACACACACACACACACACACACACACTAGTTTGGTATTCAGTATGCCCCTCGATTGTTCACATGGAAATATGAAAAGTGACTTATTCCAACCTGCTGCACACGTCACGCTCTGCTGCACATGAGGTGATTGTCCGTGTCCATTTTTCACGCTATCAAAGCTTTCTCTTTAAAGCCTCATCCAATCAGCTTCCAGTGTTGAGCTGTTAACAGGCCAGCAGTGGGATTTGTTGTCATAACTTTTAGTGAAGAAAAAAAAAAAACATGCAGTAGCACCTTCTGTAAGGCCTCTAACTCATCACTAATTCATTGCAGTATAACATGAACGCGGTAAAACATGTTTTTTATTTACCAATGTATCAGAAAGTTCTTCAACAGTTCAATTCTAATGTACTGTGTGGAGCACCCGATCAGAAAAAGGCAGATAGCAGTGTATGTTCTTATATGTATTTTATATTTAATACAGAACAGTGGTGATCATGTGACAATCTACCGTATTTTTCAGACTATAAGGCACACCTAAAATCCTTTCATTTTCTCAAAACTCGACAGTGCGCCTAATGTACGGAATAATTTTAGTTGTGCTTACCGACCTTGAAGCTATTTTATTTGGTACATGGTGAAAGTGTGACCAGTAGATGGCAGTCACACATAAGAGATGCGTGTAGACTGCAATATGACTCAAGTAAACGACACCAAAATGTTATATGTTACATTGGAAATGTAGAACACTACACACGGCGCTCAAAAATCCATCAAAATGTTTTAGTACGACTTTGGTAAGCTATGAAGCCGCACCGCTTGATGGATTGTACTGTGCTTCAACACACGAGTATTATTACGGTGTGTGTATAAGGTAAGACACACACTAAGTGTGGCGAAATTATTATCTGCATTTGACCCATCACCCTTGATCACCCCCTGGGAGGTGAGGGGAGCAGTGAGCAGCAGCGGTGGCCGTGCCCGGGAATAATTTTTGCTGATTTAACCCCCAATTCCAACCCTTGATGCTGAGTGCCAAGCAGGGAGGTAATGGATCCCATTTTTATAGTCTTTGGTATGACTCGGCCGGGGTTTGAACTCACAACCTACCGATCTCAGGGCGCACTTTTTTTTTTTTTAAAGCTTCCATTAATGCCCTTTTAGCCTTCATTTCAGTAATGTTATTGCACTGGAGAATAATACAATCTGTTGATCAACTTGACATGCATTTGCATCACTGAACTCTGCTAAGCAATGTGGTCTACATACAACACACAAAGACAAAGATATGTTTCAAAGGGCCAATTTATTTCAGGCCAGAACAAATTGACAAAACTATTTTAAATAGCTGCAACATAACATACATAAGTGACAAACAGCATAATAACAACACAGCTGTAAACCTGGCTTCACCTAAGGAAGGCACACGTGACATACACAAAGCCTAACCAGGCAGATTTGAATTGTTTTAGGCAGTAGATAGGACCTTTGATTTAACTAAAATGTTCTTTTCTTTGTGCTCAACAAAAAAAAGAAGTGAGAATATCTCCATGTTAAGACACTCGACTGTGGCTCCGTTGTTAGTAAACACAGACACGCCACCCCTCCCCTACTCTCCCCACACTCACACCCACAACAAGACACACACACACAGCGTGCCTCCGGCTTGGGACACAAGAACATTCAGAAGGACGACACTGCAGCGCTCCAATAAAACACACTCAGATCTTCTGTTTCTAGCCGATACTACATAAAAAATAACGTGAAATAACGCAGTAACGCATCATGCAGTAAGGGTAACTGAGTTACTGAATATAAAAAATAACGCGTTAGATTACTAGTTACCGCCGAAACTATCGGCGTTTCAGTAACGCGTTACTTTGTAACGCGTTAGTCCCAACACTGATGACTGTATAATATCAAATTCAATACCCATCTCTAATGTAGGGTTAGGTTAAAGGTCAGGGATATTTGAATGAAAAAATTGGATTTGTGTAATTTTGACCCTCGAATTTAGCTTCCCATATTTGCGATGCATCCATACTTGCCAACCCTCCCGGATTTTCCGGGAGACTCCCGAAATTCAGCGCCTCTCCCGAAAACCTCCCGGGACAAATTTTCTCCCGAAAATCTCCCAAAAATCAGGCGGACTCAGGTCCCACAATATAAACAGCGTACCTGCCCAATCACGTTATAACTGTAGAATGATGGAGGGCGAGTTCTTGGTTTCTTATGTGGGTTTATTGTCAGGCAGTTTCATTAACGTCCTCCCAGCGCGATAACAACACACAACAACAGCAGTCACGTTTTTTCTACCGTAAAGCAGTTCGTCTGCCGTAAACGGCAATGTTGTGACACTCTTAAACAGGACAATACTGCCATCTAGTGCATTTGATGAAAGCACTTTTGTGCGTGCCACACAGCAATGCATCATCAGAGAGGGTGTTCAGCATGGTTCAAAAAACAGTGACAGAGAATAGAACAAGGATGGACAATTCAACCCTTAACTCAACAATGAGTAGATGAGTGTTATGTGTGTGTATATGTGTAAATAAATGAACACTGAAATTCAAGTATTTATTTTATATATATATATATATATATATATATATATAATAAAAGAAATATATATTTATAGCTAGAATTCACTGAAAGTCAAGTATTTCTATATATATATATATATATATATATATATATATATATATATATATGAAATACTTGACTTTCAGTGAATTCTAGCTATAAATATATATTTATAGCTAAAGTCAAGTATTTCTTATATATATATATATATATATATATATATATATATATATATATATGAAATACTTGACTTAGTATTTCGTCAAGTATTTCTTATATATATACTGTACATATATATATAATAAAAAAATATATATTTATAGCTAGAATTCACTGAAAGTCAAGTATTTCTTATTTATATATATAAATGATAAATGATAAATGGGTTGTACTTGTATAGCGCTTTTCTACCTTCAAGGTACTCAAAGCGCTTTGACACTACTTCCACATTTACCCATTCACACACACATTCACACACTGATGGAGGGAGCTGCCATGCAAGGCGCTAACCAGCACCCATCAGGAGCAAGGGTGAAGTGTCTTGCTCAGGACACAACGGACATGACGAGGTTGGTACTAGGTGGGGATTGAACCAGGGACCCTCGGGTCGCGCACGGCCATTCTTCCACTGCGCCACGCCGTCCCAATATATATGTGTATATATATATATATATACACAGTATATATATATATATATATATATATATATATATATATATATATATATATATATATATATATATATATATATATATGAAATACTTGACTTAGTATTTCGTCAAGTATTTCTTATATATATATATATATATATATATATATATATATATATATATATATATATATATATATATATATATATATATATATATATATATTTACAGTATATAAAATACTTGACTTGGTGAATTCTAGCTGTAAATATACTCCTCCCCTCTTAACCATGCCCCCCAACCACGCCCCCCACCCCCCACATCCCGAAATCGGAGGTCTCAAGGTTGGCAAGTATGGATGCATCTCTAAGTAACAATCATACACAATACAAGTGCACAACACATTTCCTACTTCAGGTCTTGGGTTGGCTTTCATGACCTTTTACCTCGACCTGTACGCTCTTTAACAGAGCTGATATTGTACTGCACTTCACACATTCCCCGACTTAAGAAATCAGCAAATTCATGCACTAATACGTTATGAGACCCACCTTGTGGTTAAGTCCTCTTTTCCTGATCCTTCTGGACTCACTTCCTGTGGACAGCAGCAGCACCACCACCACCACCACCAGCAGCGTTCCCGGCATGGTCTGCATGGAGATCCTGCACCTTAAATCCAAATAAGTCCTCTTCCACCTCAGAGATGTTCCTTCTTCGTGAACTTTTCCTAGCTGAGGCGGGCCAAGAGTCTCTGGCGCTCATGTGCAGCCAAGTTTACACAAGCACTCGCCTTCCAACAGGACCTGCCTTTATATGCGCCTGAGGAAAAGTGCGGGCCAAAGTAGACGGAAGGATAGGGAACGGCCAAGAGGAGGAGGAGGAGGGCGGCCTAGGGGAGGAAAGTAAGAGAGAAATGGCAGCTGTCTGTGCATCAGAGTTGTGTGCTCGCTGGCACACTGTGCGCACATGTCTCTGCTGGAGGGGCGTCTGAGTGTGCTAGACCTCCCCCCTTCTCCCTCCTGTTTAATCTCCTCCCACATCTGGGGGTCCTTATGTGGATTTGCGAGTCAACAAGATATGTTGTTTCATATTTGGCGGTTTTGATTTACATACGTCGCATTGACCCGCTTGGCTGATGATTTGTGTGGCGTCTGTGGCCGGGAAACCAAACAGACTTAGCTCGCACTCGACTCAGTAAACCCGGCGTGTTGACTCTCTTTCCACGTTCCGTGTTAAGCAGACCCGGCTCGGACCGTTCTCTCCGCGCCGTACCCTCCCCTTGTTGCGGTGTCGAGCACTGAAGGGGAGAAAGAATGCTAAGCCTGCACAAATCTCAGTCGTTATTAGTTTTACAGGAACAGGCCTCGTGTCATTGGCAGGCCCCAGCTCCACTTGGACAAATGAGTCAAGAGGGAAGTGCAGAACGGGGGAAATACAAACCCCGTTTCCATATGCGTTGGGAAATTGTGTTAGATGTAAATATAAACGGAATACAATGATTTGCAAATCATTTTCAACACATTCAGTTGAATATGCTACAAAGACAACATATTTGTGTCACGTGGGGGTCGCATATTGATGCGGGATCGTTCCTTCCGTGCAACACGGACACTCCGGACAAAAACGTGAGGGTAAGAAATGATGTAATTACATAAATCATAGGCAAACAGAAAAACAAGCAAAAGAAAAGCGCGCCGAACGCACGGGAAGCTAAGGCTAAACTTAGCACAGGACTCAGGAACATGAAAACAAACCAACGTGATGTAGCTTACCGCAAACAAGGAGCACAGGACGAGTGAACAGAAAGGCAGGCTTAAATAGTGTCAGTGATGAAAAACAGGTGCACGTCGAGAACACAAGCGGCAGGTGAAAATAATAAGTAACCATGGTGACGAAACAAACTCACAGGTGCACAAGCAATAACTAAAAGGAGTCCAAAACTAACCAAACATAACTAAACAAAACATGATCCGACCACGGATCATGACAGAGTCCCCCCTTAAGGACAGATTCTAGATGTCCTAAAAAAAACAAAACACATGCAGGGTCAAAAGTCACGGGAGGGCGGAGGAAGGACTTGGCGGTGGGTTGCCAGGCCAAGTGTCCCCGAATCCATCGAAGCAAAGTCAAGTGGCGGCGGCGAGTGGAGCGCCGCTGCAGCAGGCGAGGCGGGCGCCCAGGGAATGGCCACATTGGTGGCCGACTGGGAGGTGGGCGCACTTGGCGAGGCGGACGACCAGGGAGCGGCCACATCCGTGGCCGACTGGGAGGTGGGCGCACTTGGCGAGGCGGACGACCAGGGAGCGGCCACACCCGTGGTCGACGGGGAGATGGGCGCGTCGGCGCCGTCATGGCAGGCTTGGACGCAGCAGCAGACGAGTCAGGCGTGGACGCAGCAGCAGACGAGTCAGGCGTGGACGCAGGTGCTGGCGGCAAAGCTTGGCGTGGTGCGGGCACGGGCGGCGAAGCTTGGCGTGGTGCGGGCACGGGCGGCGAAGCTTGGCGTGGTGCGGGCACAGGAGCAGGTGCTAGCCGGGGTGCAGGAACTGGAGCAGGTGCTAGCCGAGGAGCAGGAACTGGAGCAGGTGCTAGCCGAGGAGCAGGAACTGGAGCAGGTGCTAGCCGAGGAGCAGGAACTGGAGCAGGTGCTAGCCAAGGAGCAGGAACTGGAGCTAGCCGAGGAGCAGGAACTGGAGCTGGAGCTAGCCGAGGAGCAGGAACTGGAGCTGGAGCTAGCCGAGGAGCAGGAACAGGAGCTGGTGCTAGCCGAGGAGCAGGAACAGGAGCTGGTGCTAGCCGAGGAGCAGGAACAGGAGCTGGTGCTAGCCGAGGAGCAGGAACTGGAGCTGGTGCTAGCCGAGGAGCAGGAACTGGAGCTAGCCGAGGAGCAGGAACTGGAGCTGGAGCTAGCCGAGGAGCAGGAACTGGAGCTGGAGCTAGCCGAGGAGCAGGAACAGGAGCTGGTGCTAGCCGAGGAGCAGGAACAGGAGCTGGTGCTAGCCGAGGAGCAGGAACTGGAGCTGGTGCTAGCCGAGGGGCAGGAACTGGAGCTGGTGCTAGCCGAGGAGCAGGAACTGGAGCAGGTGCTGAAGATTGTGGCGTTTGCAAGCCCACCGGAGATGATGGTGGCCTTTGCAGGCCCACCGGAGATGATGGTGGCGTTTGCAGGCCCACCGGAGATGATGGTGGCGTTTGCAGGCCCACCGGAGATGATGGTGGCGTTTGCAGGCCCACCGGAGATGATGGTGGCGTCTGCAGGCCCACCTGGGCTGAGGTTAGCCATGAGCATGGCAGAGGCGGTCTAGCTGGGGGTTGCGGCTTGACATGCCGACGGACTGGTGGTGGAAGACGAGCTGGAGGTTGCTGCCTGGCAGGTCGAAAGACTGGTGGTGGCGGCCGGGATGGAGGTTGCTGCCTGGCTGGGCGCAGCTGAGCAGCCCCTCCAGCACAGCTCCCGGCCCCAGCCCCCCCCTCAAGGGGCGGATACCAGACGCGCTCCGGAACAGTCTTTAAGCGTGGGTGGCGGGAGGTAAGGAGGGGGGCAGAATTCTCCCCTTTAAATTGTAAAAAATGTTCAAAAAGTCTATTCACCCCCCCCCCCCCCCCCCCCCCACTTTAGACTGGGTGGAAGCAATAGTCACTGGGGGCGGAACTTGAAAAACAGAAGACTGGGACTGAAAAAATCTAAATCTTGAAAATTTTTTATCATAAAGGTTATTTCTAGAAACAAAGTCCTTAGTGGGTGGCTGACAGAGAGAGTTAGAGGATTGGAAAAAAAAGTTCTGGTCTCTGACGTCATCGGAAGTGGGCGGAGTGACGTCATCAAAAGTGGATGGATACTGGGCTGCCTGCAGCTTTGTTCGGTCCGGGGGAGGAGCTTTCGGGAGTGACGCGTCTTCGCAGCAAGTTGAAGCTCTTTTTGACTGCTTCCGTCTTCGCTGACGCGTCCAATACTGAGGTGTGGCAATGTCCTCGGGCCATTCGGAGTTGAGTGGGATCAACTTCCCATTCGGACCCCACATCAAGTCCTGGCGCTCCAAGGGGGAATAGCGGAGCGTCTCCGCCTCCATTGCCTCAAAGTCCAGCTCCTCAAAGTCCGGGGCGAAGGAACTGTAGGCTGTGCTCCTTCTGTCACGTGGGGGTCGCATATTGATGCAGGATCGTTCCTTCCGTGCAACACGGACACTCCGGACAAAAACGTGAGGGTAAGAAATGATTTAATTACATAAATCATAGGCAAACAGAAAAACAAGCAAAAGAAAAGCGTGCCGAACGCACGGGAAGCTAAGGCTAAACTTAGCACAGGACTCAGGAACATGAAAACAAACCAACGTGATGTAGCTTACCGCAAACAAGGAGCACAGGACGAGTGAACAGAAAGGCAGGCTTAAATAGTGTCAGTGATGAAAAACAGGTGCGCGTCGAGAACACAAGCGGCAGGTGAAAATAATAAGTAACCATGGTGACGAAACAAACTCACAGGTGCACAAGCAATAACTAAAAGGAGTCCAAAACTAACCAAACATAACTAAACAAAACATGATCCGACCACGGATCATGACAATTTGATGTTCAAACTGATAAACCTTTTTTTTTTTTTGCAAATAATCATTAACTTTAGAATTTGATGCCAGCAACACGTGACAAAGAAGTTGGGAAAGGTGGCAATAAATACTGATGAAGTTGAGGAATGCTCATCAAACACTTATTTGGAACATCCCACAGGTGAACAGGCTAATTGGGAACAGGTGGGTGCCATGATTGGGTGTAAAAGTAGATTCCATGAAATGCTCAGTCATTCACAAACAAGGATGGGGCGAGGGTCACCACTTTGTCAACAAATGCGTGAGCAAATTGTTGAACAGTTTAAGAAAAACCTTTCTCAACCAGCTATTACAAGGAATTTAGGGATTTCACCATCTACGGTCCGTAATATCATCAAAGGGTTCAGAGAATCTGGAGAAATCACTGCACGTAAGCAGCTAAGCCCGTGACCTTCGATCCCTCAGGCTGTACTGCATCAACAAGCAACATCAGTGTGTAAAGGATATCACCACATGGGCTCAGGAACACTTCAGAAACCCACTGTCAGTAACTACAGTTGGTCGCTACATCTGTAAGTGCAAGTTAAAACTCTCTTATGCAAGGCAAAAACCGTTTATCAACAACACCCAGAAACGCCGGCCGCTTCGCTGGGCCTGAGCTCATCTAAGATGGACTGATACAAAGTGGAATCGTGTTCTGTGGGCTGACGAGTCCACATTTCAAATTGTTTTTGGAAACTGTAGACGTCGTGTCCTCCGGGACCAAAGAGGAAAAGAACCATCCGGATTGTTATAGGCGCAAAGTTGAAAAGCCAGCACCTGTGATGGTATGGGGGTGTATTAGTGCCCAAGACATGGGTAACTTACACAGCTGTGAAGGCGCCATTAATGCTGAAAGGTACATACAGGTTTTGGAGCAACATATGTTGCCATCCAAGCAACGTTACCATGGACGCCCCTGCTTATTTCAGCAAGACAATGCCAAGCCACGTGTTACATCAACGTTACATCATAGTAAAAGAGTGCGGGTACTAGACTGTAGTCCAGACCTGTCTCCCATTGAAAATGTGTTGCGCATTATGAAGCCTAAAATACCACAACGGAGACCCCCGGACTGTTGAACAACTTAAGCTGTACGTCAAGCAAGAATGGGAAAGAATTCCACCTGAGAAGCTTCAAAAATGTGTCTCCTCAGTTCCCAAACGTTTACTGAGTGTTGTTAAAAGTTAAGGCCATGTAACACAGTGGTGAACATGCCCTTTCCCAACTACTTTGGCACGTGTTGCAGCCATGAAATTCTAAGTTAATTATTATTTGCAAAAAATAAATAAAGTTTATGAGTTTGAACATCAAATATCTTGTCTTTGTAGTGCATTCAATTGAATATGGGTTGAAAAGGATTTGCAAATCATTGTATTCCGTTTATATTTACATCCAACACAATTTCCCAACTCATATGGAAACAGGGTTTGTAAATACAACTGTATGGACGGACACAATGATAAGCATGACATTTGGTATCGTAAAATTTCTGTGCGTCTGCTGCGGCCCCCTTGGCTGAAAAGAATAGCTAATAAAAGATTGGGTATGACTAAGACAGTGGTTCTTAACCTGGGTTCGATCGAACCCTAGGGGTTCGGTGAGTCGGGCTCAGGGGTTCGGCGGAGGTCAAGACACACCCGACTCATCGTGTAAATAAAAACTTCTCCCTATCGGCGTATTACGGATACGGCAACAGCAGAAGTCAGACTGATTTGCAGGTGTGTCATTTGTTGTGAGTTTATGCACTGTGTTGGTTTTGTTGTTTGAACAAGGTGATGTTCATGCACGGTTCATTTTGTGCACCAGTAAAAAAACATGGTAACACTTTAGTATGGGGAACATATTCACCATTAATTAGTTGCTTATTAACATGCAAATTAGTAACATATTGGCTCTTAACTAGTCATTATTAAGTACTTACTAATGCCTTATTCGGCATGGCCTTATTATAAGCCTAACCCTCTAACCCTGACCCTAACCCTCTAACCCTAACCCTAACCAAATAACTTTAAATTGAGTCTTTGTTACTTAGAATATGTTCCCTATATCGCTATACTAAAGTGTTACCAAAAACATACAACTGTGTCTTGAATTTGTAAAAAATATACATTTTATTTTTCACTAAAGAAGGGTTCGGTGAATGCGCATATGAAACTGGTGGGCTTCGCTACCTCCAACAAGGTTAAGAACCACTGTACTAAGATGTAGGGTTGTCCCAATACCATACTTGCCAACCTTGAGACCTCCGAATTTGGGAGATGGGGGGGTGGGGGGTGTGTTGGTGGTAGCGGGGGTGTATATTGTAGCCCGGAAGAGTTAGGGATGCAAGGGGTTCTGGGTATTTGTTCCGTTGTGTTTATGTTGTGTTACGGTGCGGATGTTCTCCCGAAATGTGTTTGTCATTCTTGTTTGGTGTAGGTTCACAGTGTGGCGCATATTTGTAACAGTGTTAAAAGTTGTTTATACGGCCACCCTCAGTGTGACCTGTATGGCTGTTGATCAAGTATGTCTTGCAGTCACTTTCGTGTGTATGTAGAAGCCGCATACAATATGTGATTGGGCCGGCACGCTGTTTGTATGGTGAAAAAGCGGACGCGTCGACAGGTTGTAGAGGACGCTAAAGGCAGTGCCATCACGGCACGCCCTTAATATTGTTGGCCGGGTGAAAATCGGGAGAATGGTTGCCCCGGGAGATTTTCGGGAGGGGCACTGAAATTCGGGTACCAATATTTTGGTACCATAATGTATTTCGATACTTTTCGATACTTTTCTAAATAAAGGGGACCACAAAAATGGCATTATTGTCTTTATTTTAACAAAAAAATATTACGGTATATTAAACACATGTTTCTTATTGCAATTTTGTCCTTAAATAAAATAGTGAACATACGAGACAATTTTGTTTTATTAGTAAGTAAGCACACAAAGGCTCCTAATTTGGCTGCTGACATATGCAGTAACATATTGTGTCATTTTCCATTATATTATTTTGTCAGAATTATTAAGAACAAGTAGTAGAAAATGTATTATTATTGTTCATTTACTGTTAATATCTGCTTATTTTGTCTTTTAACATGTTCTATCTACACTTCTGTTAAAATGTAATAATCACTTATTCTTCTGTTGTTTGATACTTTACATTAGTTTTGGATGATACCACAAATTTGGGTATCGATCCGATTACAGGATCATACATTGGTCATATTCAAAGTCCTCATGTGCCAAGGGACGTATTTCCTGAGTTTATAAACATCATATACAAAAAAAAAAAAAGATTTTGTGATGCTAAAAAATATCGATGTAATCGTAGTAGATACGCTCCTGTACTTGGTATCATTACAGTGGATGTCAGGTGTAGATCCACCCATGGCCTTTGTTTATATTGTGATGCCGGTGAGCTACGGTGTGTAGTGAAGCATGTTTAGCTATTCCTAGTCCTGTAAGAAATGTACTTTATTTGTCGCCATGGAGGCCAGGATTAGTGATTTAGAAGTAGCTAAAACACTGCAGACTGCGACTGGACGTTAACCGCTAACTAGCTAGCCATGTCTTAAAGCACCTCTTCCTGAGGGCGTTTCAGTGTTATAACTTCACTTTTATTGTTAGTTTTTAAGCCAACATGCGTCCGTTCTCCCTTTTCTGTCCACACACTGTGTCTGCTTGTAAGTACTCCGTGATTGTGCGTTGCCGAACATGCTCCGGTACTTTTTAGAGGCGGTATAGCACCGAATATGATTCATTAGTATACCGGTACTATACTAGTACCGGTATACGTACAACCCTACTAAGATGCATGTCAAGTTTTAAAGGGGATCTAGGATTATTTTCCACTTTTCTGATTTATAAATGTGTCGGATACTTTGAGGTTATTATTAAAATAGACGTATAATATGTTATTGAATTTTACACTAGTTTGCAAGACGGCTATGATTCAAGATTTTGCATTTAGATTCTTCAGTCGAAGAAGCTGAATAACGTTAATTAGCCCCCAGTTGTGGAATTCGACCATAGTGTGTTGAACCTGAAGCCGAGGCCGAGAAAGGAGAGGCAAATCCTGACCGGCCCCGGCTGGTGCAGCTGAAGTTCACCGTGCTCTTTCAGCATTTCCTCAAGAAAAAATCAGTAGAAGAGGAAACAACATATGAATACTACCAGCTTATCTTATTTTACTTTTGTTTTTGATTACCGGGTCAGCTCTTCTTATACTGTTTGTTCCCCCGCAGGTTCTGACTCAGTCTCTCTCCCAGCGTGCTCCGGATTTCTGGTATCGCATTCGGGTTGAGTCTTTTAAATTCTATCCATCCAAACTTTGATTAAAACCCTTCTTCTTCAAAGTCACAATAATTAAAAAGCTGCAAATTACATTCTTCTTGTTCCGTCCCATTTAGTGTCAGTCAATTGGACTGGAGAGGTCTAAACTTTCCTCGTATTCCCATCATTTGGAAATGTATGCAGGCTCATTTCTTCTTTAATTGTTATTTTTACAACCAGCAACGATGCATCTGGCAGGCATATTTAATCATTCCTTCAGATTCTGTGCAGAAATATTGTGACGTAGGATAAAGATGCTACCTAAACACATACTACTTCATATGAAAATGCCTCCAGTCTTTTGTCGGTGACGTCAGCAGGCTGATGCAGGCTTGCCCACAATTTGGAGCCAAAAATGGGCGTTCCAAAATGTGCTGAAATTGGTGCTCCTCCTTTATTTATTTATTTTTTTCCTATTTTGGGGGGAATTTCACCTCTTGACCCTATTTTAAGGTCCAGAACTATGAACTACGGGATTCATCCGTGAAGAGAACATCTCTTCAATGTGCCAGACGGCATCAAATGTGAAGATTTGCCAACTCAAGTTAGTTATGATGAGGATGACCCTGAAGAGGATGACGAGCATGCATGGTTTATCAAAAATTCTTTGGTTATGCGAACCATTTGTTGCAGCAGCTGTCTGAGTGACTGGTCCCAGACGATCATGGGGGTGCACCTGCTGGATCTGGACATGGGCTGGTGTGGTTTCATGTTGTCTGCGGTTGTGAGGCCGGTTGGATGTACTGCCAAATTCTCTGAAACGCCTTTGAGATGGTTTATGGTAGAGAAATCAATCTTCAATTCACGGGCAACAGCTCTGGTGGACATTCCTGCAGTCGGCATGCCAACTGCGTGCTCCCTCAAAACTTGCGACATCTTTGGCGTTGTGTTGTTTAATAGAACTGCACATTTCAGAGTGGCCTTTTATTGTGAGCAGCTTAAGGCACACTTGTGCAATAATCATGCTGTTTAATCAGCATCTTGATATGCCACACCTGTGAGGTGGGATAGATTATCTTGGCAAAGAAGAAATGCTCACTAACACAGATTTGTGAACAATATTTGAGAGGAATAGGTATTTTGCATATATAGTAAAGTTTTAGATCTTTGAGTTCAATTAATGAAAAATAGGACGGAAAAACAAAAATGTTGCGTTCATATTTTTGTTAAGTGTATTTAGGTCAAACTTGCGCATTGATCGCCAGAACAATTACACTGTATACTATTTGTCAGATAATATTAGGACAGCACAATGGAACAAGGGTTAGTGCGTAGGCCTCACAATAAGAAGGTGCTTGGTTCGATCCCTGGGCTCGGGTCTTTCTGTGTGGAGTTTGCATGTTCTCCCCTTGACTGCGTGGGTTCCCTCCAGGTATTCCGGCTTCCTCCCACCTCCAAAGACATGCACCTGGGGATAGGTTGATTGGCAACACTGAATTGGCCCTAGTGTGTGAATGTGAGTGTGAATGTTGTCTATCTGTTTTGGCCCTGCGGTGAGGTGGTGACATGTCCAGGGTGTACCTCACCTTTTTCCCGAATGCAGGCTCCAGTACCCCCTGCAACCCTGAGAGGGACAAAAGGTAGAAAATAAATGGACGGATGTTTCAACTTAGACTTGAAGGTTGTATGCATTGCACACTAAAGGTGTAATCGTTGGTCGTCACCCAACATTAAAGCCTCATGTAATGCGTACAGACAATAAATCACTTATTACATTTATTTGAGCCAAATGGAATGTTGAATAAGTCCAGCTTGTACATCTGGATCAAATCGTTGTAAGATGTGTGATTTGTGAACACCTTGAGCAAAGTGGGCTTTGTACTTGCAGGAATTCCATGATTCGCTCATTGAACTATTCATTGTGCTGAATTAGATACAAGGCAATTATTTTCTACACTGCAAAAAAGAGCTCACAAAATATAAGATAAAAAGACTAGATTTTAGGAAAAAAAATACTAAAAACGAGTGAAGTTATCTGTTCTTGCAGCTAGTTAATTTTACTTGAAAAGACATCCTAAATTAAAACGTGTATATCTGGAAATAGCAGGACTGAAAATAAGTATTTTATTCTGAAAACAAGCATTATTTAACCTGCAATTCTTAAATTAAGCATCCTAGGGATGTTGCATAATCTTTAAACATGATTTTTTTATGGGGTAAACCAACATATCTTATATGAATACTTATTTTCTCAATTTTAACATTGTTAAACTAGAATAGACAAATATAATTATTCATGCTGAAATTAAGATTATGATTTAAAGTCAATGACTAAAAATAAGCTCAAAATTTCTCTTAAAACTAGGGACATTTCTGGAAATAAAATGTTTTGTTTACCCGTATAGCATGCGTTTTTGGGGATTAGAGTTTATTTTGGATGTTTCTACGCATTTGTCCCTGTAGGCCAACGTAAAAACACAGTCAAGACCACTCTGGGGGATAATTGATAACATCTCAATGTAACGATAAACACATAATTCAAAGGAGTATGTACAACAAGTGTTGCAAAGCATGCGAGGAATGTCATATTTATTTTCTGCAAGTGCAATATTCACATTGCAGTTAAGAATATGCATTTAATATGATAATTGCTACAGTATGTTGATTTATTCATTAGATTTATTGCATTGAGTCATGTGAATTTAGACCCACAGGTGTTGCTAATTTAGATGACTGGACAGGAAAGAGAAGAATAAATACATGTTTCTAGAATAGGGGACGTTTTTGGACATATTAAATGAGCGTGTCACAAAAGTAAAGTGAACTAGATGAAGCAATTCCTGTTGGAATTGTGTGTGAATGTCCAATGCTGAAGTTGAACTTCAAAATTAATAATTGATGAAGTAGAGCACACAATTCCTGAACAGGCTGAATATTTTGAAGTTGGAACAGTTTGAATCAGATGAAAAATGTGGGAGTTGTGGAAGGTTGAAGAATGTCCCATTGATTTCAATGAGAATTTTCCCAAAATTTGGGAAACGGGATTTTTTTTGAAAAAAGACTTGAATGTTCTGAATGAGGGGAAATGGTTGGTGTTGGAATTTTTCAAATCGGTCGAGAAATGTTGAAGTAGTAACATGTTGAATTGAGAAATGGTATTACAGAATTCCTGGAATTTCGGGAAAACCGGGAATTTTTGCAGTTCGAAAAACAACTTAGTTTTTTGTCCTAAGTAAGAGGAATGTTTTGACGGTTGAACGGTTGAAGGGGGTTGAAAAATGTGGGAGGAATAGTTGCCAGAAAAAAGGGTGGAAATAGGGCTTTGGAAAACCAGGAATTCGGGAAAATCACAGAATTTTTTGGAACTTGGAAAAAGGGTAGTTTGAATTCCCAGGATGGTGTAATGTGTTGAAGGTAGACTGGTATGAATAGGTTGAAAAATGTGGAAATGGTGAAAGTTTGAAAAATGGCTAATTCATTCTGAATGGGAAAAATGTCCCGGAAAACCTGGAATTCTGGGAAATCTGGGAATTTTTGGAATTTGTCAAGGGAAAGCCGGGGATTCCCGAATAGGCTGAACAGTTTGAAGTTTGAACGGTTTGAATCGGGTGAAAAAGTGTGGAATCGCCAAAATCTGGAGAAGAAGAAGAAGAAGAAAAAAACACGTGTGAATGCTTTGGAGCATTCACACAATAAAATGAAACGAGACATCCTGATCATTCTTTTATCAAACCATTTCACGGGTAATTTCCCACGGGTGGTCAGCGTCGACTCCCATCAACGTTACAATATTGTATCTGATTTTTGCCAGTAAAATTATTATCTTACAATCTTTTTGTAAGAATACTAGGTCCGTTTTTAACAACTTAGACCATGGCCACATGAACACGGATACTTAATAAACGCATACTTATTAGACCACTTCATTGACAAGTGATCCATGGATTAACAATAATTCACTGCGTAGTGGAACGTTTGTTGTTAACTAGTCGGTCAAAGCAAACTATCGCAATGGCATTTTTTAATCATAAAATATATCATATGAGAACATTTCCTCTCATAACTACAAAAACCAAAGCAGATGTCATTTAATCAGACAATAAAACGTTACCGACTGCATGTCAAAACTGTAAAAAGTTATGTTAACCATTAACCAAACTGCTCATTTTTCTTCTTTGAATTTAATTAGCAGTTTCAAGCCACCTTACGGTTTATTACCGCCACCTACTGAAATGTTAAATTGTCTTTTAACCCAAATGGCTCTCCCATGTCAGAAAAAAGAACAACAATAAAACGCCTGCTGTAATTCCCTGTGCACGTTTCCCTATGACAAGTCTTTCAAATCTAAGAACTTTGCACCAGCTTTGACAATACTCTTGATATTTATTCCGTCTTTATTCTTTGTTTGTTCAGTACAATTAATACTAGAACATCATAAATAGTTATTTCTGAAATTGTTGATTCCAGTCTTGTGCTCGTATGGACGTTCTCTTTACTTCCCACTGTTACATTTTCCTGCTTCTGTATTTTCACTGCGTCTGCATATGAAAGATTTCACTCTGCTTTGAGTTTCTGAGTGTCTGAATTATTGATTTTCGTTCTCTGACTACACAACCCGCAAAAGCCTCTGTATGACTGGGTGCTGTTGATAAATGGCTTTCGCTTTGCATAGTAGAGTTTTAACTTGCACTTACAGATGTAGCGACAAACTGTAATTACTGACAGTGGTTTTCTGAAGTGTTCCTGAGCCCATGTGGCGATATCCTTTAAACACTGATGTTGCTTTTTGACGCAGTACCGCCTGAGGGATCCGAGGTCCGTAATATCATCGCTTACGTGCAGTGATTTCTCCAGATTCTCTGAACCTTTTGATGATATTACGGACCGTAGATGGTGAAATCCCTAAATTCCTTGCAATAGCTTGTTGAGAAATGTTGTTCTTACACTGTTCGACAATTTGCTCACGCATTTGTACACAAAGTGGTGACCCTCGCCCCATCCTTGTTTCTGAATGACTCAGCATTTCATGGAAGCTGCTTTTATACCCAATCATGGCACCCACCTGTTCCCAATTAGCCTGTTCACCTGTGGGATGTTCCAAATAAGTGTTTGATGAGCATTCCTCAACTTTCTCAGCCTTTTTTTCTAATTGTGCCAGCTTTTTTGAAACATGTTGCAGGCATCACATTCCAAATTAACTAATATTTGCAAAAAATAACAGTTTTCCAGTTCGAACGTTAAGTATCTTATCTTTGCAGTGTATTCAATTGAATATAGGTTGAAAAGGATTTGCAAATCATTGTATTCTGTTTTTATTTACGATTTACACAACGTGCCAACTTCACTGGTTTTGGGTTTTGTACTTCCACAGTCTCTATATTCGTGTTCTCTGTATTTTCCATATTCGTGTTCACCTCAACACCTTCCAGAGCGTCGCTTAGTTCTACACACTGTTGCTATATGATTGAATGATTGATATATGTTCATATCTTAGACAACACTAGAACATTTTGTGTCATAAAAATAATGCAAAATATCCGATCATGATGCGTCTTTAGCGTTACTTTATCATCAAAGTGTAGTAGCCTTTCTCTTTTTTACCTATCTCTGAATGCAAACAGTCTCCTAACTTTAGTGACATTATCGAGATTCCCGTCACTACTCCTCTCGTTCATCTATAAGCTTGCTTTCTATCACTTATTTTCCACAAAACATTTCGAGATTCACTGCGTTGTTTCTTTGTTCCACATTTTTTGACATTATTAAGGGATTTCTGTCTCTAAACACTTTTGCCATTTTAACATATCCCTATTCTTGTGGTCTTAAATTGGCAAAATCAGGGTCATCTTGACTTACTTGACTTTGCACTCTTCCTGTATGACCTTTTTCTTTGCATCTCCTTCCATATCTTCCACATGAGGTCTTTTAACATTTGTTCTGTCCTCGTCCCTTCCTCCAACTTTTCTTCCAATCTCAACTCTTGTCCTTACCATTCCCATATAGTCCTCCAACATTCCATAACAATCTCCTCCCATCTCAATCCAATTATGACAATCGGAAGGGACAACTGTTAAATGCTGTTTAGTAAATGCATTTCTGTTTTGTTATGTAATATATGACTGTTATCTTGAAGTACGTCAACATCTTCAGAGCCCTGTACCACAACTCCACCTGTCGAGTGAAAACCACCAACAGCAAAACCGACGACTTTGACATTGTGACCGGGGTAAGACAGGGTTGCATCTTGTCTCCCTTACTGTTCATCATTGTCATAGACTTTGTCATGAGGAAGTCTGTCGTCGGAGCAAACCTCGGCATTAAGTGGGGAGGGGGCAGACTGGCAGATCTGGACTTTGCGGACGACCTGGCTCTGCTTAGCCATTCCTACGCTGCGCTCCAAAAATTGACCAACAATCTGCATGAGCAAGGGGAAAAAGTCGGCCTACGTATAAGCCAAGAGAAGTGAAGTGAATTATATTTATATAGCGCTTTTTCTCTAGTGACTCAAAGCGCTTTACATAGTGAAACCCAATATCTAAGTTACATTTAAACCAGAAGACCAAAGCCATGACCGTCGCACAAGACCAAAACGTTCCACTGCTCACCGTAGGCGAACAAGGCATAGAGTACGTTGAGAACTTCACGTATCTTGGTAGCAACATCTCAAACACTGGAGACGCAGAAAAGGATGTACAGACCAGAATTGGAAAAGCTGCAGGAGTCTTCCAACGCCTCCGGAACATCTGGTCATCGAAATCTATCAGTACATCCACAAAGCTGCGCCTCTATATGTCAGTGGTCATCCCTACAGTGACCTATGCCTGTGAGACGTGGATGAAGACATCAAGCATTACTAACAACCTGGATGTCTTCCACCGACGGTGCCTCAGATACATCTTGAGGATCTCATGGAGAGACCACATCACCAATGAAGAGGTGATGAGAAGGGCAGGGGTAGCACCATTGTCTGACATAGTCTCTGACATGAGAAGGAGAATGGCTGGACACGTACTCCGACTGCCAAGAGAGAGACCGGCAAGTGTGGCAATGGACTGGGTGCCAGAAGGGGGAAAGAGGAAGAGAGGACGGCCAAAGAAGACGTGGAGACAAACAGCCAAGGAAGACCTGAGAGAGATGGGAGTCAGCTGGCATGGAACAAGAAGGGTCGCCAGTGACCGGAACAAATGGAGGGGACTCGTCGCCCAATTTTCCAACAGGAATGGGAGGAACTAAGTCTAAGTCTAAGTGTCTTGAATGTTGTGCAAGCGGATATGCTTTTATTGTGTTAAGGAACTCACGAATGAAAACGGAAAAGGAAGTTGTTGCTTTTCAATGTCACGGTTAAGACGGCGCTATGGTAAAGAGTATGTGTAAAGGGGAAATAGAAAACTAACAGTTTAAAGGATTCTAGTGCCAGTTGAAAGGGAAACCAGGTAAATTGTTGCAGTTCTTTAATTTGTTTTAAATGTAAATGTTCAAAGCTTTAGTACAACTCTAATGTACCATTTATCTTGTATGCTTGCTCATTAGCTCTAGATGTAAAATAAAGGACCATTTGACCATCGGTTCCATGCAGACCTTAATTTCGACTGAGCCGCTACAACAATCTCTAGAAATTCCAAAATCTGCATGCTTCAAAAACGAAACAAGTGGTGGTGTTCATTTCAGTTTCATTTCAGCTCCTTACCCTGACAGCTAGCTGGCTAGCTCACCAGCTAGCTTAAATACTGTGGCAGCAGTGTGCAAATTAATTCATGGAGCAGATTATTTAACACTTTGTACTTCTGAAAGTTTCTAAAAAATTTATTTTAAGATAATCCTTCAGTGCAGTTATTCCATTTTGTGTCCACCAGTCCATGTAATGCAAAAAACAAAAATGAAGGCCCCTTCTACACTAAGGTTATCCAGGGTAAATCCCGCCTAACCTTATCCTTGTCCACGCACACACAATGCCGTCGTTTAAGACCCCCCGCCCCTCCATCCGCCGGCGCAACGCGACCGTGTACGCATGCGCGGAAAATGCGCACGTCATAGTCACCTCCAGTGTTGCTTTGTGTGCAAGTTTTTTAATAAAATGTTACTTTTCTGAACAATATCCAGAGTTGTGGTATTTCAATTCCAGTGCGGGGCAGCACGGTGGTACAGGGGTTAGTGTGTGTCCATTCGTTTTTGGTGACTTTATATACTCTGGACCTAGACGTTGAGTCCGCGACATACATGGCGGACAATAACTGATACAGTCTGCTTTGCCAGTCCAAATGCATTCGCTGTTTTCCGTAGTCTTCCATCGTCGGCCAGGTAATACAAAGCACACGCTACCTTTTTTTTTATCACATCCACGGGAGCCCGCATTCTCGTTGTCTCTCCTTCGACAAATGGACAAAGTTTTTTGGTAAGTCGAATCACAGTTGACCTGGACATTCATTTGAAAGTTCTCTTGCTGTCTGAGAAGTGTTGTATCCCAAATAGCTGCATTTGCGCGTTTCTTTCTCTTAAGGTATTCATGTGTTTTTTTCTACAAGCGTCTGTACATGTAGAGGAAGGAGAAACACGGGCATGTCTGGATGACTCACCTCCATATTTCCAGTGGTTAGCTCCAAGTTACGAAACCTCTTGTTATGAAGCTGGCTGTGGCGCGTTCTTTCTGACGTCACTTCCTCTCCGAACTCACTTTGTAAACGATCAATGAGTCCATACGAAGCTAAGAGCCAGAGATTCAAGAAATGCACGGCGCACTTACCAAGGAGGGGAACCTTAAACAATGGTTTAGTGTGGCTGACACGGGGCTTAGGCTAAGTAATTATTCGTTTAAGGAGTTATCCGGCTAGGGTCTAAACCTGCAAAACGGTTGCTCATCAAATTTGGTCAACATTCTCCCTCCTGCTGCTTTACTCTTGTGTCACAGTTGGAGCCTGAAGCTCAAGTCTGTTAAAGCCATTCACTCCAAATGGGTGCTGTCAGCTCGGGTCAAAGGTCACTCTGAGAGGTCAGGGGTCAGGGGGGATTGGTTGGCAAATATGGACTGCTGGATTCAGACATTTTATTTTTTATTTGTCAATAGACTTAGACTTAGACTTCCTTTTATTGTCATTCAAATTTGAACTTTACAGTACACTACAACGTTGCATTAGCTCGTTGTAGTGCAGGATAAAAAAGCAATAAAGTGCAGATATAAATAAATAGATTACTGTACAGATAAATATATTGCACTTTTGCATATGCATCCACTTTTATGGATGTATGTTATATTGTCTTTATATTCCAGCGAGTTAATCCGTTTTCGGGGTGAATTGAGGGGATTGTTATGATGCGTTCAAGAGTCTTATGGCCTGAGGGAAGAAGCTGTTACAGAACCTGGAGGTTCTGCTACGTAGGCTGTGGAACATCTTTCTAGAGTCCAGCAGTGAAAACAGTCTTGGTGGGGGTTGGAGGAGTCTCTGCAGATTTTCTTAGCCCTGGTCAGGCAGCGGCTTTTTGCGATTTCCTGGATAGGAGGAAGAGGAGTCCTGATGATCTTTTCCGCCGTCCTCACCACTCTCTGGAGAGACTTCCAGTCTGAGGCACTACAGGCTCCAGTCAGTAGGCTCTCTATAGCAGTGTTTTTCAACCTTTTTTGAGCCAAGGCACATTTTTTTCATTGAAAAAATGCGGAGGCACACCACCAGCAGAAATCATTAAAAAACGAAACTCAGTTGACAGTAAAAAGTTGTTGTCACAATTGTTGGATATGACTTTAAACCATAACCAAGCATGCATCACTATAGCTCTTGTCTCAAAGCAGGTGTACTGTCACCACCTGTCACATCACGCCCTGACTTATTTTGAGTTTTTTGCTGTTTTCCTGTGTGTAGTGTTTTAGTTCTTGCCTTGCGCTCCTATTTTGGTGGCTTTTTCTCCTTTTTTGGTATTTTCCTGTAGCAGTTTCATGTCTTCCTTTGAGCGGTATTTCCCGCATCTACTTTGTTTTAGCAATCAAGAATATTTCAGTTGTTTTTATCCTTGTTTGTGGGGACATTGTTGATCGTCATGTCACGTTCGGATGCACATTGTGGACGCCGTCTTTGCTCCACAGTAAGTCTTTGCTGTCGTCCAGCATTCTGTTTTTGTTTACTTTGTAGCCAGTTCAGATTTAGTTTCGTTCTGCATAGCCTTCCCTAAGCTTCAATGCCTTTTCTTAGGGGCACTCACCTTTTGTTTATTTTTGGTTTAAGCATTAGACACCATTTTACCTGCACCCTGCCTCCCGCTGTTTTCGACATCTACAAAGCAATTAGCTACTGGCTGCCACCTACTGATATGGAAGAGTATTACACAGTTACTCTGCCGAGCTCTAGACAGCATCGACACTCAACAACAACAACACATCATTTGCAGACTATAATTACTGGTTTGCAAAAAATATTTTAACCCAAATAGGTGAAATTAGATCATCTTCCACGGCACACCAGACTGTATCTCATGGCACACTAGTGGTTGAAAAACACTGCTCTATAGTGCCTCTGTACAATGTGGTGAGAATAGGTTTTGATAAGGAATTTATTACTTAATAAAAGCATCGGTTTTGTACTAGTTGTACTACTTTATTACAGCAGTCATTGAAGCAGTTTCACGCATGTTTTCAATTTAACAGGGATTTTCCTCTTTTAAAAGCGCTGCATATTCACAGCAATAAAAGTTCATGTAAGTCTGCAGTTCTTCTCCCAATAAAAGTTCAGTATGAACCGTGTAATTCTAACCATTTGCTTTGAAGTGTTTTGGATGCGACATAAAACTTGAGTGGTTGTTGAGGACCGACTGATCTTCTGGATTCATGGCTGTCCTAAGCAGTCCCAGTTGATGTGTTTGGCCTGTCAGTACAATTTGCGCAATGTGATGAAAATGCAAACAACGGTCCACACACTCGCACAGACCACAGATACACACATAAGTCAGTCCACAATAAAAACACAAAGTACTGACACGAGTTATAAATCCTGTGTTTGTGCACCGACAAACTTGCTAAACAATGGTGATATCTTAAATATGTTACATTGTTGCTTCCATAGTACTGTGTTCTAGCAACAAAAGACAAACATGAGTTATTTGTTGGAAGTGGCTGATGTAGAAATATGTGAAAATGAGAAGCATGGGAAGGTTCTTGGGTTCATGAACTAACAATAACACGTTTAAAGTTTGGTTCAAAAGTACCATACATGGACATTGACACAGTTTATTTTCTCCACACTGCAAAAAGTCAGTGTTCAAAAACAAGAAAAAAAAATACAAAAATTAGAGGTATTTTATTTGAACTAAGCAAAATTATCTGCCAATAGAACAAGAATAATTGGCTTGTCAAGAATTTACAAAACAAGTAAAATTAGCTAACCTCAATGAACCCAAAAATACCTTAAAATATCAATCAATCAATCAACTTTATTTATAAAGCACATTTAAAATTTACCACAGGGGTAGCCAAAGTGCTGTACAATGGGCAGGTTAAAAGATAATACGAGTACCGAGCAAACACAACACAACACAAACAGAACACGATAAAAAATAAATTAAAACATAAAAACAGGTTCACAGCATGTGTATTATGGGGCGCCATTGCAGGATGGATATCACTCAGTGTTAAAAGCCATGGAATAAAAGTATGTTTTTAAGAGAGATTTAAAAACAGGAAGAGAGGAGGCTTGTCTAATACTCAGAGGTAGGTCGTTCCAGAGCTTGGGAGCAGCAACAGCGAAAGCTCTGTCACCTCTAAACTTCAGCCTTGTGTCAGGGACCGTCAACAGCAGCTGATCGGCTGATCTTAAGGATCGGGTGGGGCAGTAAGGCTGAAGGAGGTCGGCGAGATAGATGTATCTAGATATTTATTATATATTAGATATTTAAAAACAAATAAAAGGAGTTTAAAATTGATTCGATAACGCACAGGGAGCCAGTGAAGGGGCACTAAAATAGGGGTGATGTGCTCACGTCTGCGGGTCTATGTTAGCAGACGAGCAGCACTAATAACTACTGTACTACTATATGAGTACATATTTTCTATTGTTTCATTGAAAATAAAACAGCAAAGTCCATTTGGCTGTCATCTGTTTTAATATGAGACACTATTGTGTCAAAGTCATGATTTTTTTTTCATGCTTGAAATAAGAAATTATTACTTTAAAAAAAGTATTTTTTTTACTTGTGAGTGTTGATGACACAGCTTTGCAACAGTTGATATTCTAGTTTCAAGCATGTTTTACTCAATATAGGTCATATAATCTCAGCAACAAGCTGTAATTTCTTACTGAGATAATTTAGGACCAAAACCCTTAAAACAAGTAAAACACTCTAACATGAAATCTGCTTAGTGAGAAGAATTATCTTATCAGACGGAAAATAAGCAAATATCACCCTTATTTGAGATATTTAATCTTACTTAGATTTCAGTTTTTGCCGTGCACAATCAATTTAAAATAAAGCAGATGTATGCCAAATGAAATGTATACTTTCGGTTTTCACAAAAAATATGCATTTGTCATTCAGAAATTATAGCAATTGTATGCAGATCAGTCGTGATGGGTACTTTTTACATTTTAATCCATACAGTAGCAAATCCCGGTTCTCAATAGTGCAAATTTGTAGTACTTACTGTATGTATGTGTTCATGTGTTAATAAACATTAGTTTGTTTTATAATGGAATCTATTTTTTATTTAACATTTAACGACAACTGTGCTGCTGTTGTTGTATCCTGATTTTGAACACTTTTAAGTATCATTTGCAAGTATTATATGGTAGACTTTGCATACAGTTGCAATTCCAAGACGTTAGATGTTACATTGCTACATTGTGTTCTCTGGTCAGTTTATGTCAGGCCTAGGCAATTATTTGGCCTTGGCGGGCCACATTAAGAGAAAAAAATTTGTCTGGGGGCCGGTATATCGTTATGACAGACCGCCTTAAAAAACGGACTGGAATTTTAGATTTTTTTACTGAATGAGACGCCCGGAATGTACATGAAAATAAAGAATGTGGGATTTACAATATTAACTATGAACGATAAAACACTGAATATTGACAACTTATGAACGTCACACCCCCTCTCGATCGACTTATTTTACAATCAAGTGAAAAGCAACAAAAATGCAACAAAATGAAATATGAACGCGTAGGGTAAAAAACCCCCACCTACTATCTGATATATCTGATATATCTCTAAGCTTTAGAACTTTGTTGTACAAATCTCTCTCCGCGTCTGTCCCTGACATCCGGGTACCAGTCGACAACCGGATTTGACGTCACAGGCATCAAAGGCAACAAAATATGGTACCGTTTGATTTTACATGAATCGGTAGTACAGACTGGGGATAGGTTGACTGGCAACACTAAATTGGCCCTAGTGTGTGAATGTGAGTGTGAATGTTGTCTGTCTATCTGTGTTGGCCCTGTGATGAGGTGGCGACTTGTCCAGGGTGTACCCCGCCTTTCGCCCGATTGTAGCTGAGATAGGCTCCAGCGCCCCCCGCGACCCTGAAGGGAATAAGCGGTAGAAAATGGATGGATGGATGGTAGTACAGACATAATTTGATCAGTGCATATAATAGTACTAATTTAGTACCCATCCCTAGTAAATACAGTGATACCTAAGTTTTCGAGACCTCGCTTTTCCTAGGATTCGGTTTCCAACCAAAAACCTCTGCCAAAATTTGCCTGAGTATTCATGCCGTTTCGGTTACAAATTGTGCGTAACAAACTAGTTTGTTAACCGAATCGAATGTGCAAGTAAAGAATTTCCAAACTCGGGTGACTTAGTCGCTGTACTTATCTGCAAACTGCAAAATTGTTTGCCAGCACTTTGATAACGAAGTTTGGGATGAAGATTTCAAGAACTAACTTGTAGCAAAATTTGAGTAAAAGTATGGCATAGAAATATAAATGAATATTGTTGCTTTTAAAAGTTAATTCACCCTTCTAGTTCTTTATTTGCATGTATACTTTTTTCACTTGTACTGCTTGGAAAACTATGAATACTATCTGTAAATTGTGTTTTTGTTAATATCTGTGTTGGTCTGGAAAAAATGTATTAAGTTTGAAAGCCAAGGCACCACAAATATGACTCATAGTGTACAATTCTTACATATTATGATTCTGAATCAATTCATAGTTATGAAAAATCCATTCTTAAAAATATGTTTTAAGCGCATAAGCTACGCCAGGGGTGTCAAACGTACGGCCTGCGGGCCGGATCAGGCCCACCAACAGGTTTTATCCGTCCCGCGGGATGTTTGCTTCGTATAAAAATGAGCCAAAATTTTTGAATGAAAGAAACTGCTGTTCTAGATGTATCAACTAGATCAGGGGTCGGCAACCCAAAATGTTGAAAGAGCCATATTGGACCAAAAATACAAAAACAAATCTGTCTGGAGCCGCAAAAAATTAAAAGCCATATTACATACAGATAGTGAGTCATGAAATATAAATTTAATTAAGATGACTTAAAGGAAACTAAATGACCTCAAATATAGCTACAAATGAGGCATAATGATGCAATATGTACATATAGCTAGCCTAAATAGCATGTTAGCATCGATTAGCTTGCAGTCATGCAGTGACCAAATATGTCTGATTAGCACTCCACACAAGTCAATAACATCAACAAAACTCACCTTTCATGCACAACCTTAAAAGTTTGGTGGACAAAATGAGACAGAAAAAGAAGTGGCATAAAACACGTCCTAGAACGTCGGAAAAAGTTATACTCATAAACAAACTACGGTGAGTTCAAGGACCGCCAAAATTAGTAGGACAAAACGGCGCTCACCAAATACTCGAATCAGTGAAGCATGTTTAATATAAACAGTGTGCTTTGTAACAATTGGGAAGGTTTGTGTCATGTTTGTCCTCCTATAGAAACCATATTAAAAGAAAAAATAGATTTTTTTCCCCTCATCTTTTTCCATTTTTCATACATTTTTGAAAAAGCTCCAGAGAGCCACTAAGGCGGCACTAAAGAGCCGCATGCGGCTCTAGAGCCGCGGGTTGCCGACCCCTGAACTAGATGTCCCAATAGCAATCACTTGTATCTTTGTAGATGATGCTACATATGTAAAAAAAACACACATAATGTAAGCAAACCACATAACTAACATCCTGTAATTTGATTTTGATATTTTTTTTATCTTGATAGATGGAAAATTAACACCAATGAGTTGACTGATGAATATGATCACATAATCTATTCAGAAAGTATAAATAACGACAAATAAAGATAGAATACTATTAACTGCAACATGTAAGTGTAAAAAAAAACAAACAACATTATGATTTGTACATTTTCAAAACGTGCTTGTTCTATTTAAAAAGAATAAAAAGTACCTTTGATAGTCACACACACACTAGGTGTGGTGAAATTACTCTCTGCTATTGACCCATCCCCTTGTTCCACCCCCTGGGAGGTGAGGGGAGCAGTGAGCAGCAGCGGAGGCCACGCTCGAACAAAGAAAATAGTCTGAAGTTGTCTTTATTTTTAAGTTATCGTGCCGTGATTTTACCAGTACAGCCCACTTGGGAGTAGATTTTTCTCCATGTGGCCCCCGATCTAAAATGAGTTTAACACCCCTGATCTACGCGCTTACCTGCTATGTGTATACGTCATACGTCAGCAGCCAAGCGAAGTTTTGTAACCTGTATTAAAAAGTTTGATTAAAATGTGAATACCAACTAATATATTGCGAGAATTGAGAATTGTGTTGAATCAAGAATCGATTCCGAACCGAAGAGTCCCCCAAATATCAGGGTTGAATTTGAATCGTGAGTTGTTGTAAGATTCACATCTCTAATAAAGATAGTTGTGTCAATTTTCTAATATTTATATAGCCCTTAATCACAAGTGTCTCAAAGGGCTGCACAAGCCACAACTCAGATCTCACATCAGGGCAAGAAAAATCTCAACCAGAGTCCAGTCCATAGTGAATCTAGTTAATAGTGTGAGAGTCCAGTCCATAGGTGGTCTAGTTAATAGTGTGAGAGTCCAGTCCATAGTGGGTCGAGTTAATAGTGTGAGTCCAGTCCATAGTGGGTCGAGTTAATAGTGTGAGAGTCCAGTCCATAGTGGATCTAGTTAGTAGTGTGAGAGTCCAGTCCATAGTGGATCTGACATAATAGTGTGAGAGTCCAGTCCATAGTCGATCTAGTTAGTAGTGTGAGAGTCCAGTCCATAGTGGATCTAACATAATAGTGTGAGAGTCCAGTCCATAGTCGATCTAGTTAATAGTGTGAGAGTCCAGTCCATAGTGGGTCGAGTTAATAGTGTGAGAGTCCAGTCCATAGTTGATCTAGTTAATAGTGTGAGAGTCCAGTCCATAGTGGATCTAGTTAATAGTGTGAGAGTCCAGTCCATAGTGGGTCGAGTTAATAGTGTGAGAGTCCAGTCCATATTGGGTCTAGTTAATAGTGTGACAGTCCAGTCCATAGTGGATGTAGTTAATAATGTGAGAGTCCAGTCCATAGTGGATCTAGTTAATAATGTGAGAGTCCAGTCCACAGTGGATGTAGTTAATAATGTGAGAGTCCAGTCCATAGTGGATCTAGTTAATAGTGTGAGAGTCCAGTCCATAGTGGATCTAGTTAATAGTGTGAGAGTCCAGTCCATAGTGGATCTAGTTGATAGTGTGAGAGTCCAGTCTATAGTGGATCTAGTTAATAGTGTGAGAGTCCAGTCCATAGTGGGTCTAGTTAATAGTGTGAGAGTCCAGTCCATAGTGGGTTGAGTTAATAGTGTGAGAGTCCAGTCCATAGTGGATCTAGTTAATAGTGTGAGAGTCCAGTCCATAGTGGATCTAGTTAATAGTGTGGGAGTCCAGTCCATAGTGGGTCTAGTTAATAGTGAGAGAGTCCAGTCCATAGTGGATCTAGTTAATAGTGTGAGAGTCCAGTCCATAGTGGATCTAGTTAATAGTGTGAGAGTCCAGTCCATAGTGGGTCGAGTTAATAGTGTGAGAGTCTAGTCCATAGTGGGTTGAGTTAATAGTGTGAGAGTCTAGTCCATAGTGGGTCGAGTTAATAGTGTGAGAGTCCAGTCCATAGTGGGTTTAGTTAATAGTGTGAGAGTCCAGTCCATAGTGGATCTAGATAATAGTGTGAGAGTCCAGTCCATAGTGGGTCTAGCTAATAGTGTGAGAGTCCAGTCCATAGTGGGTCTAGTTAATACTGTGAGAGTCCAGTCCATAGTGGGTCTAGTAATAGTGTGAGAGTCCAGTCCATAGTGGGTCAAGTTAATAGTGTGAGAGTCCAGTCCATAGTGGGTCGAGTTAATAGTGTGAGAGTCCAGTCCATAGAGGGTCTAGTTAATAGCGTGAGAGTCCAGTCCATAGTGGATCTAGTTAATAGTGTGAGAGTCCAGTCCATAGTGGGTCTAGTTAATACTGTGAGAGTCCAGTCCATAGTGGGTCTAGTAATAGTGTGAGAGTCCAGTCCATAGTGGGTCAAGTTAATAGTGTGAGAGTCCAGTCCATAGTGGGTCGAGTTAATAGTGTGAGAGTCCAGTCCATAGAGGGTCTAGTTAATAGCGTGAGAGTCCAGTCCATAGTGGATCTAGTTAATAGTGTGAGAGTCCAGTCTACAGTGGGTCGAGTTAATAGTGTGAGAGTCCAGTCCATAGTGGGTCGAGTTAATAGTGTGAGAGTCCAGTCCATAGTGGATCTAGTTAATAGTGTGAGAGTTCAGTCCATAGTGGATCTAGTTAATAGTGTGAGAGTCCAGTCCATAGTGGATCTAGTTAATAGTGTGAGAGTCCAGTCCATAGTGGATCTAGTTAATAGTGTGAGAGTCCATTCCATAGTGGGTCTAGTTAATAGCGTGAGAGTCCAGTCCATAGTGGATCTAGTTAATAGTGTGAGAGTCCAGTCCATAGTGGATCTAGTTAATAGTGTGAGAGTCCAGTCCATAGTCGATCTAGTTAATAGTGTGAGAATCCAGTCCATAGTGGGTCTAGTTAATACTGTGAGAGTCCAGTCCATAGTGGGTCTAGTAATAGTGTGAGAGTCCAATCCATAGTGGGTCAAGTTAATAGTGTGAGAGTCCAGTCCATAGTGGGTCGAGTTAATAGTGTGAGAGTCCAGTCCATAGAGGGTCTAGTTAATAGCGTGAGAGTCCAGTCCATAGTGGATCTAGTTAATAGTGTGAGAGTCCAGTCTACAGTGGGTCGAGTTAATAGTGTGAGAGTCCAGTCCATAGTGGGTCGAGTTAATAGTGTGAGAGTCCAGTCCATAGTGGATCTAGTTAATAGTGTGAGAGTTCAGTCCATAGTGGATCTAGTTAATAGTGTGAGAGTCCAGTCCATAGTGGATCTAGTTAATAGTGTGAGAGTCCAGTCCATAGTGGATCTAGTTAATAGTGTGAGAGTCCATTCCATAGTGGGTCTAGTTAATAGCGTGAGAGTCCAGTCCATAGTGGATCTAGTTAATAGCGTGAGAGTCCAGTGCATAGTGGGTCGAGTTAATAAGTTAATAGTGTGAGAGTCCAGTCCATAGTCGATCTAGTTAATAGTGTGAGAGTCCAGTCCATAGTGGGTCGAGTTAATAGTGTGAGAGTCCAGTCCATAGTGGGTCTAGTTAATAGTGTGAGAGTCCAGTCCATAGTGGATCTAGTTAATAGTGTGAGAATCCAGTCCATAGTGGGGCCAGCAGGTAGAGACGTCCCCAACTGATCCACAGATGAGTGGTCCACCCCGGATCCCGACTTTGAACAGCTAGCGCCTCATCTGTGGTCACCTAATAACCTCTCCACGCAGGAGATGGGGGCAGACCCTCTAAAATTGAAAGGTACTCAGCAATAAATGTCCTTCAATTCTAAATAGTGAATGATATATTCTGTGAAACCTCTGAAAATTGCTGCCTTTCAAATATATAGCGCAGTGGTGTGTAAATTCAAAATGTATGTGTAACTGTGCAAGATATGTAAAAAAACCAAACCCAACTTCATCAATTACTTTTTTTGACACTGCTTTTTTTTCTAGACCTGTGCCAACAGAGAACATTTGGTCAATTAAAATGCACATGAAAGTGCATTGAGGGCGCCTTTGGAAAAGCCGTATGCAGATCATGTCGCTGTGGACCTGAAAGTTGGGCTAATCATTTCTCATTAAAATCCTGTTTGTCTGCTCCTTTGTAATCAGCGGCAACTGCAGAGCCTGACTGCTCCCCTTTCATGACTGTTTCCTATCCTTTATCTTCTAAAGCATACTTTCCGCTACCTCAAAGTTTACCCGCTTTAATTGCTTCCTTCGCTTATTTTCCACTTTGTGCCCTCTGTCGTCTTCAACAAAGCCTGCTCTCCAGTGCTCCCAGAGCCTCAGTTTTTAGTAACTATGAATCATCTGTCACCCAACTTTGACCCTGCTGCGTTTTGCCCTTTTTTTTTTCCCTCCTCCTCTTCTCACCTTCTACCTCCTTTATAGCCTGAACCTTTTCATGGATGTGCAGCATTTCTCAATTTGACCTCTGGGAAGAAAGGTCAGGGAGAAAATGAAGAAGGTAAGACAACTAAACAACTATTTCAGCTGTTTCCGTGGCGACCCTGAGCTCAGAGATTCCTCTGGGGAGGTGAAAGTGACCAGGAGGAGCTCTAAGACGACTTCTGGTATGTTCTGATTTATTGGACTTGATGCTGACAGGGTCACGCGGGTGTGTTCACACACTACTCTTCTCTCTCTTAAAGTGCACAAGGAGGTGCGTGTGAAAAGTGTCTCACAATGCCAGAATGAAAGCATGTTGGCTCTTTCTAATTGTCCTTTGACAAAATAATCTCTTATATACCGAATTTGGTATTTTATAGGTACCGACTGAATTCACGTAATTCCCTTAAAATCAAATGGTAACATATTTCAATGTCCGTACCAAATTAAAAACTTGGCGCGGAAACAAGCACTCAAACAGCACTCAGTTAGACAACTTTGAGGTAATGTTTCTATTTTCCATGCCAAAAAAAACAAGTATCCCTGATAGAAAAATGCTCAAACGTACTTCAAGGCTCCACTTTTCCAAAATGCTTTTGCATTTGCTTTGCCATGCTACCGATTAGCATTAGCAATTTTACATGGCAAATTCGACACCTCACAATTTGGCAACGAAAACTACAACTTAGATGCACGCTACAGCAAATATAATAAGTACAATACTTGCAGTATAAATACTTTGTAGGGCTCAACCTTTTCTCCTCCAAACATATTGCTGGGTATTGTGGCTAAGCATGGGCAAGGGTAAGACCTTCTGTAGGAAACTTCTGTGGTCAGATGAAACAAAAATTGAGCTGTTTGTCCACAATACCCAGCAATATGTTTGGAGGAGAAAATGTGAGGCCTTTAATCCCAGGAACACCAATTTCTACCGTCAAGCATGGTGGTGGTAGTATTATGCTCTGGGCCTGTTTTGCTGCCAATGGAACTGGTGATTTAAATGGGACAATGAAAAAGGAGGATTACCTCCAAATTTTTCAGGACAACCGAAAATCATCAGCCTGGAGGTTGGGTCTTAGGCGCAGTTGGGTGGTTTAACAGGACAATGACCCCAAACACACGCCAAAAGTGGTAAAGGAATGGCTAGAATCAAGGTTTTAGAATGGCCTTCCAAAAGTTGGGTGTTCCAACAGGACAATGACCCCAAACACATGTCAAAAGTGGTAAAGAAATGGCTAAATCAGGCTATAATTAAGGTTTTAGAATGGCCAATGTCCTGACTTAAACGTGTGGACAATGCTGAAGAAACAAGTCCATGTCAGAAAACCAACAAATTTAGCTGAACTGCACCAATTTTGTCAAGAGGAGTGGTCAAAAATTCAAGCAGAAGCTTGCCAGAAGCTTGTGGATGGCTACCAAAAGTGCCTTATTGCAGTGAAACTTGCCAAGGGACATGTAACCAAATATCAACATTGCTGTATGTATACTTTTGACCCAGCAGATTTGGTCACATTTTCAGTAGACCCATAATAAATTCATAAAAGAACCAAACTTCAAGAATATTTTTTGTGACCAACAAGTATGTGCTCCAATCACCCTGTCACAAAAAAAATAAGAGTTGTAGAAAGTATTGGGAACTGAAGACAGCCATGACATTATGTTCTTCACAAGTGTATGAAAACTTTTGATCGCGACAAAGAGTGATCGAAAAAAATAAAATGTTTAGGTTGTGACTGTTTTTATTAGCATTGTAGCATATTGTGTGCGTATCAGTCATAGTCAATATGGTTTTTAATGTTGTTTCTAACTTCCTCCTCATGTGAAGTATGTATGCTATTACTGTACAAGGTCAAGCTTCCTGTAGTTTGTGGCAGATTATAGGTTCACTATTCTCGGAAGTACTCTGACTTGTTTGTTGTCCTCTCTAATAATGAACGGTCTCTTTCCTGGTGGTAGTCTACCATTGAGGAGTGCATGAGTTTTCATGTTGCTTACCCTGTGGTATTTGAAGAGTATACGGGCATCTTTGGTTGTTTGGTGTTTGGGGGCTTGGGTCAAGATTTGAAGACTTTGTATTTAACTTAAAACCTTCAGTTATGAAATCATAACGTCATAAATATTTTGATGAAAATCAGTTCAATGACAAGGCTGTTTGCACAAGCTACAGCAACTATCAAACATGCGAAAGGGCTCATTCCTCCTGGTAGAGGCAAACCCAGCATGGAACACCCAACACAAACTCACATTTATGAATTCACACACACAACAACGACATTTTGGAACTAGGCTAAAGTGATCAAGGAAAGCGTCGGAAAAAGTTACGGTAACGTTTCACTTTTGCATCTCGTTGCGCATAACTGTGGCGCGGTCAAGGAACCTTGATTAAAGTTTGAAACATAGGCGTCACTAATTTTTTTTTTTAAGACAGAGGAGGCTTAATTCCCGGTCGATACACTAGTAATAATGATATATTGATATCATTATCATTATCCACCATTGACAATTCTGCAATACATGAATCAACTAATCTTGACCTTAAAGGGGAACATTATCACAATTTCAGAAGGGTTAAAACCATTAAAAATCAGTTCCCAGTGGCTTATTTTATTTTTCGAAGTTTTTTACAAATTTTACCCATCACGCAATATCGCTAAAAAAAGCTTCAAAGTGCCTGATTTTAACCATCGTTATATACACCCGTCCATTTTCCTGTGACGTCACACAGTGATGCCAATGCAAACAAACATGGCGGTGAGAACAGCAAGGTATAGCGACATTAGCTCGGATTCAGACTCGGATTTCAGCGGCTTAAGCGATTCAACAGATTACGCATGTATTGAAACGGATGGTTGTAGTGTGGAGGCAGGTAGCGAAAACAAAATTGAAGAAGAAACTGAAGCTATTGAGCCATATCGGTTTGAACCGTATGCAAGCGAAACCGACGAAAACGACACGACAGCCAGCGACACGGGAGAAAGCCAGGACGAATTCGGCGATCGCCTTCTAACCAACGATTGGTATGTGTTTGTTTGGCATTAAAGGAAACTAACAACTATGAACTAGGTTTACAGCATATGAAATACATTTGGTAACAACATGCACTTTGAGAGTGCAGACAGCCCAATTTTCATCAATTAATATATTCTGTAGACATACCCTCATCCGCTCGCAGATTTCTTTGACTTTATCGTTGGAAATGCATCTGCTTTGAGTGTCGCAGGATATCCACACATTCTTGCCATCTCTGTCGTAGCATAGCTTTCGTCAGTAAAGTGTGCGGAACAAACGTCCAATTTCTTGCCACTTTCGCATCGTTGGGCCACTGGTGCAACTTGAATTCGTCCCTGTTCGTGTTGTTACACCCTCCGACAACACACCGACGAGGCATGATGTCTCCAAGGTACGGAAAACAATCGAAAAAACGGAAAATAACAGAGCTGATTTGACTCGGTGTTTGTAATGTGTTTGAGAAAATGGCGGATTGCTTCCCGATGTGACGTCACATTGTGACGTCATCGCTCCGAGAGCGAATAATAGAAAGGCGTTTAATTCGCCAAAATTCACCCATTTAGAGAACGGAAATCGGTTAAAAAAATATTTGATCTTTTTTCTGTAACATCAAGGTATATATTGACGCTTACATAGGTCTGGTGATAATGTTCCCCTTTAAATGACAATGTAAAGGGAAATACTTACAAATTTATAATCATACTTAAGTGAATAATTATCATTATTAAAACTCACATTCTTGCTACTTTATATCAAATTTATCAGCACTTTTTTGTAAAAAAACAAACAAAAACAAAACAACAAAAAGAATAAAATAAAAAACACCAAATGATTTAGGAGGGTTAAGGATATTTTAGGGCGCCTTTAGCTAATGACTATGTTCTAACGATTGATGAAACATGTTATCGATGAAACATAAACAAGTAAATATTGTGGGATTTTTGATCATGGAGTGTGTCATCTACTGTGTTTCCGCATTATTACGTTGACTGTTCCTTGTTAGGACGCCTGATCCGGTACTGATGGATGGGAGTATGGACATGTAAGAGGGAACTGGTTTACAATCACATCATCAAGATATGTTAATCCCATCTTTAAAAAGTCAACAACCTTTATACATTTTTTTTTCTATTCAACATCTTGGAGAAATTACAAGATGTGTGTTTTAAAAAGACAGTTTCAACTCATTTAAACCAATAAATATATATTTTTAGTGCATGTTAACATAATGAGTGTGTGTGTGTAGGGCTGTGACGTTGGGTCTGGGGCCCTTGATATTTAGGGCCACACAAAGTGCTGTGAGGATTGATACGGAGTTATCGGTACCGCTGATACCGGCTCTTTATGCTCTAATATTGATTCTCAAATCAACATATCGATACTTTTCATACTTTAAGTAGTTTAAAAAAGTAACTAAACCTCTGATGCAATGCGTCAATGTTGAATACTTTTGTTGAGTGTTACATGTGCAGTATTTCCACGTTAGCATGTTCATGGAACTGCATTTTAAAATATTTTTTATTCTAATAATAGGTCTTATTAATTTATCTATTTTAATGCTTTTATTAATTCAATTACCGGTATTTCCTTCTTTATGCTTTGAAACACCATTTTTGTGTACTTTTGTCCTCTTGTTTTTTCTGCTTTATCAGCTTGGCTATATTGTTTTTCACGCCACGACCTCAATATACTCCAGAGCTTAAAATAAATAAATCACTCTATGGTTTTTTATGCAATCTATATCTTATCATTTTAAATACACAACTTTTTGTTTTATTTGAACAGACACATTTGGTGTATTCGCACAAAGTATTGGTATCTGATCGGCATCGCCGATACCAGCCTGAATTTTACTTGGTCAGAGTCACTACTAGGCATCATTATTGCTTATCTATGTCCTGTGTGTGTGTGTGTGTGTGTGTGTGTGTGTGTGTGGGTGTGTGTGTGTGTGTGTGTTCTTGTATTGCTACCCTTCTTGAGACATCAACAAGGAAAAGTACCTTCCATATGAGGACCGGTGAACAAGTTAGGACATAAATCATGGTCCCAATACAATAATTTTACATAAGAAAGTAATAATTTTACAATAAAATCTTGCAATATTACAGAAACAGAACGAATGTGTTCCCAATTTAATAAGAAAAAAGTCGACACAATTTCAGAAAAAGACTGCTTTTAGTTGAAGTTTTTTTTGTTAAATTTTTGGTTTGTCATTGGTCTTCATTAATTACTTCAAATAATTACAGTATGTCTCTATATACATATTTATTTTATTTGTTTTTATTCATTTTGGCCAAAGGGGTCGCATTTCAATTTCTTACACACACTTGTTATTTCATATGTTGACCAAAGGGGGCGCATTTCAATTTCTTACACACACTTGTTATTTCATATGTTGACCAGAGGGGGAGCACTTTTAAAAACCGACACAAAGTCAATTTGAAAAATCCCTCCTTTTTGGGACCACCCTAATTTTGATAGACATTCTTTCTTTTTACTGCAAAATGGTGACATTTGTCATTTGACATATACAATTCTGACTTATCACAATATTGCCAATGTTTTTGTTGTTCTTGTAAAACAGTGACATTTTTTGAGTAAAATTATGACTTTTGTCATAATTTTTGCCGAGCGAAATTCAGATTATTATTATAATATTGCCAACATTTCGAAGTTTTCTTATAAAATTGTGACTTTTGTCAAGTAAAATTAGGACTCTTTTCATAAAATTTCCCAAATTTTAAGCTTTTCTTGTAAAATTGCGACTGTTATCGAGTAAAATTCCAACTTTTATCATACTATTGCACAAAGGTTCAGTTTTTCTTGGAAAATTTTGACTTGCGTTGAGTAAAATGACGACTTTTATTATAATACTGTCAACATTCCATGTTTTTCTTGTGAACTTGTGACCTTTTTCATTTGAAATTCCAACTAATTTTTTCAAAAAAGCGTTTTTATATTTGCATAGTATGTATATATTATTAATGTTGTAAATACAAATCTTTACACACAGTATCTAGAAAGGGTGGTCCTAAAGAGGTAGGCATTTTTCTCAGGTCTCAAGAAGGTAACAAATACAAACGTGTGTGTGTGTGTTTGTGTGTGTTTGTTTGTGTGTGTGTGTGTGTGTGTGTGCGTGTGTTGCTCCTTTGAGGGTCAGTGATCGCATATTTTTGGAGGGTGTCTTGTTTATTTTAATGGATTTATTTGCATTATTTAAATAGATTTACTTGCATTAGACTGCAGTTGACTCTGGCCTCTTTTTAGTTTGGGATTGTAAAAGTTAGTTTTTGCCATAATTACACATACCAAACATTCTGCATGAGGAAGAAATTATTTTTTTCTGCTGCGTTCCAAGCTGCTTTGAGGAATAACCTTCATAGAACCGCTTTCAATTTACTTTCTGCTGTGCAATTTAGGACATGCAGCAGAAATAAAACCATCCTAGATTTAGATTTTCAGATATTTGATCAGTATTTATCAGTAGTATACTCATACTACTCATTATGCATGCAATCTGGTACATACAATATGTTCCTGCTTTTGTGGTTACTGTACATGCAATAACAGTAACTTCTCACTAGAGGGCAGTAAATACACATGTTTTTTCCTCGACAGGACCTAATTTACATAATGTAGATTTATTTTTATTGAATAGATCACACTAAAATATGATATTTATTACATTATGTCATAGAGAATGAAGTAAAAATCCCACACATATTGTTGAAATTAACTAATTAATGAACTTTAAAGAATGCATTTTTACTAGTGGGCTACAATCAAAATGTATTGTAGCAAATTAGGTATGAAAGTCAACTCTATTATGTATCAAATGTCTTGGGACTCACAATTTAAATATGCTTGGTTGTAGATGACCACACTGTATTCCACTTGACATGTATTTACCATAGTGTATTGTATCTTCACTATACACAACATAAAAGTTGCGTTTTTCAAATATTTCTTTTTTAAAAACACATTTTTTTAACACTAACTGGCCTCTTTATTAGGTACACTTCCGCAGTAGATGGATGGGATGAATAGAACTTTATTGTCATTGCACTTAAAAAGTACAACAAAATCACATTTTCAGTACAAACCCGTTCAAGGTCAGACATCCATCATAAAGCAGGGGTGCCCATTACGTCGATCGCAAGCTACCACTTGATTGACATTCACGGCACCCGAGGGTTTTGTGAGATGACGCTGGCTGCTGCGAGCTCATTATTAAGAAAAAATGACCCACATGAAGGCGAGAAACACTTTTTACTTCAACAGACTCTCGCGCCGTACCTGCCGTCAAAACTCTAAAGACTGACTGCACAGTTCCTGTCTTCACAATAAAAGCGCAGCTTCATCCTGCCTGCGCTAACAAAATAAGAGTCTCAGAAAGCTAGCAAGCTACGGAGTTTGCCGCCAATGTATTTATTGTAAAGTGTATAAAAAGGAGTATGGATAAGATGCAAAAAACCAACCACTTTCATGTGGTATTGGACAGAAAGGTCGACTTTTTTTCTCCTCCATTTGAAAACGTGGACTTTATCATCACTACTGTCTGATTCCAATCAATGCAAGTCATCAGAACCAGGTAATACACCAACTTATATTCTTGTCTTCATGAAAGAAAGGAATCTAAATGTGTTAAACTTGCTTATATTATCATTAAACACCTTTAACTTGTTAACAAGAATGACTCTTTCACAAATAATTAAATATATATTACATTGAATAAGGTAGATCCCCTCAACTTGATCAATTGAAAAAGTGCAGAAAAAGTGTGGGTACCCCCGGATTAAAGGGTATACAGAGCAGGAACACCGTAAAGGTGGGAAAAAGGTAAGTCCCAAACTAAAGTCCTGGGGGGGGGAAGGGGGCGCTCAGTTTGAGACCAGGAAAAACCCTAAAGCACAGCACATACCAAAGACTATAAAAATGGGACCCATTACCTCCCTGCTTGACACTCAGCATCAAGGGTTGGAATTGGGGGTTAAATCACCAAAAATTATTCCCGGGCGCGGCCACCGCTGCTGCTCACTGCTCCCCAGGGGGTGATCAAGAATGATGGGTCAAATGCAGAGAATAATTTCGCCACACCTAGTGTGTGTGTGACAATCATTGGTACTTTAACTTTTAACATGTACATATTACGACACACAACTCAAGACTTGCAACGAGGTGCTACCACCAGGGTCGCTGCTCCGTTGTCCAACATACCACGTGAAGCGACAAAGACCTGGGATGTGGGATGTGGTGCGTGTATTTTCCGTGGATAATTTTTGCGTGTGTGTGTGTAAGCCTGAAGAGTCGCTTTGTTTTTCGACATTTGCGTTACAGCGATAACGCAGCAAGTGTGTGTTCAATAAAGACAAAGAAGGAATTTGTAGCGTTTTGGCTGCACTGTCCTTTAGGGGGAGTGGAGAAGCAACGACCTTGCCACGTCGTTCCAACCAGAGAAATCAATCCAGATTAGAATCTTTGTGTTTGAGGGAGCGAAAACAAATTGAAACATTTCATTCTTAATTGTCTATATTGACCATACTTCGCAGAGCAAACCGTTTCTCCAAGATGTTATCCAGTTTGCGATTTAGTCCAGAAATCACAAAAGTCTGAGTGCCAACAGCTCAGCCCATCCTTCAATCATTTGTGGCAGCTATGACAAACTGGTACGTCTTCCAGTTTGTCGATATACCAGGGTAACGCTTACTCCAATCGGCAGATTTCTTGTTATCACGGTCCCCAACAGGTAGATGTCTTATACGTCCTCGACTGAAAGAATCACAAAGTAGCAACAACGTTCCGTTTGTTGAGAAGATCTTGTCAATTTCGTTGAGAGCCCTATAGCTCAATTCCATTGTTTGGATCAGTGATTCTCAAACTGTGGTACGTGCACCACTAGTGGTACGAGTGCTCCATCTAGTGGTATGCCAAAGAACCACTTTATCAAAGTACCTTGTTTTATTTTCCTATATTCAAACACAGTATTGCTGTTCAAACCGTAAACTGTGTTTTAATGTTGGCCATTATGGTGGTTCTTGGAGTGGCACGTTTTTTCTGAGGTGGTACTTGGTGAAAAACGTTTGAGAACCACTGGTTTAGTATTTAAAAAGCAGTGCAAAAAAGGCTCTATGAAAGACAAAAGAAGGGATAGGGAAGGGAAGCGTCTGCCTTCGGCGAGAGCCAGAGAGTCCCAATGAGATCCAAGTGCTACGTTTCAAAAATATGCATTTTACAAAGATAATAATGCTCAGTTTTGTGAATTTTAGAGAGGTACAGATTTGTTTTTGTTGCTGTAGTTTGCAGGGGTGAAGAATTAGCTAAGAAGAAAGATTTAGTATCCATCGATGCATCCATCTTTTCCGCTTATCCGAGGTTGGGTCGCGGGGGCAGCCGCCTAAGCAGGGAAGCCCAGACTTCCCTCTCCCCAGCCGCTTCGTTCAGCTCTTCCCGGGGGATCCCGAGGCGTTCCCATGCCAGCCGGGAGACATAGTCTTCCCAACGTGTCCTGGGTCTTCCCCGTGGCGTCCTACCGGTCGGACGTGCCCTAAACACCTCCCTATGGAGGCGTTCGGGTGGCATCCTGACCAGATGCCCGAACCACCTCATCTGGCTCCTCTCGATGTGGAGGAGCAGCGGCTTTACTTTGAGCTCCTCCCAGATGGCAGAGCTTCTCACCCTATCTCTAAGAGAGAGCCCCGTCCCCCGGCGGAGGAAACTAATTTCGGCCGCTTGTACTGGTGATCTTGTCCTTTCGGTCATAACCCAAAGCTCATGACCATAGGTGAGGATGGGAACGTAGATCGACCGGTAAATTGAGAGCTTTGCCTTCCGGCTCAGCTCCTTCTTCACCACAACGGATCGATACAGCGCCCGCATTACTGAAGACGCCGCACCGATCCGCCTGTCAATCTCACGATCCACTCTTCCCTCACTCGTGAACAAGACTCCGAGGTACTTGAACTCCTCCACTTGGGGCAACAAGATCTCCTCCCCAACCCGGAGATGGCACTCCACCCTTTTCCGGGCGAGAACCATGGACTTGGACTTGGAGGTGCTGATTCCCATCCCAGTCGCTTCACACTCGGCTGCGAACCGATCCAGTGAGAGCTGAAGACCCTGGCCAGATGAAGCAATCAGGACCACATCATCTGCAAAAAGCAGAGACCTAATCCTGCAGCCACCAAACCGGATCCCCTCAACGCCCTGACTGCGCCTAGAAATTCTGTCCATAAAAGTTATGAACAGAATCGGTGACAAAGGGCAGCCTTGGCGGAGTCCAACCCTCAATGGAAACGTGTCTGACTTTAGTTGCCCTGGAATCTTCATTTGGAACAACCCTTTTTTAAATACTTTTAGGTTAAAGTTAAAGTTAAAGTTAAAGTACCAATGATTGTCACACACACACTAGGTGTGGCGAGATTATTCTCTGCATTTGACCCATCACCCTTGATCACCCCCTGGGAGGTGAGGGGAGCAGTGGGCAGCAGCGGTGGCCGCGCCCGGGAATCATTTTGGTGATTTAACCCCCAATTCCAACCCTTGATGCTGAGTGCCAAGCAGGGAGGTAATGGGTCCCATTTTTATAGTCTTTGGTATGACTCGGCCAGGGTTTGAACTCACAACCTACCGATCTCAGGGCGGACACTCTAACCACTAGGCCACTGAGTAGGTGTAAAGTTAAGACGTCCCGATACTTTTGAATGGAGTGTCAATTTTACACGAGATACTGTAGCCCAGAGATGTCCAAACGTTATTCATCCACAAAATGATACATTACAGATGGTGTGATAGTTTTTAAAGGGGAACATTATCACAATTTCAGAATGGTTAAAACCATTAAAAATCAGTTCCCAGTGGCTTATTATATTTTTCGAAGTTTTTTTTCAAAATTTTACCCATCACACAATATCCCTAAAAAAAGCTTCAAAGTGCCTGATTTTAACCATCGTTATAAACACCCGTCCATTTTCCTGTGACGTCACATAGTGAAGCCAACACAAACAAACATGGCGGAAAGAACAGCAAGCTATAGCGACATTAGTTCGGATTCAGACTCGGATTTCAGCGGCTTAAGCGATTCAACAGATTACGAATGTATTGAAATGGATGGTTGTAGTGTGGAGGCAGGTAGCAAAAACGAAATTGAAGAAGAAACTGAAGCTATTGAGCCATATCGGTTTGAACCGTATGCAAACGAAAACGATACGACAGCCAGCGACACGGGAGAAAGCGAGGACGAATTCGGCGATCGCCTTCTAACCAACGATTGGTATGTGTTTGTTTGGCATTAAAGGAAACTAACAACTATGAACTAGGTTTACAGCATATGAAATATATTTGGCAACAACATGCACTTTGAGAGTGCAGACAGCCCAATTTTCATCAATTAATATATTCTGTAGACATACCCTCATGTCAGCAGGCCAGGGAAACTAGGGTCGATATTCTTCTCTTGACGGTGTGAGCCAAGACATCCAGGGGGTGTAGCTCGCTCGTCTGCGGGAACAAACTGCCGCCATTGCTTGCCGTGCTACCGAGGTCCTTTGTCCCTGAATTGCTCACACACTCCGGCAGATTCAATGGGGGTCTGGTGGCAGATTTCTTTGACTTTATCGTTGGAAATGCATCTGCTTTGAGTGTCGCAGGATATCCACACATTCTTTCCATCTCTGTCGTAGCATAGCTTTCATCGGTAAAGTGTGCGGAACAAACGTCCAATTTCTTGCCACTTTCGCATCTTTGGGCCACTGGTGCAACTTGAATCCGTCCCTGTTCGTGTTGTTACACCCTCCGACAACACACCGACGAGGCATGATGTCTCCAAGGTACGGAAAACAGTCGAAAAAACGGAAAATAACAGAGCTGATTTGACTTGGTGTTTGAGAAAATGGTGGATTGCTTCCCGTTGTGACGTCATCACTCCGAGAGCGAATATTAGAAAGGCGTTTAATTCGCCAAAATTCACCCATTTAGAGTTCGGAAATCGGTTAAAAAAATATATGGTCTTTTTTCTGCAACATCAAGGTATATATTGACGCTTACATAGGTCTGGTGATAATGTTCCCCTTTAAACTTATTCTTCAAACATTTGGTAAATGGTAAATGGGTTATACTTGTATAGCGCTTTTCTACCTTCAAGGTACTCAAAGCGCTTTGACACTATTGCCACATTCACCCATTCGCACACACATTCACACACTGATGGCGGGACCTGCCATGCAAGGCCCTAACCACGACCCATCAGGAGCAAGGGTGAAGTGTCTTGCTCAAGGACACAACGGATGTGACGAGGTTGGTAGAAGGTGGGGATCGAATCAGGAACCCTCAGGTTGCTGGCACGGCCACTCTCCCAACTGTCTTTTAAGTGTGGCCTAATTTGTGTTCCATAGTAGTCTGATGGAGTAGGTGTTGGCTTCTATCCTCCGAGTATACACCTCACCAATACATATAGATCATAGATAATGGATAATCGTCTCATTGCAGTTTTCTCTCCTGCCCTCCAAAGCTGCACTGTCTCCATCTTTCTTTCACCCCGCATGTCGTGTCTTCAATGATTGATACAGATGCTCATCATGGTGCTTGCCGTGCGACCTTTGACACTTGCGCTTCATATGATGAAGCCGCGGCGGGGAGAGAGCAGAAACGATTAGAGGCACACCTGCCCGAGGAACGCCGTCCCATAATCGCTCATTTTGTCAATGACGAATCCTGAAGGAGAACTGTGAGCACTTTGTTATGGCAGATACTGTTGCCGAGTGCAATACACAACGATACGATATCAGAGCATCTTCATTCACTGACAGACTGTTAGATAGGATAGTGGTTAAGGACTATTAACTATTATCACCATGCAAGGTGATGAATGGCGGCACATTCCTTCATGAGCTAAATGTAATTACAGTGGTTCTGTACCTTGGTTTTCCAAAACCAAGGTACATTTTTAACATGGGAAATAATGTAAATCCAATTAAGCCGTTCCAGACACTTAAAAAAAATATTAACACAAAACACATTCGGCCCGTTAAGCTTTCCAATCTGACCCGCCGGACATTCCTAAATAATTTTTTTAGATCTTTAAAGGGGAACATTATCACAATTTCAGAAGGGTTAAAACCATTAAAAATCAGTTCCCAGTGGCTTATTTAAAAAAATGTAAAATTCCATTCTGTTTTTTTAAGGCGGTCTGTCATAACATTTTTAGCATTCAATCAGACATTATGGTGAGGTTTTGTATTAGTGTTCTTAAAAATAAGACCCAAGCACACATAATGTACAGCAGATTTTCACAGCTTACATATATATATATATATATATATGTATATATACTGTATATATATATTTGGCGCCCACGTTGGGCACCAAATTGTGGAGGTTGCCCTCCCGTGGGTCCACCAAGCACCGACATGAGAGCCCAGTTCAGGGTTACAATATAGCTTTATTTTGTAAATATTACCGCAGGTTGCTTTCCAGCAACTGTCTTGTTGGGTCTGTCAGTCTCGCTCTCGCTCTCACCCAGCTCCAACAACCTCTCTCCTCCCGGCTGCTGCTTATACAGGGCGACAGGTGATTAAAAAACAAGGCCCACCTGGGCCATCTACGCACCTGTCACTGACTTCGAGGCCGATCCTGGCACACCCCGTTTCGCTGCAGACCCGCAGGCCACGCCCCCCTCCACAGGGCCCTTTTATGCAAAGCAACTTTTCTTACCTATGCATTTGAGCTCTGCATGTGTCCCAAAAATTGTGAGTCAAACCTTGAAGGCATGGCGGATTATTCATATATGGTAGACCTCCAAAGACATGCACCTGGGGATAGGTTGATTGGCAACACTAAATTGGCCCTAGTTTGTGAATGTGAGTGTGAATGTTGTCTGTCTATCTGTGTTGGCCCTGCGATGAGGTGGCGACTTGTCCAGGGTGTACCCCGCCTTCGGGGCGGTATAGCTCGGTTGGTAGAGTGGCCGTGCCAGCAACTTGAGGGTTGCACGTTCGATCCCCGCTTCTGCCATCCTAGTCACTGCCGTTGTGTCCTTGGGCAAGACACTTTACCCACCTGCTCCCAGTGCCACCCACACTGGTTTAAAAATGTAACTTAGATATTGGGGTTCACTATGTAAAGCGCTTTGAGTCACTAGAGAAAAGCGCTATATAAATATAATTCACTTCACTTCACTTCACTTCTGCCCAACTGTAGCTGAGATAGGCTCCAGCGCCCCCCTGCGACCCCAAAGGGAATAAGCGGTAGAAAATGGATGGATGGATGGTAGAGATATACCCGAAGTGCTTTGTGCCAGTCTGCCATTGTAGCCAATAATGGCTCGTACATGCACATGCATCCTCTACTGTTGCAATTTCTGCTACAAAGTAGCGTATAGTCAAACTTAAATCTGTCAGTAGACTTGATATGCAAGCGCTAAAAACTACAACATAGCTGACGGGTACAAGACACTGTCAAAGTGGAGGCACGGTCAGAAAGCAACTTGAAAATGGTCTGTTAAACACCAAAGAACCACCATTACATGCTATGTAGATCACCAGGAAGTGTTTTAAATGTAGACGTTAATCATAGTATGACCTCTTTAAGGATAGGATAATTCTGTCATAAAGTTGGTGTTTTTATACCTACTGTTGTTCTCTGAGCAATTTTGTTTGATCAAGCCTTTTCTAACATTTCACACTATGAAATAATTGTGCTGACATAGTATCAGATTAATAACGACACTGGCCAATACTGAATAATAATGGTCTAAAATCGGCGATAAAAAATGTAGCGGCACACGCAGATGCCACTTTCGTACTTTTGCTATGAGTTCTTGAATTAAATAGTGTTTCTCACCTTCTTTGTCAAAGTGCTGTTGTATGCAACTTTCTTGTGGTCACTGCGCTAAAGACTAGAGTAAAAGTGACTTATGGTTTAGCGATAAAATGTAGAGAGACATTTAAAAGCACTTAATGTTTTCGACTTAAAATCCATTGACTTTGTGCTAATTTATCACGCGAAAATAGTCACTGTGCCAAAGGGAAACAGCAACAAATATTCCCAGAAATCAATAAAAGGCATCGAATGAAGACTCTAAACAGTAATTACCACGTTCGAGTGCGCTGATTTACTGCCGCCGGCTCTCAGAGGCGGGATGGACTGTGACCGGATGCCAAAGTCAAGCTGCATTTTACGCTCTCTGTTTACCATCATTGTTTAGAGGAGTGTGTGAAAAGGGGGCCATAACCTTTGCAATCCTCTTCAAACGGTGGCCCGCATGTCGGACATTGCCGTAGGAGCTGGAAGATGCAGCGCTGTGCAGTTTGCACGGGAGAGGACGTTTTCTCGTGGGATTCTTTTGCTCCCAGATGGGGGCATGTTAGAATAATTATGTATATATTATCACACAACTCTTATGCTTAAGGACTGTTGCTATAGTTATTATCAATTGTGCTGAAGTTGTACAAACCCCGTTTCCATATGAGTTGGGAAATTGTGTTAGATGTAAATATAAACGGAATACAATGATTTGCAAATCCTTTTCAACCCATATTCAGTTGAATGCACTACAAAGACAAGATATTTGATGTTCAAACTCATAAACTTTATTTATTTTTTTTGCAAATAATAATTAACTTAGAATTTCATGGCTGCAACATGTGCCAAAGTAGTTGGGAAAGGGCATGTTCACCACTGTGTTACATGGCCTTTCCTTTTAACAACACTCAGTAAACTTTTGGGAACTTAGGAGACACATTTTTTAAGCTTCTCAGGTGGAATTCTTTCCCATTCTTGCTTGATGTACATCTTAAGTTGTTCAACAGTCCGGGGGTCTCCGTTGTGGTCTTTTAGGCTTCATAATGCGCCACACATTTTCAATGGGAGACAGGTCTGGACTACAGGCAGGCCAGTCTCGTACCCACACTCTTTTACTATGAAGCCACGTTGATGTAACACGTGGCTTGGCGTTGTCTTGTTGAAATAAGCAGGGGCGTCCATGGTAACGTTGCTTGGATGGCAACATATGTTGATCCAAAACCTGTATGTACCTTTCAGCAGTAATGGCGCCTTCACAGATGTGTAAGTTACCCATGTCTTGGGCACTAATACACCCCCATACCATCACACATGCTGGCTTTTCAACTTTGCGCCTATAACAATCCGGATGGTTCTTTTCCTCTTTGGTCCGGAGGACACGACGTCCACAGTTTCCAAATACAATTTGAAATGTGGACTGGTCAGACCAAATAACACTTTTCCACTTTGTATCAGTCCATCTTAGATGAACTCAGGCCCAGCGAAGCCGACGGCGTTTCTGGGTGTTGTTGATAAACGGTTTTGGCCTTGCATAGGAGAGTTTTAACTTGCACTTACAGATGTAGCGACCAACTGTAGTTACTGACAGTGAGTTTCTGAAGTGTTCCTGAGCCCATGTAGTGATATCCTTTACACACTGATGTCGCTTGTTGACACAGTATAGCCTGAGGGATCAAAGGTCACGGGCTTAGCTGCTTTCTCCAGATTCTCTGAAACCTTTGATGATATTACGGACCGTAGATGGTGAAATCCCTAAATTCCTTGCAATAGCTGGTTGCGAAAGGTTTTTCTTAAACTGTTCAACAATTTGCTCACGCATTTGTTGACAAAGTGGTGACCCTCGCCCCATCCTTGTTTGTGAATGACTGAGTATTTCATGGAATCTACTATTATACCCAATCATGGCACCCACCTGTTCCCAATTTGCCTGTTCACCTGTGGGATGTTCCATATAAGTGTTTGATGAGCATTCCTCAACTTTATCAGTATTTATTGCCACCTTTCCCAAATTCTTTGTCACGTGTTGCTGGCATCAAATTCTAAAGTTAATGATTATTTGCAAAAAAAAAAAAGTTTATCAGTTTGAACATCAAATATGTTGTCTTTGTAGCATATTCAACTGAATATGAGTTGAAAATGATTTGCAAATCATTGTATTCCGTTTATATTTACATCTAACACAATTTCCCAACTCATATGGAAACGGGGTTTGTACTTTTTCTATCTGTGCAAAGGGACATCGTCTCTGTGAGGAGGCGTGGCCTGCAGACCTGCAGCGAGGCGGGGCGCGCCGGGGCCGGCTCCAAGATGGGCAACAGGTGCGTAGATGGCCCACCTGGGCGCAGTTGTCTCATCACCTGTCACTGTAAGGGCAGCAGCCGAGAAGGATGTGGTTGGTGAAGTCGGAGTGGATGGCCGAGAACGAACCCGTGCCCGAGCGGAAGCGAGAGCGAGACGGAGACGAAGACGCGGAAGGCTGAAAAGCGACCGGAGAAGGAGGTTTATTGAAAAATAAACAAAATCTCCAAACCGTCAAGCCTGTCATGTCCGTCATTGGTGGTTCGAGGAACCCGGAGGTGCGAGTCCTCCACAGTCTCGTTTTAGTGTTTTCAGACCCTGAATCGGCCTGCTGACTGCCAAGGGAACATCGAGTACCGTGACGCAGACAAAGCAGACACAGGGCAATATCACGAGTGTCAACACATTTGCATTTCATTAATAGTCATATATTGTGTCTAACTGGGGCTGTTGAGATGACCCCCTTCCTTCAGAGGCAGCTTCAGTGATGTAACCAGGGACCTCCCAAATAAATAGAGGAAGCACGTGGGCTGGACTTTAGAGCGTATTTTGGATCTGTAACTAGAGTATAGCCCCAAAAAACGTCTCTCCTCATTTGAGCCAAATTGAACTCTGTCTCTGCATGATTCCTTGCTTCTTGTCTGTTCAATAGATGTCATCAGTGTTTGAACCTGACAGGGCATCAAGGAGGAATAACGTGTGGAGCATGCTTTATATTTTAGATGGATTTAATTTCAATCAATCAATCAATCAATCAATCAATCAATGTTTACTTATATAGCCCTAAATCACGAGTGTCTCAAAGGGCTGCACAAGCCACAACGACATCCTCGGCATCACATCTTTTAATAACATTTTGAAAGAAAATGTAGCTTACTAATGAATATAAAAAATAAATCCATCCATCCATTTTCTACAGCTTATTCCCTTCGGGGTCGCGGGGGGTGCTGGAGCCTATCTCAGCTACAATTCACATTCAATTATTTAAAGTATATAATTCTATACAGTGGTACCTGGGGATACAAGTTTAATTGGTTCTGTGACACAGCTCAGACCTCAAATAACAGTGTCGCCCATTGACATCAAGTTAACAGCTGCAAGGCGCCCAAAACAGCACACTTTTAACACGTAACATGCGTTTAAAAAAAAACAAAAAAAAAAACTTTCAGATGAGAAATATTGTATACTTGTATAGCTTTTCTACCTTCAAGGTACTCAAAGTGCTTAGATACTATTTCCACATTCACCCATTCACACACTGATAGCAGGAGCTGCCATGCAAGGCCCTAACTACGACCCATCAGGAGCAAGGGTGAAGTGTCTTGCTCAAGGACATCATGGTCATACTTGCCAACCCTCCCGGATTTTCTGAGAGACTCCCGAAATTCAGCGCCTCTCCCGAAAACCTCCCGGGACAAATTTTCTCCCGAAAATCTCCCGAAATTCAGGCCTCTAGCTCCATGCGGACCTGAGTGACGTGTTGACAGCCTGTTCACACGTCTGCTTTCCCACAATATAAACAGCTAATGATCGAGGGCGAGTTCTTGGTTTCTTATGTGGATTTATTGTTAGGCAGTTTCATTAACGTCCTCCCAGCGCGGTAACAACACACAACAACAGCAGTCAAGTTTTCGTCTACCGTAAAGCAGTTCGTCTGCCGTAAACAGCAATGTTGTGACACTTTTAAACAGGACAATACTGCCATCTACTGTACATGCATATGTGACCCACCCATAACGTGTCACATTTTTGTGTTAATTTATTTATTTTATTTTGTGGTTTGAATTTGTTTTTGGAGCTGTCATTACACATTTATCAGTATTCACATTGGTCAGTAGGAGGCAGTAGGGCATTTCTTCCCAATTGAATGCTATCAGACCGGAAGTGTCTTGTCATTCTGATGAAAGCGACCAGTCTGTGAACAATTAAAATGTCCTGTGTGCTTTTTCCTCCAGTATAACAGGTTAGTTTTGGTGAATCAACTCACTGAATAATATCCATGTGATCTTTATAAGTTTAAGTACACATTCTGATGGTGGATCCTAACTCTAAAGTGTTTGTGAGTTGTAGTTTGTATTTGTGAATGAATCCAGTGCACAGCTGCAGTAATCAATACAAAAAGGCGATGTGAGTGCGCAACATTTATATAGGAACTTCTGATCCTAATTCAGACTCCCAAATTAGAGCTCCCGTTTTCTTATTGATTTTATAATGTATATTTGTATAATGCGTGTGTTCTGAAATAGTGACAGAGAATAGAACAAGGATGGACAATTCAACCCTTAACTCAACAATGAGTAGATGAGTGTTATGTGTGTGTATACGTGTAAATAAATTAACACTGAAATTCAAATATTTCTTTTATTTATTCATATATATATATATATATATATATATATATATATATATATATATATATATATATATATATATATATAAAAATATATATATATATAGCTAGAATTCACTGAAAGTCAAGTATTTCTTATCAATCAATCAATCAATGTTTATTTATATAGCCCTAAATCACAAGTGTCTCAAAGGGCTGATATATATATACATCTATCTTAACCACGCCCCCAACCACGCCCCCGCCCCACCCCCGACCACGCCCCCCACCCCCACCTCCCGAAATCGGAGGTCTCAAGGTTGGCAAGTATGAGGTTGGTAGAAGCCGGGGATCGAACCAGGAACCCTCAGGTTGCTGGCACGGCCAATCTCCTAACTGCGCCACGCCGTCCCCCCCCCCAAGAAACCATGAAAATGTATAAAAAAACAATACAATAGTATGTACAAATGTATAATCAAAAATAGATATCAACTAAAACTTTAACAATTGTTTTTGATCAGGTGTGGTTTGGTATTTCCCATTTAACGCGGAGGATCCTAAGATGTAGTTTAACCAGAAAAGAGCAGCAAGTCACTAGCTTTAACCGCTGACTCGTAATGATGCTTTAAAGATGGGATATAAAATTTGGGGGGCAAATATGCTCCGTGTGCATCACAGGGCTTAATATAAGGAGAATTACATTACTTTTATAGCAATGTGCGTGCAGACGATAGCTACAAATACTTTAGTTAAGCCAGTTGTTGCTTCAAATTGCGTTTAAATTCCGGCCTGTTTATGTGCTTTGTACTTGGATTTAATATACAAGGCTAACATGCCGATAATGTGTTTTTTTGCACCACGTTGCCTAAGCTTTTATATCCATTTGTGTAATTGCTCACATGGGGTAGTGTTAATTTCCCATATGTCTCTGATTTGAACATCAATCATTCTGTGGAGCAGTGTTTTTCAACCACGAGTATGCCGCGAGATTCAGTTTGTTGTGCCGTGGGAGATTATGTAATTTTACCTACTGGGGTTAACATTTTTTTTTGCAAACCAGTAATTATAGTTATGTGTTTATGTGTTGTTGTTGAGTGTCGGTGCTGTGTAGAGCTCGGCAGAGTAACCGTGTAATACTCTTCCATATCAGTAGGTGGCAGCCGGTAGCTAATTGCTTTGTAGATGTCGGAAACAGCGGGAGGCAGTGTGCAGGTAAAAAAGTGTCTGATGCTTAAACCAAAAATAAACAAAAGGTGAGTGCCCCTAAGAAAAGGCATTGAAGCTTAGGGAAGGCAATGCAGAACAAAACTAAAACTGAACTGGCTACAAAGTAAACAAAAACAGAATGCTGGACAACAGCAAAGACTTACTGGGGAGCAAAGACGACGTCTACAAAGTACATCCGAACATGACATGACAATCAACAATGTCCACACAAATAAGGATAAAAACAACTGAAATATTCTTGGTTGCTAAAACAAAGTAGATGCGGGAAATATCGCTCAAAGGAAGACATGAAACTGCTACAGGAAAATACCAAAAAAAAAGAGAAAAAGCCACCAAAATAGGAGCGCAAGTCAAGAACTAAAATTAATTTCCTCAAATGTTGTTTATATCAGTGAAATATACCCGTATGATATTTTATGTTTCCTCCTATTTGTTATACAAATATATTGTTTTTGTATTCTTTTTTTTAAATTGAATGATGTTATTAGCCCGCTCAGTGGCCTAGTGGTTAGAGTGTCCGCCCTGAGATCGGTAGGTCGTGAGTTCAAACCCCGGCCGAGTCATACCAAAGACTATAAAAATGGGACCCATTACCTCCCTGCTTGGCACTCAGTATCAAGGGTTGGAATTGGGGGTTGAATCACCAAAAATGATACCTGAGCGCGGCCACCGCTGCTGCTCACTGCTCCCCTCACCACCTAGGGGGTGGAACATGGGGATGGGTCAAATGCAGAGGTTAATTTCACCACACCGAGTGTATGTGTGTGTCTATCAGTGGTACTTTAACTTTATTGCTGTATGATTTCCTCATTCAAATGATTCCACACTGCACAAACTGACATGAACACACTTTTAAGAGTTGTGTTAACACAAGGCTCCTTTGAATTAAATGTACACCTCCAATTATATTTTCCATCTTTGTCTTTAAACATTTTTGGGAAATTTGGTGGCAGCGAAATATTTCTTGCCTGAGTTGCTCTTAAATTGAGATAGGCTGCCACTGTATTATTTACTTTTTCCATTGCAGTGTACTTTCTCAGCATGCCACAGCTAGTCGTAAATAATGCTTTTTCACTGGCAAAACAAAGCTTTACTGGACTGCTGACGTGAACCCCTGCCGGTTTCTTTCTTTCTGCGGTTTATTTCGAACATAAACACACTTGCAGCATAATACATCACACAACTTCATATCATTTCACTTTACATCATGTCCGAAAAGGAGTAGGAAGAAGCAAAGCTTATTTAACCCTACCCCTTCCCCACTTCAGAGCGTTTACAAATATATACATTAATTTACTGACTTTTTTTTTTTATAGCAAAATGACATTTGTGAATGAGTAATACAACAGTTTTATAATATATAATTAAGTCAGTCATTATACCATACTTGACAACCTTGAGACCTCCGATTTTGGGAGGTGGGGGGTCGGGTGGGCGTGGTCGGGGTGGGACGGGGGCGTGGTTGGGGGTGTGGCTAAAAGGGGAGGAGTATATTTACAGCTAGATATCACCAAGTCAAGTATTTCACACACACATATATATATATATATATATATATATATATATATATATATATATATATATATATATATATATATATATATATATATGTCTTAATAAGGTTATCCAAAAAATAGTGCTCGATACCGTAGTAGAGCGCAATATATGTATGTGTGGGAAAAAAATCACAAGACTATTTCATCTCTACAGGCCTGTTTCATGAGGGGGGGTTCCCTCAATCATCAGGAGATGATTGAGGGAACCCCCCTTCATGAAACAGGCCTGTAGAGATGAAATAGTCTTGTGATTTTTTCCCACACATACATATATATATATATATATATATATATATATATATATATATATATATATATATATATATATATATATATATAAGAAATACTTGACGTTCAGTGAATTCTAGCTATACACACATATATATATATATATATATATAAAATAAATACTTGAATTTCAGTGTTCATTTATTTACACGTATACACACACATAACACTCATCTACTCATTGTTGAGTTAAGGGTTGAATTGTCCATCCTTGTTCTATTCTCTGTCACTATTTTTTGAACCATGCTGAACACCCTCTCTGATGATGCATTGCTGTGTGCACAAAAGTGCTTTCATCAAATGCACTAGATGGCAGTATTGTCCTGTTTAAGAGTGTCAGAACATTGCTGTTTACGGCAGACGAACTGCTTTACGGTATACAAAAAAGTGACTGCAGTTGTTGTGTGTTGTTGCCACGCTGGGAGGACGTTAATGAAACTGCCTAACAATAAACCCACATAAAAAAACCAAGAACTCGCCCTCCATCATTCTATAGTAATAACGTGATTGGGCAGGTACGCTTTTTTATATTGTGGAGGACCTGAGTCTGCCTGAATTTCGGGAGATTTTCGGGAGAAAATTTGTCCCGAGAGGTTTTCGGGAGAGGCGCTGAATTTCGGGAGTCTCCCGGAAAATCCGGGAGGGTTGGCAAGTATGCATTATACACATACTGAGATGAAGAATATCTTATTTTCAATAAGGTTGAAAGTGTTTCTCCTAATTTTTCTTCTTTGTACTTTGTAAGCACTATTAATTTGAACAACCTCTTAAATTGGATCATGTCAGTACATTGTTTAACTTCTTTACTTAATCCATTCCATCATTGAATTCCACATACAGATATGCTAAAGGTTTGAAGTGTTGTACGTGCATGCAAATGTTTTAAATTAGATTTTCCTCTAAGGTTATATTTCTCCTCTTTAGTTGAGAATTGTTGTACATTCTTTGGTAGCAGGTTATAGTTTGCTTTGTACATCATTTTAGCTGTTTGTAATTATACCAGATCATCGAACTTTAATATTTTTGACTCAATAAAGTGTTTGTATGTTCTCTATATCCAACATTATGTATCAGTCTAATTGATCTTTTTTGTAACACGGTTAACTCATACTGCACATTTGTCATACTTGCCAACCTTGAGACCTCCGATTTCGGGAGGTGGGGGGTGGGGGCGTGGTCGGGTGTGGGGCGGGGCATGGTTGGGGGCGTGGTTAAGAGGGGAGGAGTATATTGACAGCGAGAATTCACCAAGTCAAGTATTTCATACATATATATATATATATATATATATATATATATATATATATATATATATATATATATATATATATATATATATATATATATATACATATATATATATATATACATCCTGAAAATATGTTTAGATAATTGATACATCAAACTTGCATAAATAAATATTAAGGAATATAACATAACTTGGCTTCTGAGAGTTTCAAAATGTAATGAATAAAATGCTAAAGTTGTTGATAAACAAGCAATTATTTTAATAATTAAATATGGTCATTTTAAATGAATTATTATGATAATTTAAAATCAATTATTTCAAATATGTTTATTTTAATGCATAATTCTATGGCTGGATGTAATAAGGAGTCACGAAAAAATACAAATAAAAATACAATTCATTTTGATGTTTTTAGCAAAATATAGTAAAAATGTATTTCGTATTTTTTTTTTTTAATTAATAAATATATTTATTTTTAGGTAAGATAAACATAGTAATACAATTTATCTCTAGTCTGGATGATTTAGTTCTTGTCACCCTGTTGTCCTCCCGTCATGAAAAAAGGCTGTCCTCACTCAGATCCGCATGGAGCTGGAGGGGGCGTGGTTTGCAGCTCCGGCTGAAAATCGGGAGATTTTCGGGAGAATATTTGTCCCGGGAGGTTTTCGGGAGAGGCGCTGAATTTCGTGAGTCTCCCGGAATATTCGGGAGGGTTGGCAAGTATGACATTTGTAGTTATTTCTCCGTATTTCTGCACAATAACTCAGATATGGTAAGATATCAGATATGGTTTCACATAAGTCATTACATCATCTTTGCAACATATGAGGGTACACAGCTACACATAACTACAATAAACTAACATAATTAGTGGGCCCCATCTCTCAAGTGTGCAAAGCGAGGCGTTGATACAATACTGAATAAGTCCGAGAAGGATGAGGAATAAAGAAACCAGATATCTGTCTCCATGCACGTTAACGCAGTGATTGTCAGCATGCAGACTCGACTTGAATGCCAACAAGGGCCACGCCATCCTAACACCTGTTGTTGTGTTGCAGCCTCGCTTAATTGGAATCTTAACAACTGTCGTTTTGCACCACAATCGACTGAAAGCCATCAGAAGACAATTATTCTGGATCCGGAAGCATCCTTTCAGATAACAGATGTCCTATCGAAGTCTCTGAGCGTGAACTGATGAACTCGCTCAGCTGGGAGGCAACACGTCTTCTAGGATTATCTGAACAGTCCAGTTGCAACTAATTACATACCGCGAGAATACAGTGACCTAAATGCATGGGAATAATTAACAGGCCGACACGCAAACACACTCAGTCCTTTTCTACTGAACTATCACAACACATACATTGTAAGTAAACACATAACACATATGAACTATTACTACTCTAAGTACAGTGCACCCGGAAAGTATTCACAAAGATTCACTTTTTCCACGTTTTGTTATGTTCCAAAATGGAATCAATTCTTCCAGCAGGCACTGTCACATGACTCCATTTCACCACTCAAACGTAGCTTGGTAGTCACATGACTGCATTCATACTGCACAGTGTAAAAAGTGACATGAGTCAGACGAGGCAGCACAAATCTTTACTGTTTACTTACAAACTCTGAATTTTTTTTTTTATATCATGCGCTGTCATCTGTGTCAGTAGAAATGTTCACATTTCAGCCTACAAGAATTCCACTTCTAACTAAAGAAAACGTGTTGTGGTAAGATGTTTCTTATGTTTTATCTGCACATATGCTGACAAAAGCTCTGGCTACTTTTTACTCTTACTTAAATCATATTACTGTAAAACAGGGGTGTCCATTTTTTTCCTGAAAAATCAAAGCATGCAGGGGCCATTTGGATATTTTTCATTTTTGAAACTAATACAATATATCTCGTCTCTGGCCGGCCGGCCCACGGCGTCGCCAGCTTCCTCGTCTCTGGCCGGCCGTCCCATCTTTTTTAATTCCTTAATTTTTTTCCCTTCTTCAACACTTAAATCTCTAGCTCAACTGCAGACCTACCTGTCAATCTTAAGTTATTTTTTTAAATGCTTTTGTCAAAACCTTATTTTTTCTGGAAAAAACACAAAATTTTCAATATTTTACTCAAAAGGACTTTTAAAGTAGAAAAATTGGAATGTTAAACAAATCCAATTACTATATATATATATATATATATGTATATATATATATATATATATATATATATATATATATATATAAATATATATACTATATATATATATATATATATATACACGTTAGGTCAGGAAAAACACAGGAGCTATTTCATCCCTACAAGCCTGTTTCGCAGGTTTCTCTGCTCTTCAGGGGATTTGATAAATTATATAAAATGAAATCCCCTGAAGAGCAGAGAAACCTGCGAAACAGGATTGTAGGGAATAAATTGCCCCTGTGTTTTTTTCTGACCTAACATGGATATATATATATCTATATATATATGTATGTATATATATATATATATATATATATATATATATATATATATATATATATATATATATATATACACCTAACGTATATTCCGCTCTACCCCAGTATTGAGCACTGTATAACGGATAAACCACAGAAACCTCAACTATACTGTATATATATATATATATATATTTTTTATTTTTTTATTTTTTTTATTTTTTTATATATATATATATATATATATATATATATATATATATATATATTTATTTATTTATTTTATTTTATTTGTATTTATTTTTTATTTTTTATTTTTTAAACTTTCAACGTATAAATCTTTAGATGTACTTCAGATCTATTCGTCGTTTGTAGGTTTTTACAATTTTTTCCTGTTTTTTTGTGTGTTTTTTTTTATAGGTTTTTTTGTCAAAGAAAACTTGTTTTTCATAGGGAAAACACAAAATATATGTAATATTTTCCTCAAAAAAAAAAAAATTCAAAAGTGGAAAATCTGATGAGAAGCAATTGGAGCCGTGAATAGGGCAATCATTCATAACATTGATTTTGATTCATTATTATTTTTTGAGCAAAGACAGCTTTTAAAAAAAAGCCTGCATTAGAGTTGCAACTTTTTCTTGTAACATTTCACTTGTTTGCTCATATATTCCACTTTTTTAAATTAAGATTTCTAGAACCTGCCATGAGCTGGCCCAAGGGTCACACTTAGGATACTCCTGTTCCAAAGTAACAGTTCTCTTACTTGAGTGCAATTTTTGGCTACTTTACCCACCTCTGGTCACCTGTTAGAAGAATTCTCTTGAATGTGTGCCAAGAGAAATGCTAATGTTTGCTACATACACACTACTTTTTGTTGATGGTAGCCAGTTGCGAGGAATATAATGTATTCCTCCATGACACATGTTGTACAGTACGTATGCAGCAGATGACCATCAAAGCAGCCTTTCTCACTCACCAGCCAGCGGCGGTTGGAGCAGGCCTGCACTGCTGCCTATGAGCGGGAACACTTCTCAGCCTGCACACGCCTACGACCTCCGCCGTCAGCGCCATGTGGATGCTGATTGTAGCGCCGTGCACCTGGCTATAAGTGGCCAAGTACAAGCTGGAGGAGGCCGGTGGGCAGAGGAGCAACACGCTGGCCGGTAAAACCACTGTGGCTGTCAGCTGTTGACAATTAGATGTTGTGGGAAGGAACGGTTTAACATTGGCGGGGACTCGTGTGTTTTCTCACAGGGCGCTCAATTGGGCGATCAATACTAATTTGTCGGCTAAGTGCAGACATTTTTAGCCGCAAGCCGATAAATCTAAGAAGAACCGCATAAAGATTAGAAGTGTATGCAACTCGTTTAGCTCTATTATGCTGGCATTGTGAGGGTGGCCTTTTATATGGAGGGAAATTACTGCCAAAACACACAAATATGTTACACAAACACACACAAGAATTCGCAAGTACCGTATTTTTCGGAGTATAAGTCGCACCGGAGTATAAGTCGCACCTGCCGAAAATGCATAATAAAGAAGGAAAAAAACATATATAAGTCACACTGGAGCCCGGCCAAACTATGAAAAAAACTGCGACTTATAGTCCGAAAAATACGGTAGAAAAGCTAATTTATTCGAGTTAAAAAGAAATTGCAAGTAGAAAAAACATTTTCTATAAGTTGATACTTTTGGCACTGTTTTTGCATTTATTGTTCCACACGCTCACCGGCAGTATCCGTAGTTTGCATTCTTTAACCACTGGTGGTGCTGCTGAGTCAATTTAAGTCCATTTGATTTGTGGAAGAAGAAGAACAGGGAGAAGATATTTTTTTATTTGTTATTATTATTATTTTTTTATTGAGCAATTGTACACACAAACATATTTTCACGATGTACACAAAAACCAAGGCACTTTCAACATATCAACAATTTCAAACATCCAAGTCGAGCAAGTGTTGTCTTTAACAAAACATGTCAGGGAAAGAAAATTAAAGTAAATACAAATAGAATATTACAAAAATGTCAATAAATGAATAATGATTAGAAAATAGGATATGATGCAAAATAAAAAATAAAAATGCTAATTTCAATAACTTTAAATATATCAAATACATATATCAATTTAAAGGTATTTTATACTTGTAACCAATTTCAAAGATTCAAGATTCAAGATTCAAGATGCTTTATTATTGTCCATTCTTTAACATGTACAAGACACATAAGAACTGAAATTACATTTTCGGCACAGTCCCACTAAGAGCAGACATACGTTACAAGGGGGACAAGACGGGACCGTCAACGGATCAGCCACTTACGGCGCTCCTTAAAAAAAAAAGGTGGGAAAAAGGTGACATTGGGACAGGGGGAATAGTAAAAAAAACATCAGTCTAAGGCTGGACCCTCGGGACGGGTCCAGACTGAGTCCAAGGAAAAAACCTCACATAGCATAGCACACATAAAACATGATACATGTAATCACAACAACTCGCAACAGAGAGGGGGGGGGGTTTGAGGCCCTGGAAGCCGGCTGCCGCAATAAAGCGCTACTCAGCCGTCCACAATCCCAAAGAGGAATTAAGCAGGGGTGAAGGCGTTGATTGGGGGAGGGGAGGGTGCGTGCATGTATGCCCAATTAACTTGGGTGAGATGTTGAAATGTTTTTGTGGACTGGGGCCGATCCCAAAGTTCGACACCAGGTGTTATTGAAAAAAAGGAAGGTCAAAAGCGTCCATCGTCGAGGAGTCCATTAATAATTTGAAAACATTAAGCCAATGTGAAAATGTAGGATTTACTTTCAGAAATCAACTATATATATATATATATATATATATATATATATATATATATATATATATATATATATATATATATATATATATATATATATATATTTGGAATTCTCTCGATGAGCTTCAAGAGGTAGTCACCTGAAATGGTTTTCATTTCACAGGTGTGCTTGAAGCTCATCGAGAGAATGCCAAGAGTGTGCAAAGCAGTAATCACAGCAAAGGGTGGCTACTTTGAAGAAACTAGAATATAGAACATGTTTTCAGTTTTTTCACCTTTTTTTGGTTTGGTACATAACTCCACATGTGTTCATTCATAGTTTTGATGCCTTCAGTGACAATCTACTATGTAAATAGTCATGAAAATAAAGAAAACACATTGAATGAGGCAGAAGTGTGTCCAAACTCTTGGCCTGTAATGTATGTCATTGTTTGATTTTAAGTGACTCGGTACCCGTTAGTACCAACTGACTTTGGACTGTACCTATAAAAGTACCAAATTCAGTACCCACACTGCAAAAACTGAAATCTAAATAAGATTAAATACCTCAAATAAGGGTGATATTTGCTTATTTTCTGTCTGATAAGATAATTCTTCTCACTAAGCAGATTTTATGTTAGAGTGTTTTACTTGTTTTAAGTGTTTTGGTCCTAAATTATCTCAGTAAGATATTACAGCTTGTTGCTGAGATTTTGTGACCTATATTGAGTAAAACATGCTTGAAACTAGAATATCAACTGTTGCAAAGCTGTGTCATCAACACTCACAAGTATAAAACTGATTTTTCAAAATAATAATTTCTTATTTCAATTCACAATTGTGTCTGATAATTAAAACAGATGACAGCCAAATGGACTTTGCTGTTTTATTTTCAATGAAACAATAGAACATACGTACTCATATAGTAGTACAGTTGGCACGGTACAGTAAACTGACAGTTAATATTTAAACATTTAACATGTGACATTTCAAACAATTTTATACAGAAATAGTTCATGCACATTCAGATAAATTCTTCAAAATTACAATAAACATTTTTTTTGGAGCGCATATAATTATGTCAAGATAATGGCACGAGCATTTACTTAATTTAAGAATATTTTTCAGCATATTGAGAAAAAAGTTCTCATATTTGTTGTTTTCTACCAAGAAAAGTACACTTGTTATTAGTGAGAATATACTTATTTTAAGGTATTTTTGGGTTCATTGAGGTTAGCAAATTTTATTTGTTTTGGAAAGTCTTGACAAGCCGAATTTTCTTGTTCTATTGGCAGATAATTTTGCTTAGTTCAAGTAAAATACCCCTAACTTTTGTGTATACTATCGGAGGCAGACATTTACATATATCCGAATTTAAGTGTTACTTCTTTAATTTCATAATCATATTACAAAACAGCTAGTGTTTTTCTTCCAATTGTGGTCTTTTGGTTGTCTGCAAATACTGTGTGCTAACCTTGAATATGGAATGTAAGAAAGAGAGATACTCCTTCTTCTTATCTATTCTTATGTCCAGGTGCGGAGGACAATGGGCATGTGTTTAGGCTGGAAAGACAAGACAACGAGGGTGGGAGGGAGAGAGACTTTATAGAAGAGAAGGTTGCCATTTTTGAGATTTGACCATTTTAGCTGCGCAATTGAATGTTCTATGCTGGACTGGTTTCAGTATATTTACAAAATTTTGCAAATATATTACAAAATACCTATTCTGTCTCTGGTGGTTCTTCTACTCAGCTTTAAGTATCGTAAAGAACTTGGGAGCGACCAGCGACTTGAATTCCCTGGGAGGAACAACTGGTCCAAACGCAACAATACCCACACACGAGAGAGGCATCCCTGACAAATAAGCCACAGTTTGGATTCAGCACACTTCACTTCTCCTTTAGAGACCTTTTGCTGTCATTTAGTGAACGTGCCAACAAACTTTTCCTCAAGTACTAATTGAGTGCCTCTTTTTTGTTTATGACTTTGACCGTGCATTAAAGTTTGGGGCGGGGCTAGATCATTAGTGGCCACGAGCATCCATGTGCTCTTTATTTGGGGGCAAAACTCCGCAGGCCGCTGACTCAGCAGCAACAGAAGCAGCCGTAGCTCATTTAGAGCACGTCTTTAATAGCACAACACATTTATATTTATGGTCTTTTGATCACGCTGGAGCTTTTGGTAATGTCAGCACAACACATAACCAGTAAATTAAAGCCAAGATGATCTCCCATACTGCTCTGCTGCGGAGGTGCTTGGTAAAGTGAGCAGTACAGGAATGTTTTTTTTGACTTGCAGCCTCTGTATATAAAGTCGGCTTTGTAATAAATAAATATGCAGAATGCCCTTAGGCTGTTGTTGTGATGAGAGCGAGAAAGAGATGACCTTAACGACGCCCTCATGTTGATTTCCCTTACACATGATGCATATAGGCTGCTCATGGTTGCCTTGCAATGATCCAAGCATGTAATTGTAGACCACTGACATGCAACAGTTCTATTCTAAGTCTGCATTATATTAGCAAGATCGACCAAAATGTTGACCTTGTAATCAATTTTAAAACATTAAAAAAGCCTGACTCTGAATTTGTGAGCGTTGGCTCCAGAATATTGAATTATACATCCCCCAACGGGTACTCTAAAAACCATCAAAGATTTATAGGCATAGTGTGATAAATTATAAATCTGTGGTGGGGATGACTGGGAATGGTGTAGCGGTGGTAAAGATGGTGAGGAACACCTCCTGAATAATACATGCACACTGACACCCTGGACCGCAGGGAAGATGGACTCCTCCAGCGTCTTTGTGTTTGTCTTCGTGCTCGCCAACTATAGTCTGGGTCTGTTGCTCACTTGTTTGTCTGCCAGGACTGCCTCAGAATTTGTCGTAGAAGCTAGCTTATCGCTTTTCGATAGTTAGCTTTTACGGCTGATACAAAGCACGCCGATGTGTTACTAAACTAGAAAAAGAGTTCCTCAGTGTTCGCTCTTACAATAGCAATATTGCTACAGTTTGGTGCAGTGACGTGCGGTGAGGTTGATGGCTGGTGAGGCACTGACTTCATCGCAGTCAGATTTACAAACATATGAACCCTAAAGACTTTCTTATTCACTATTTGATTGGCAGCAGTTAACGGGTTATGTTTAAAAGGTCATACCAGCATTCTTCCCTGCTTGGCACTCAGCATCAAGGGTTGGAATTGGGGGTTAAATCACCAAAAATTATTCCCGGGCACGGCGCCGCTGCTGCCCACTGCTCCCCTCACCTCCCAGGGGGTGATCAAGGGGATGGGTCAAATGCAGAGGACAAATTTCACCACACCTCGTGTGTGTGACAATCATTGGTACTTTAACTTAACTTTAACTTTACACATACAAACTGTAGCACACAAAAAAGCACATTTAATAAAAAAAACGTTATTATGGTCTTACCTTTATGTAATATATTGGGTTGGAGGCAATAACCAGGCGAGGTGATGAAGTACGTCTCTTTACTGTAGACTTCAGAACAGACTCAACACACTTGATGTCAGGTGCGCAACACCACGTACATCGTTGGCCAACCAAAAAGTAACCACAGTACGCTATAGCCAACATTCACTAGGAGGTGGCAACAGACAAACATAGATCACTCTATTACATTCCTCCCCTTTTAAGAATGTAGAAGTTACTCAATAGAAATAAACAACCCAACCAAAAAATGCAGCAGCTCGATAAGAAGCCAAAAAGTGCAAAAACAATAATGTTCGTGTTGGAGGAGTTGTGAATAAATGAAATATGAAATCCGTGCTGCAGTCTGCAGGTGTACCTAATGTTGTGGCCCTGCAGTCATTCACAACTCCTCCAACACGAACATTATTGTTTTTGCACTTTTTGGCTTCTTATTAAATAACTTTTTTAAATAGATTCAATCTTGCACGCGGAAAGTTTAAGTGTGGGCTTTAGTTGATATAACACTACCGTCAGGGGGTGCATTCTACAGCGGTGGTGCAGGAGGCAGGATTACTGGAGCCTCACACAGTGCATCTTCGCAGCAGTTTTATGATTGCTCAGCACAAGAAATACGTTACACACATACAGTTGTTGACAAAATACACTGTACATTATATACCTCAGCTAACTAAACTATGGAAATGTACAATATAATTCATATAGCAATACGGTCTCACTGCACAGCAGGCCAGCAGCTAGCCGAGTCCGCAATCCATGGTGAGGCACAACTGAGTGACGTACCTCAACTGGCTGCTGATCACAGCACCGTCTCTTCTCAGTATTTGAACGGCAAATGTGAAAATTCAGCGATTTTGAATAAAAATAATCTAAAACTGGTGAAGTTAAATGGAAAATAACTTTATAGTATAATCACTGGATACATTTAACAATTTAATTATTTGTTTTTCTTTTTACATTTTTTTTCTTTCCATGATGGCAGGTGAGGCCCCGCCTCACCTGCCTCTAGTGACTGCACGTCACTGGTTTGGTGATTACACAGGTTACGAAACGTAAATTAAGTATTTTTGACGGTTTTTGAATGCATTTCAAAAGTGATTTCGGTGCTGAAAACCTAAATACTTTCTTGCCCAGTTCAGTTCTTACTTTGGGGACGACAAATTGCAGAACATTCATTGAACGAAGATTGTGACTTCCTTGTTTCTTTGTTAAAAGACAAGACAGATGAAAACATACCAATGATTGGGGCGTCAAGCACATACAGATGTCCAGTTAACCATTGAGTATAATACGCAATGGTGAGTAAGGGGAGCGCAGTTGGTGATGAATCTCAGTGCCCCGTGGTACACACTATCCAGCTTGTGGAGACATCCAGCAGTAGCATTCATGTACAAAAACATCTCCATAGTCAATAACAGGTAAAAAGGTTGTTTCCACCAATTCCTGTTTCACAGTAAAAGAAAAGCAAGACTTGTTTCTATAATAAAATCCCAGTAAAAGTTTCAGTTTTTTACAACATACTGAATGTGCTCCTTAAAACTCAAGTGGTCATCAATTAAAAATCCTAAATATTTAAAAGCAGATACTAACATAATTTGTTGCCCATTTCTTGTTAAAATGTTCTCACACAGTGCTGATCTTACAGTTTTTGATGTGGTAAAGAACATACATTTTGTTTTCTCGGCATTTAAAACCAGTTGAAAATAGCAAAGTTGTTCTTGTACTCTGTCAAATGCATGTTGTAGATATTTAAAGGCCTCAGCAGGAGTGGGTGCTGTGCAGTATATGACAGTGTCATCAGCATAGAAATGGAAAGTTGAGTTCGGAATATTCTGTCCAAGATTATTTATGTAAATAGTGAATAATAAGGGACCCAACACAGAACCTTGAGGGACACCCTTTTTCACTTGCAGTACGTCCGAGGAGGAACCTTCCATCTGAACAGCCTGAGTTCTACTTGTGAGGTAATTTGCAAACCATCCAACTGCTTGCTGAGAAAAAACAATAGCTGAAAGACGTTTGATTAAAATGACATAATCAACAGTATCAAATGCCTTTGAAAAGTCAATAAAGAGGGACAGACAGCACTGCTTCTTGTCAGTTACATCATTTATAAACTTCATAGCAGCAGTAACAGTACTGTGATTTTTGCGAAAACCTGACTGAAATGGTGACAGAATAAAGTTGGTGTCCAAAAAGTATTTTATCTGTTCACTGATAAGGAATTCAAGCACTTTTGCCAGAACAAAGAGTTAGATTTAGAGGTAGAATTGATTGCTCCCATGTTAGAATGCAAAAAAAGTATTGTGAAGGATAGGAAAAATTTCCCCAAAAAAGTGCAGTTCCCCTTCAACACATGGGGCCCCAGATGTTTTGCTAAGATCTTACAGGATTCACTTGACATTTGCTACAATAACTAGTGGTCGAGAGACTCGTAACTCGAATTTTTGCTTGTGACCTAAAGCACAACAATTAACCAAGAGACTGCTTGTATCCCGAAAAATTTGTGAGCTGGGGCCCTCATAAATCCAGAGGTACCTCCAAATATAGCCACGTGGCCTATATGCTAACAGGATGTTAACACTAAGCACAATACGGTGATTCAACACCAAATTATGTTTTAAAAGTAAACATCAAACTTTCACAGCAACTTTACTTTGCTTCACAATGACTTGTTTTGCATCCATCCATCCAACCATTTTCTACCGCTTGTCTCTCTCAGGATCGCAGTGAGTGCTGGAGCCTATCCCAGCTGCATTCGGTCCCAGGTGAGGTACACCCTGGACAAGTCGCCACCTCATCACAGGGCCAACACAGATAGACAGACAACATTCACACACTAGTGTTGCCAATCAACCTATCCCCGGGTGCATGTCTTTGGAGGTGGGAGGAAGCCGGAGTCCCTGGAGGGAACCCACAAAGTCATAGAAACCAAGGACCTTCTTATTGTGAGGCCCCAGCACTAACCCCTGTTCCACCATGCTACCAATAAATGACTTATTTTGCAGTCATACTGAATAAAAAAGCAAACACTGACACGCCAAGGCTCGGGATTCTGTTTTTCGGCACTAGATTCCTCAGGCAGAATGATTCGTAGGCAAACGGACTAATTTGTTACGCACGATGAGTGACTCTATAGTAAAAATGTTGTCTAACATTTTTCGCTGAAAAAAGAATATAAAATAAGTGCCTATGAAAACCGAAGGTGGCAGAGGGGTTAGTGCATCTGCCTCACAATACGAAGGTCCTGAGTAGTCTTGGGTTCAATCCCGGGCTCGGGATCTTTCTGTGTGGAGTTTGCATGTTCTCCCCGTGACTGCGTGGGTTCCCTCTGGGTACTCCGGCTTCCTCCCACCTCCAAAGACATGCACCTGGGGATAAGTTGATTGGCAACACTAAAAATTGGCCCTAGTGTGTGGATGTGAGTGTGAATGTTGTCTGTCTATCTGTGTTGGCCCTGCGATGAGGTGGCGACTTGGCCAGGGTGTACCCCGCCTTCCGCCCGATTGTAGCTGAGATAGGCTCCCGCGCCCCCCACGACCCCAAAGGGAATAAGCGGTAGAAAATGGATGGATGGAAACCGAAGTACCACTGAATGAGATTATTGGCAAGTGGAGCTGGCCGCTGAGCAGACTTTATACCAACCTAGCTCTACCAACCGAGCTATACCGCTCGGTATAGCTCGGTTGGTAGAGCAGCCGTGCCAGCAACTTGAGGGTTGCAGGTTCAATCCCCGCTTCCGCCATCCTAGTCACTGCCGTTGTGTCCTTGGGCAAGACACTTTACCCACCTGCTCCCAGTGCCACCCACACTGGTTTAAATGTAACTTAGATATTGGGTTTCACTATGTAAAGCGCTTTGAGTCACTAGAGAAAAGCGCTATATAAATATAATTCACTTCACTTCACTTTATGCTGACGCAATCAATTACTACCAATTCACATGCATTACACCAGGGGTCACCAATGCGGTGCGCGCGGGCACCAAGTAGCCCGTAAGGACCAGATGAGTAGCCCGCTGGCCTGTTCTAAAAATAGCTCAAATAGCAGCACTTACCAGTGAGCTGCCTCTATTTTTTAAATTGTATTTATTTATTAGCAAGCTGGTCTCGCTTTGCTCGACATTTTTAATTCTAAGAGAGACAAAACTCAAATAGAATTTGAAAATCCAAGAAAATATTTTAAAGACTTCACTAACTGACAAAGAAACAGATAACAGATTTGGTGTCCAGTTCAAAGTGTGACATGATTTATTGAAAAATTTGAGAGTTGACTTTTGTATTTTACATGAGTTATTATTTGTACAAACATGGTGCAAAGTAATTCATGATTTGTTAAAAAATGTTAGCGGCTAGCTAATTAAAATGGGATATTGTGATTTCACAAGACTGTCTTAGAAGTGATCATTTGAAAATGTTCAATTTGAAAAATGTGCACCTAGAGAAAATATAAAAATAAAGTGTTGCATATTGATATTTATCTGTTTCTATATATATTTATTGGGAGAAATTATTAAGATGATCAGTGTTTCCACAAAGATAAATATCATTAATTATTAATAATAACATAGAGTTAAAGGTAAATTGAGCAAATTGGCTATTTCTGGCAATTTATTTAAGTGTGTATCAAACTGGTAGCCCCTGCGATGAGGTGGCGACTTGTCCAGGGTGTACCCCGCCTTCCGCCCGATTGTAGCTGAGATAGGCTCCAAAGGGAATAAGCGGTAGAAAAATGGATGGATGGAAACTGGTAGCCCTTCGCATTAATCAGTACCCAAGAAGTAGTTCTTGGTTTCAAAAAGGTTGGTGACCCCTGCATTACACCATAACTGCTGGTTTCACACATAATGAGCTGCAGCAGGACACATGGAATTATGATTAAATATCTAAAATAAGAAATATTTGTAGTAACGGGATGACGCATTTCCATAAATACATGTGAACATGTGTAAATATAAACACTTCAGAGTGGCAACAAACCCAGTGGAACATATTTGATTACTAATGAAGCCACTCACACATGTGCCACTGTAATTACCATAAACGCTAACAAGGCAGCTGTGTGTGTGTGTGTGTGTGTGTGTGTGTGTGTGTGTGTGTGTGTGTGTACGGTGCAATCAGACACCTAATTGTGAGCCAAGGTCATCCTGAAAACACACTGCAGAAGTAATCACTGATGGAGGGGAGACCGCCAGCATTGACTGACTGCCTTTCACCGCTGGCCATATTTGTTAAATCTGCTTCTGTCTCTGCTCTTGAAGGGGGAGCGACTGACACGCACACACACACACACACACACACACACACACACACACACACACACACACACACACACACACACACACACACACACACACACACACACACACACACACACACACACACACACACACACACACACACACAACACACTTAATCAACAATGTCACGTTTGTTTTCTCACTCGTAAAGTGGCTGGTGTGTTTAAAATGTCTTTCTTTGAAGCGAGAGATGGCGCTGAGAACGACACGGTTGATGACATAAATAAAATAAACACGTAGTCCTAATGTACTGTATGTCAAAGCTTGTATTTAAAACCGTGTTTATTAAACTTTGTTATCAATGTGTTTTCTGTACGATTATAATTTTTTCAACCACATTTCTTTTTTTTTTTTTTTTTTTTTTTTTTTTGCACAATTTTTTTTAGCACATTTCCTGTCTACAAAATACAGGAAACTGATATGAGGCTGCCACTATAGATGTTCCTATCTGCTTAGTGCGTATGCAATTTCACCAGATTTTGGACAAAAACCAAAACCAGTGAAGTTGGCACATTGTGTAAATCGTAAATAAAAACAGAATACAATGATTTGCAAATCCTTTTCAACTTATATTCAATTGAAGTAACTGCAAAGACAAGATATTTAATGTTGGAACTGAGAAACTTACTTTTTTTTTTTTGTCAAATAATCATTAACTTACAATTTAATGGCAGCAACACATTGCAAAAAAGTTGGCACAGGGGCATTTTTAAAATGACAAAAATACAGTAAATATTGAACATATTACATATTGTTATGATTGTGTCTGTTACTACATTATACATACATACATACATATATATATATATATATATATATATATATATATATATATATATATATATATATATATATATATATATATATATATCAATCAATCAATCAATCAATGTTTATTTATATAGCCCTAAATCACAAGTGTCTCAAAGGGCTGCACAAGCCACAACGACATCCTCGGTACAAAGCCCACATAAGGGCAAGGAAAAACTCACCCCAGTGGGACGTCGATGTGAATGACTATGAGAAACCTTGGAGAGGACCGCATATGTGGGTAACCCTCCCCTCTAGGGGAGACCGAAAGCAATGGATGTCGAGTGGGTCTGACATAATATTGTGAGAGTCCAGTCCATAGTGGATCCAACATAATAGTAAGAGTCCAGTTCATAGTGGGGCCAGCAGGACACCATCCCGAGCGGAGACGGGTCAGCAGCGCAGAGATGTTCCCAGCCGATGCACAGGCGAGCGGTCCACCCCGGGTCCCGACTCTGGACAGACAGCACTTCATCCATGGCCACCGGACATCAGAGGTGGGTAGTAACGCGCTACATTTACTCCGTTACATCTACTTGAGTAACTTTTGGGATAAATTGTACTTCTAAGAGTAGTTTTAATGCAACATACTTTTACTTTTACTTGAGTATATTTATAGAGAAGAAACGCTAATTTTACTCCGCTACTTTTATCTACATTCAGCTCGCTACTCGCTACTAATTTTTATCGATCTGTTAATGCACGCTTTGTTTGTTTTGGTCTGTCAGACAGACCTTCATAGTGCCTGCGTTTCAACAAATACAGTCACTGGTGACGTTCACTCCGTTCCACCAATCAGATGCAGTCACTGGTGACGTTGGACCAATCAAACAGAGCCAGGGGTCACATGACCTGACTTAAACAAGTTGAAAAACGTATTGGGGTGTTACCATTTAGTGGTCAATTGTACGGAATATGTACTGTACTGTACAATCTACTAATACAAGTTCCAATCAATCAATCAAAAGTGTGAAGGAAAAAAGACATTTTTTTATTTCAACCGTACACCCCGTCAAAAGCCTAAAGACTGACTGCACAGTTCCTGTCTTCACAATAAAAGTGCCGCTCCATCGCGCCTGCGCTTTCAAAATAAGAGTCTCCGAAAGCCTGCGCAAACAAGCTAGCAAGCTACGGAGTTTGCCGCCAATGTATTGCTTGTAAAGTGTATAAAAACGAATATGTAAGCTGGACATATAAGATGCCAAAAACCAACCACTTTCATGTGGTATTAGACAGAAAGGAGGAACTTTTTTTCTCCTCCATTTGAAAACGTGGACGTTTGTCATCACTACTGTCTGATTCCAATCAATGCAAGTCATCAGAATCAGGTAATACACCAACTTATATTCTTGTCTTCATGAAAGAAAGGAATCTATATGTGTTAAACATGCATGTATATTCATTAAAACACTATTAACATGTAAACAAAAACGGCAAAAAAATAAATATAAATTATATACTGTATATATCAATGTATGTATATATATATATATGTATATATATATATATATATATATATATATATGTATGTATATATATATATATATATATATATATATATATATATATATATATATATATATATATATGTATATATGTGTGTGTGTGTGTATATATATATATATATATATATATATATACATATATATATATATGATATGTGTGTGTATGTTACTCATCAGTTACTCAGTACTTGAGTAGTTTTTTTACAACATACTTTTTACTTTTACTCAAGTAAATATTTGGGTGACTACTCCTTACTTTTACTTGAGTAATAAATCTCTAAAGTAACAGTACTCTTACTTGAGTACAATTTCTGGCTACTCTACCCACCTCTGCTGGACATGTGCCCCCCCCCTCCACAAGGAAAAGGGGAGCAGAGGAGAAAAGAAAAGAAACGGCAGATCAACTGGTCCAACAGGGGGGCTATTTAAAGGCTAGAGTATACAAATGAGTTTTAAGATGGAACGTAAATGCTTCTACTGATGTAGCATCTCTAATTGTTACCGGGAGGGCATTCCATAGTACTTGAGCCCGAATAGAAAACGCTCTATAGCCCGCAGACTTTTTTTGGGCTCTGGGAATCACTAATAAGCCGGAGTTCTTTGAACGCAGATTTCTTGCCGGGACATATGGTACAATGCAATCGACAAGATAGGACGGAGCTAGACCGTGTAGTATTTTATACGTAAGTAGTAAAACCTTAAAGTCACATCTTAAGTGCACAGGAAGCCAGTGCAGGTGAGCCAGTATAGGCCTAATATGATCAAACTTTCTTGTTCTTGTCAAAAGTCTAGCAGCCGCATTTTGTACCAATTGTAGTCTTTTAATGCTAGACATAGGGAGACCCGAAAATAATACGTTACAGTAGTCGAGACGAGACGTAACGAACGCATGAATAATGATCTCAGCGTCGCTAGTGGATAAAATAGAACGAATTTTAGCGATATTACGGAGATGAAAGAAGGCCGTTTTAGTAACACTCTTAATGTGTGACTCAAAGGAGAGAGTTGGGTCGAAAATAATACCCAGATTCTTTACTGATTCGCCTTGTGTAATTGTTTGGTTGTCAAATGTTAAGGTGGTATTATTAAATAAATGTCGGTGTTTAGCAGGACCGATAATCAGCATTTCCGTTTTCTTGGCGTTGAGTTGCAAGAAGTTAGCGGACATCCAATGTTTAATTTCATTAAGACATGCCTCCAGCTGACTACAATCCGGCGTGTTGGTCAGCTTTAAGGGCATGTAGAGTTGGGTGTCATCAGTATAACAATGAAAGCTAACACCGTATTTGCGTATGATGTCGCCTAGCGGCAGCATGTAAATACCAAAGAGTGCAGGGCCAAGAACCGAACCCTGAGGAACTGCGCACGTTACCTTAACATAGTCCGAGGTCACATTATTATGGGAGACGCACTGCATCCTGTCAGTAAGATAAGAGTTAAACCACGACAAAGCTAAGTCTGACATACCAATACGTGTTTTGATACGCTCTAATAAAATATTATGATCGACGGTATCGAAAGCAGCGCTAAGATCAAGAAGCAGCAACATAGATGACGCATCAGAATCCATCGTTAGCAGTAAATCATTAGTCATTTTTGCGAGGGCTGTCTCTGTAGAGTGATTTGCCCTGAAACCGGATTGAAAAGGTTCACAGAGATTGTTAGACAATAAGTGTTCATTTAGCTGCTGTGCGACAATTTTTTCGAGGATTTTCGAAATAAAGGGAAGGTGGGACACCGGTCGGTAGTTTACCATGAGGTCAGGATCAAGGTTAGGTCTTTTGAGCAGAGGATGAATAACCGCTTTCTTGAATGCTAGGGGAACAGTGCCAGAGGAAAGTGATAAGTTTATAATATTTAGCACTGATGGACCTAATAATACAAAAAGCTCCTTGATAAGTTTCCCAGGAAGTGGGTCAAGTAAACATGTTGTTTGTTTTATCCCACTTACACGCCGTAAAAGTTCCTCTAATGTTATTTCATCAAAAAGAGAGAGACTATTTTGTATTGCAGTATCCGTCGTAGATACAGTTGTATCTGTGTTAATAGAACCCAGTTGTAGCTGGGATGCGTTGTCTTTAATCTCCTTTCTAATGAGTTCAATTTTCTTATTAAAGAAATTCATAAAGTCATCTGCCGAGTGGGTGGAGCTATTGGGAGGAGTCCCTTGTTGGGTTAGCGATGCTACTGTACTAAACAAAAATTTAGGGTCGTTTTTGTTGAGGCGGATGAGATTTGAGTAATATTTAGCTTTAGCTAAGGTAAGCATGCGTTTATACGATATTAAACTATCACTCCATGCTTGATGGAAAACCTCAAGCTTTGTCGCGCGCCATTTGCGTTCCAACTTTCTACATGATAATTTATGAGCTGCGGTTTCTTCTGTAAACCATGGGGTGCGCCTTTTAGGGGCCCTTTTTTGTTTTAGCGGTGCAAGACTATCAATGGTTTTGCGCAAGGCATTGTCAAAGTTGTTAGTGAGGTTATCAATAGAGCCGACATAATTTGGGAATGGTGCCATTACCGAAGGCAGTAGGTCAGCAAGAGTCATCGTTGTGGCAGCATTAATGTTGCGGCTGCTATAGCAGTTATTATTATTATTAGTTTGTTGACAATGAGTCAGAACTTCGAATTTTATAAGGTAATGATCGGACATTACTTTAGTATACGGGAGTACCATAACTTTGGAGGTGGTGACACCCCTGACCAGCACTAGATCTGTCGTATTGCCGTTGCGATGCGTAGGTTCATTTATTATTTGTGTAAGACCACAGCTATCAATTATAGTCTGGAGCGCCACACACTGAGGGTCCGATGGGGTATTCATATGGATATTAAAGTCCCCCATTATGATTATATTGTCTGCGTGCGTCACTAGATCAGCAACGAACTCTGAGAATTCACTGATAAAGTCCGAGTAGGGCCCTGGGGGGCGGTAGATAACAGCCATATCGAGAGGCAGCGGTGCGACAGACCTCATAGTAAGCACCTCAAACGATTTGTATTTATTATTTAGGTTAGGGGTAAGGTTGAAGTTTTCATTGTATATTAGTGCGACGCCCCCACCCCTTTTAAGGGGACGGGCAATATGCGCATTCGTATAGTTAGGAGGAGATGCCTCATTTAGCGCAAAAAAATCGTCTGGTTTGAGCCAGGTTTCGCTAAGACCAATGACGTTAAGATTGTTGTCTCTAATGACCTCATTAACTAATAACGTTTTGGGAGACAATGATCTTATGTTTAAAAAGCCCATAGTATAAGTATTGGGCTGTTTTGACGAGTTTTTGTTTAAATTATACGTAGTAGCAATATTAATAATGTTGCGTTTATTATACGTAGTGCACTTTAAATAGTTTCGACCATATCTAGGAATTGATACGACGGGAATTTTCAGATTGTTTGCTTGATGCTGCGATCGACTGAACGCATCATGATTTGCCACCTCAGTAGAATGCATATCTACCCCGGACACATTCACAACAGAAAACACATTATGTGAGTTGTGTGTTATTCTAAGAAAATTGCTATGCGTACAGGAATTATCCAGCCTGGTGCTGGCTAGTTCTAGCTTAACTGACTCCTCACCAGGACTAGCAGGCTCTGTAATTGCCTGTGACCGGGCTTGCTCTAGTGTAGTTAGTCAAATGTGACTTAAACAGTAGTCTATGTTTTTAGACAGGATGATGGCGCCTTACTGGTTAGGGTGAAGGCCGTCTCTCATCAGCAAGCCTGGTTTGCCCCAGAAAGAGGGCCAATTATCAATATAAACGTTAGTCCCTGTTGTCTACAGAAGCTAGCCAGCCACTTGTTAAGCGAGACTAATCTGCTATATCTCTCATCATTGCCTCTCGCAGGCAGGGGGCCAGAGACAATTACTCGATGCCTGGACATCTTTCTAGCGAGATCACAAGTCCTGGCTATGTTTCTCTTTGTAATCTCTGACTGTCTCATTCTAGTGTCATTGGAGCCAACGTGTACAACTATATTCGCATAACTAGTGGTGCGATTAGCCTGTCGTACGTGTTTACTAGGCCTGTTGCGAGTTAGCTCCCTAAGATTAGCCTCAATGTCAGGTGCTGTGGCCCCAGGGATGCACTTAATTGTGGCTGGTTTGCTAAGCTTTATGTTTTGGGTGATGGAGTCCCCTATGACTAAGGTGTGGTGCCCGGTAGACTGGGGTGTAGGACTAGCTAAAGAGCTAAATCTATTATGCGTCTCAACCGGTACACCGTAGCTTGTAGGCCGCTTAGGACTACTACAGGCTGGGCTAGTTAGCTCGCTACAGCTAACGCTAGCAGATGTGTCCGCAACATCTAAAGTTACGAGATTACTCTGCTCTAACTGGCGGACACGGCCCTCTAGCAGAGCCAGCCTCGCCGTGAGTAAGGTGCAAGACGCGCAGGAAGCCATACTCACGGTGTTTTCTGTCACCGAGTGAAGTTCCTGCTGTCTTCTGAGAAGTCCTGGTCACGGTGTGCAGGAGTAGATTCCTTCTGACCGGCGACCGGCGACGCCTTTCTCCGCGCTAGCTTCGTTAGCTTAGCAGCTAGCTGCTAGCTAGCTGCGGGAGGGTGGTGAGACAGAGATCGGGTGATTTGCAAGTTAAATAGTACTACTAAATATGTTGAGAAAGTAATAAAGAAAGCTGTAGAACAATTAAAAGCACACAAATAGAACGATACTTAGCTTTTTCGAAACAGCGAGCAGTCAGCGAGCAGTCACGCACGGTGAACCGGAACCGGAAGTCAAAATAGAATAAATATATATATATATATATATATATATATATATATATACAAACCCCGTTTCCATATGAGTTGGGAAATTGTGTTAGATGTAAATATAAACGGAATACAATGATTTGCAAATCCTTTTCAACCCATATTCAATTGTATGAACTACAAAGACAAGATATTTGATGTTCAAACTCATAAACTTTTTTTTTTTTTGCAAATGATAATTAACTTAGAATTTCATGGCTACAACACGTGCCAAAGTAGTTGGGAAAGGGCATGTTCACCACTGTGTAACATCACCTTTTCTTTTAACAATACTCAATACATGATTGGGAACTGAGGAAACTAATTGCTGAAGCTTTGAAAGTGGAATTTTTTCCCATTCTTGTTTTATGTAGAGCTTCAGTCGTTCAACAGTCCGGGGTCTGCACTGTCGTATTTTACGCTTCATAATGCGCCACACATTTTTGATGGGAGACAGGTCTGGACTGCAGGCGGACCAGGAAAGTACCCGCACTCTTATTTTTACCAAGCCACGCTGTTGTAACACGTGCTGAATGTGGCTTGGCCTTGTCTTGCTGAAATAAGCAGGGGCGTCCATGAAAAAGACGGCGCTTAGATGGCAGCATATGTTGTTCCAAAACCTGTATGTACCTTTCAGCATTAATGGTGCCTTCACAGATGTGTAAGTTACCCATGCCTTGGGCACGAATGCAGCCCCAACCATCACAGATGCTGGCTTTTGAACTTTGTGTCGATAACAGTCTGGATGGTTCGCTTCCCCTTTGGTCCGGATGACACGATGTCGAATATTTCCAAAAACAATTTGAAATGTGGACTTGTCAGACCACAGAACACTTTTCCACTTTGCATGAGTCCATCTTAGATGATCTCGGGCCCAGAGAAGCCGGCGGCATTTCTGGATGTTGTTGATAAATGGCTTTCGCTTTGCATAGTAGAGCTTTAACTTGCACTTACAGATGTAGCGACAAACTGTATTTAGTGACAGTGGTTTTCTGAAGTGTTCCTGAGCGATTGATGTCTGAGGGATCGAAGGTCACGGTCATTCAATGTTGGTTTCCGGCCATGCCGCTTACGTGGAGTGATTTCTCCAGATTCTCTGAACCTTTTGATGATATTATGGACCGTAGATGTTGAAATCCCTAAATTTCTTGCAATTGCACTTTGAGAAACGTTCTTAAACTGTTTGACTATTTGCTCACGCAGTTGTGGACAAAGGGGTGTACCTCGCCCCATCCTTTCTTGTGAAAGACTGAGCATTTTTTGGGAAGCTGTTTTTATACCCAATCATGGCACCCACCTGTTCCCAATTAGCCTGCACACCTGTGGGATGTTCCAAATAAGTGTTTGATGAGCATTCCTCAACTTTATCAGTATTTATTGCCACCTTTCCCAACTTCTTTGTCACGTGTTGCTGGCATCAAATTCTAAAGTTAATGATTATTTGCAAAAAAAAATTGTTTATCAGTTTGAACATCAAATATGTTGTCTTTGTAACAAATTCAACTGAATATGGGATGAAAATGATTTGCAAATCATTGTATTCCGTTTATACTTACATCTAACACAATTTCCCAACTCATATGGAAACGGGGTTTGTATATATATATATATATATATTTGCACTGTGTATATAAAACGTTGATGGAGGGTTTTGAAGTTGTTTTAGAGGGCTTTAAAGGCTACAACGGTGACTTCCATAAGCCACATCTTCCAAGCGTTGTTTTTATCATCTTTGTGTGTTCTTGTCTCTCAAAATGATTATGAATGATAAGCAAAATTCCTAAAAAAGTACAGTTCCCCTTCAAGAAAATGCGGGCGGCTTTCATCCACCTCGGGGCCCTGCCACCGAGGAACTTTAACCTGCCTTGGCAACCTCAACCCCAGAGATAGGAGAGTCAGCCACAGAGTCCCCAGGCAATGCTCCCTCATAGGAAGGTGTGTAAGTGGGATTGAGGAGGTCTTCAAAGTATTTCTTCCACCGATTTATTACATCTCCAGTCAAGGTCAGCAGCACACCATCCCCACCACAACACTGTGGTGACAGTGCAGTGTTTCCCCTTCCTGAGACAGTGGATGGTGGTCCGGAATCTCTTCGAAACCGTCCAGAAGATGTTCTCTATGTGTTCACCGAAATTCAGTTTTACACATTAAGAAACAATAAAAGGCATACAGTATAGAGCAGGGATGTTCAATAAGACTTAGACTTCCTTTTATTGTCATTCAAATTTGAACTTTACAGTACAGATAAGAACAACATTTTGTTGCATTAGCTCGTTGTAGTGCAGGATGAAAGAGCAATAAGGTGCAGATATAAATAAATGGATTACTGTACAGATAAATATATTGCACTTTTGCATAACGTTTATGGATATATGTTATATTATCTTTATATTCCAGCGAGTTAATCCGTTTTTAGGTGTACCTAATGTTGTGGCCCTGCAGTCATTCACAACTCCTCCAACACGAACATTATTGTTTTTGCACTTTTTGGCTTTTTATGAAATAACTTTTTTAAATAGATTCAATCTTGCACGTGGAAAGTTTAAGTGTGGGCTTTATTTGATATAACACCCCCGTCAGGGGTTGCAATCTACAGCGGGGGTGCAGGAGGCGGGATTACTGGAGCCTCAGCCAGTGCGTCTTTTGCAGCCGTTTTATGATTGCTCAGCACAAGAAATACGTTACACACATACAGTTGTTGACAAAATACACTGTACATTATATACCTTAGCTAACTAAACTATGGAAATGTATAATATAGTTCATATAGCAATACGGTCTCACTGCACAGCAGGCCAGCAGTTAGCCGAATCATTGCGCAATCCATGTTGAGGCACAATTGAGTGACGTGCCTCAACTGGCTGCTGATCACCGCACCGTCTCTTCTCAGTATTTGAACGGCAAATGTGAAAATTCAGCGATTTTGAATAAAAATAATCCAAAACTGGTAAAGTTAAATGTAAAATAACTTTATAGTATAATCACTGGATACATTTAACAATTTAATTAATTTTTTTTCTTTTTACATTTTTTTTCTTTCCATGATGGCAGGTGAGGCCCCGCCTCACCTGCCTCTAGTGACTGCACGTCACTGCTCCGCAGAGACTTCCAGTCTGAGGCACTGCAGGCTCCAGTCCAGACAGAGATGCAGCTCGCAGGCAAAATCTGGCGTGCCAAAGTCTTTCATTCGGGATGTAATGTAACGGTATCAAAATCTCACGGTACGATATTATTGGATAAATGCAATTGAGGACCCCTGGTATACAGTCTTCTACTTCTACTACAAAACACGCAGTTATAAAATGCCACTTCTTGTCAAAGCATCTATCTACAAACAGGAAAATGTTGAGTGAATTGACTTGAGACGACTCCCTCTGCTGGATTCATAGCTGCAGCACTCTATTCCCCCTGCAGATAATGCCATCAATTAAGTCACTGAAGTACCTTTAAAAAAAAGTAATTATTTTAAAAGAGAGTAAATAAAGTGTTGGCTCAAATGCAGCACTGTGAATATACCGGGGTTGACTGTTTATTTTCAATCATCAAATGAAAGGAGCAGTGTTTTTTTTTAAAAGGATGTATCACTATGGACACCCACATTGATGTCATCACTGCATTAACTTGAACTCTGTTCTTTTCTTAGTTCTAAAGACGTTTTGCAACTCATTGTTAAGTCAGTTGTGTTCTTCAAAACCGGGCCTGGTTGGCCGCTTTGAAGATAGTCTACAACCATTGTGGATTCAGCTTGCACACAATCCATGTACTCTTGGTGCCAGGAGTACTTAGACTGGACTCTCAGTGCCAGTGTGAGTCCTCCTGGTCAGACAAAGAGGTGGCGGTTACTCCTATGGGTGTCTGACAGCCTCGTCAGAAATTATGAAGACACAAAAACTCAGCCAAGTCTCACAGCGAGCCCGGGGGAAGCAGATATGACCTTTTGATGTGGATAAGCAATAATCCACAGATCAGTCTGGACTGTGCCCAAGTGGGCATGGGAACAGGCTTGTCACTACCCTCCCCACTGTCTTTCACTCCCATAAGCTAGTTTTATAATGAATACAAAGGGCGGACATGTTTGCCATTACACAATTGGTTCTCCTCTGTAATCTAATAATCCATGACATGCACATTAACGTGATAAGGTATTTGCACTTCAAAATAACAGAGTACATTTTTAGCACACAGTTGCATTCTTTTATCAGTATAGGGATGTGACGTTATCAAAATCTCATCTAATATTGTGGTATATACCCCCCACCCCAGAAAAATACTTAAAAATGTCATGGTTTAGGATGAACAAACTTACTGTAATTGAACACAACTTACTGTAATTGAACACAAACATAATGCTAAAATGTTCTAATTATTTCAATAACATGTACCGGTACAAACCCCGTTTCCATTTGAGTTGGGAAATTGAGTTGGATGTAAATATAAACGGAATACAATGATTTGCAAATCCTTTTCAACCCATATTCAATTGAATGCACTACAAATGCAAAATATATTTGATGTTCAAACTCATAAACTTTTTTTTTTTTTTTGCAAATAATAATTAACTTAGAATTTCATGGCTGCAACACGTGCCAAAGTAGTTGGGAAAGGGCATGTTCACCACTGTGTTATATGGCCTTTCCTTTTAACAACACTCAATAAATGTTTGGGAACTGAGGAGACACATTTTTTAAGCTTCTCAGGTGGAATTATTTCCCATTCTTGCTTGATGTACAGTTTAAGTTGTTCAACAGTCCGGGGGTCTCCGTTGTGGTATTTTAGGCTTCATAATGCACCACAAATTTTCAATGGGAGACAGGTCTGGACTACAGGCAGGCCAGTCTAGTACCCGCACTCTTTTACTATGAAGCCACGTTGATGTGGCTTGGCATTGTCTTGCTGACATGGTAGCGTTGCTTGGATGGCAACATATGTTGCTCCAAAACCTGTATGTACCTTTCAGCATTAATGGCGCCTTCACAGATGTGTAAGTTACCCATGTCTTGGGCACTAATACACCCCCATACCATCACAGATGCTGGCTTTTCAACTTTGCACCTATAACAATCCGGATGGTTCTTTTCCTCTTTGGTCCGGAGGACACGACGTCCACAGTTTCCAAATACAATTTGAAATGTGGACTCGTCAGACCACAGAACACTTTTCCACTTTGTATCAGTCCATCTTAGATGAGCTCAGGCCCAGCGAAGCCGACGGCGTTTCTGGGTGTTGTTGATAAACGGTTTTCGCCTTGCATAGGAGAGTTTTAACTTGCAATTACAGATGTAGCGCCCAACTGTAGTTACTGACAGGGGGTTTCTGAAGTGTTCCTGAGCCCATGTGGTGATATTCTTTACACACTGATGTCACTTGTTGATGCAGTACAGCCTGAGGGATCGAAGGTCACGGGCTTAGCTGCTAACGTGCAGTGATTTTTCCAGATTCTCTGAACCCTTTGATGACATTATGGACCGTAGATGGTGAAATCCCTAAATTCCTTGCAATAGCTGGTTGAGAAAGGTTTTTCTTAAACTGTTCAACAATTTGCTCACGCATTTGTTGACAAAGAGGTGACCCTCGCCCCATCCTTGCTTGTGAATGACTGAGCATTTCATGGAATCTTCTTTTATACCCAATCATGGCACCCACCTGTTCCCAATTTATTTACACGTTTTCCTTCATTTAGGTGTGTAAGACTGAAAATATGAACATAAAATAATCATTCCAAATGTATAACATTGATTATGTATTTTACATAAATGACCATTAAGTGGGCAGCACGGTGGCGCGGTTAAAGTTAAAGTTAACTAAAGTTAAAGTACCAATGATTGTCACACACTATGTTTAGCGGTTAGTGCATGTGCCTCACAATACGAAGATCCCGAGTTCAATCCCGGGCTCGGGATCTTTCTGTGTGGAGTTTGTATGTTCTCCCCTTGACTGCGTGGGTTCCCTCCGGGTACTCCGGCTTCCTCCCTCCTCCAAAGACATGCACCTGGGGATAGGTTGATTGGCAATACAAAAAAATGGCCCTAGTGTGTGAATGTGAGTGTGAATGTTGTCTGTCTATCTGTGTTGGCCCTGCGATGAGCTGGCGACTTGTCCAGGGTTTACCCCGCCTTCCGCCCGAATGCAGCTGAGATAAGCTCCGGCACCCCCCGGGACCCTGAAAGGGACAAGCGGTAGAAAATGGATGGATGTATGGACCATTAAGTGTTTTAGATAAATAAAATAGAAGGTTTAGGTTAATACATTCACACAACAAACTACAGAAATTAAACAACATCCACAGCAAACATTGCACCCAATGAATGTGACTCAACACAATTAAATCCAAGGTGTAGCATTATCCCCCTCTACTGGTCATATTTAGCACTACATGTAGTAAACAAGCTTTGATCGCCAGAGATACTCAGACAAAAAACAACACGAGGACTTGCTCGGGGAAGAACATTCAAACTTTGTTGTCCAGTCTCTGTCAAAAGTCAGATGTTCGCAATTTATTTAGATTTTTATTTAGGGTCGCTAGTGCCATTTTTGGTTTGGAATTAGTAGTCTTGTTCTCCCTCACCCCACTGCTGCTTCATTGTGACAAATATGCCTTGCTATTTCCCTCTGCAGGGTTGCAGGAGTACTGCATACATGAGCAACACTAGTTCAGTGTTTTTCAACCTTTTTTGAGCCAAGGCACGTTTTTTGCGTTGAAAATATCCGGAGGCACACCACCAACAGAAAAAATAAAATAAAATAAAATTCAGTTGACAGTAAAAAGTCGTTGTCGCTATTGTTGGATATGACTTTAAACCATAACCAACTATGTATAAATATAGCTCTTGTCTCAAAGTAGGTGCACTGTCACATCACGCCATTTTTTGCTGTTTTCCTGTGTGTAGTGTTTTGGTTCTTGTCTTGCGCTCCTGTTTTGGTGGCTTATTCTCTTTTTTTGCTATTTTCCTGTAGCAGTTACATGTCTTCCTTTGAGCGATATTTCCCGCATCTACTTTGTTTTAGCAATCAAGGATATTTCAGTTGTTTTTATCCTTCTTTGTGGGGACATTGTTGACTGTCATGTCATGTTCGGATGCACATTGGGGACGCCGTCTTTGCTCCACAGTAAGTCTTTGCTGTCGTCCAGCATTCTGTTTTTGTTTACTTTGTTGCCAGTTCAGTTTTACTTTCGTCCTGCATAGCCTTCCCTAAGCTTCAATGCCTTTTCTTAGGGGCACTCACATTTTGTTTATTTTTGGTTTAAGCATTACCGTAGACACCTTTTTACCTGCACACTGCCTCCCGCTGTTTCAGACATCTGCAAAGCAATTAGTTACCTGCTGCCACCTACTGATATGGAAGAGTATTACACGGTTACTCTGCCGAGCTCTAGACAGCACCGACACTCAACAACAACACATCATTTGCAGACTGTAATTACTGGTTTGCAAAAAATATTTTTAACCCAAACAGGTGAAATTAGATAATCTCCCACGGCACACCAGACTGTATCTCGCGGCACACTATTGTGCCGCGGCACAGTGGTTGAAAAACACTGCCCTAGTTTATGTGATTTTAAATCAGGCCTACTTGCGTGATGTTTGGCGGGCCAAAAGAAAAGCATTGGGGGGCCGGATGTGGCCCGCGAGCCGCCAGTTGATTAGGCTTGACATGCATATTTACAGCATGCATATGAAACGCTATTGGAGGTTTTTGGATGTTTTTTTGAGCGCCTAACCCCATCACCCTCTCACTGTTTAGAATGCACGGAAAGGGGAAAGACATGTTTGTTTTTGTCATACATAAGGATTGTAAATGCCATCCATCCATTTTCTACCGCTTATTCCCTTAAAGAGCCTGAACACACCGAGGATAGTTCAATTGCCTTGCTGAAGAAGATGAAGGTGATGGAGCCGCCAACATGCGACATAAAGAGGCTTTGTAGGGAGTGCATGTGAGTACAGGGACGTCACACACACTGTTGAGTCACATTGTGAATTGTCTTGGATACGTTAGATTTTAGTTTTTTGCTTTTTACCCCCAATTAATTTAGATTGTGTGAGCGAGTATTTGGCATGGTAAAATGATTTTGTTCTCATCAAACTACTTTTTAAGCCATTTTCAATTGAAATATTTCATCACTTCAGATTTGAGTGTTGCTTTCATTTTTTAGCAGTAAAAAAAAAAAGTTTTTAAATGAAGTGTTCTCCCTCCCATCTTGTCGAAACCTTCCACCTGCTTTTGATGCAACCAGCCTTTGCATGACCTCTGGTGGCACCCTCCCAGGAAGCGCAGGTGTGTGTGGGATTACCCAGATGGCAGTGGTGCTGATGCTGAGGGGAAGCAGCCAACACAAGCTGACTGCACACGCAGGTCACCCACCAGACATGCAAGACCTTTTCTCACACTCAAACTAGAACACAAACTTTAATCACTTGCGTTGCTACAAATACGTGGGCAGGGGAACTAATCTTTGGCAAATATATAGTTCGTCTGAGGATAAACAACAAAATAAATGAAATGTAATACTGGTCCAACTGCACTGCATCGCACTGAGAAGTGTTTGATGTAGTTTTATGTAGTACACACAGTATTAAGGAATATTAGCATGTCTCATTTATAAACAGATACTACTTATCATTAAGATCATAGGGATGCTGGAGCATATCCCAGCTGACTGTAAAGCAGACTACAGCATTGACTATTCAGTCAGCAACACAATATTACTATCAGGAAAGATAAATGCATCCTGAATGTTTAGAGCCCTTTTATATTTTTAAGGCCATAAAACACATGTGTCAAACTCAAGGCCCGCGGGCCAGATCTGGCCCGACACGTCATTTAATGTGGCCCGCGAAAGCCTGGGAATACTGGGCCCCATTCAGCAAAAAAGTCCGTAAATTTTCCTCTTAACTTTCTTCCTAAGTGATTTCCTAAGAGGAGTCCATTCAAATTCATGACGTGTTCTTAAACGCCCAAATTTTTCCCACATGGTGTTCTTAAGTTGCTGAATGCCAAATGGTTAGCGCGTGCGTGTCTATCATAATTTGCATATAAACACACCCTTATTTCCCCAATATGCATATCTAAACACCCTTAATTCCGTAATTTGCATAGGTAAACGCCTTAATTCCCCATATAAAAGGCACAATTCCGGCGGAAAAGCCGAACATCAGACACAGAAGAGAAATTCGTATTATCCCGCAGAGGAAATACATAATGTCAAAACGTAAGTTTAAGAAAGAGGGGACTGCTGAGGCAGCCCCAAAGTGGTCAAATAAATATTCGTCACTTTGGGCAAAACATGGTTGTGAAGTATGCGCTCCCTCCCCAATAGCAGCAAGAGTGTGTGTGTTTGTGTGTGTGCGTGTGTGTGCAAGCATACGGTATTTTGAAATTGTCATGATCCGTGGTCGGATCATGTTTTGTGTTATCGGTTTGTTTTGGACTCCTTTTAGTTCCTGGTTATGCACTTCCTGAGTCTAGTCACCATGGTTACTTATGATTTTCACCTGCCTTTTCATGCACCTGTTGCTCATCAGAGACTCTATTTAGTTCTGCCTTTTCCGGTCACTCGGTGTGGATTCATTGTTTGCGTCACATCTATGCCACGCAAGTTTTGTTTATATCATGTCCTAGTCCAGGGGTCGGCAACCCGCGGCTCTAGAGCGGCTCTTTAGCGCCGCCCTAGTGGCTCTCTGGAGCTTTTTCAGAAATGTATGAAAAATGGAAAAAGATGAGGGGAAAACAATCTATTTTTTGTTTTAATATGGTTTCTGTAGGAGGACAAACATGACACAAACCTCCCAAATTGTTATAAAGCACACTGTTTGTATTAAACATGCTTCACTGATTCCAGTATTTGGCGAGCGCCGTTTTGTCCTACTAAATTTGGCGGTCCTTGAACTCACCGTAGTTTGTTTACATGTATAACTTTCTAGGACGTGTTTTATGCCACTTCTTTTTCTGTCTCATTTTGTCCACCGAACTTTTAAGGTTGTGCATGAAAGGTGAGTTTTGTTGATGTTATTGACTTGTTGGAGTGCTAATCAGACATATTTGGTCACTGCATGACTGCAAGCTAATCGATGCTAACATGCTATTTAGGCTAGCTATATGTACATATTGCATCATAATGCCTCATTTGTAGCTATATTTGAGGTCATTTAGTTTCCTTTAAGTCCTCTTAATTCAATTTATATCTCATGACACACTATCTGTATGTAATATGGCTTTTAATTTTTTGCGGCTCCAGACAGATTTTTTTTTGTATTTTTGGTCCAATATGGCTCTTTCAACATTTTGGGTTGCCGACCCCTGTCCTAGTCCATGCTAAGTAATTAGCTTCATGTGTTTTAGGCACGCTTGCCTTTTTTGTTTTGTTTTGCCTGCATTTTGGTAGTTTGGATTTATTTAATTTTAATAAACCAAAGCCTACCTTCACGCTGTCGTCCGGAGCCGTCCATTGTTGCTTTGAGAGAACGAACCGCAGCAAGCTGCATTAACCCCCTCGTGACAGAAATGTCTATATATTGCTCATTTTGCTATATGTCTGTCTGTCTGTCTTGTCTATATCTATCTATGTCTATCTGTCTTGTCTATATCTATCTATCTCTATCCATCTATGATATTAATTTAACATTAGACAATAGAAGTAAGGGAACTCGTCACACTTAAGAACAAATAGGCCACCCTAAGAGTGCTCTGGAGCCCTCGTAGATTTTGTTCTTACCTACGAACAAATCCAAGCTAAGAATACAAAAATCTCCTTAAAAACTTTGTGAGTGGGCCTAAGAACAACATTTGTTCCTAAGAACGGTTGCTGAAAGGGGCCCAATGTGCATACTTCATCTTTCTTACTAAATGTTTTCATTGTTTCCATGTATGCAATACAGGAAATTTCATATGTTTTAAACTTTGATATTATCTTCTCATGCAACAGATATTCAATTATTGGTGTGAATCTTTGGACACCTCGTCATTCGATTTCGATTCTTGGGGTGAGGATTTGATTCATAATCGATACTCGATTCGACACGATTCTTGATTCAAACTGATTTTTGCAATGTATTATTTGGTATAATAATAACACTTCAACAAAACAGCTTACAGGTTACAAAAGCTCCTTTTGGTTGCTGACGTATGACATATACGTGCACAAAGTACCGTATTTTTCGGACTATAAGTCGCAGTTTTTTTCATAGTTTGGCCGGGGTGCGACTTATACTCAGGAGCGACTTATGTGTGAAATTATTAACACTTTACCGTAAAATATCAAATAATATTATTTAGCTCATTCACGTAAGAGACTAGACGTATAAGATTTCATGGGATTTAGCCATTAGGAGTGACAGATTGTTTGGTAAACGTATAGCATGTTCTATATGTTATAGTTATTTGAATGACTCTTACCATAATATGTTACGTTAACATACCAGGCACGTTCTCAGTTGGAAATGTATGCGTCATATAACGTACACTTATTCAGCCTGTTGTTCACTATTCTTTTTTTATTTTAAATTGCCTTTCAAATGTCTATTCTTGGTGTTGGGTTTTATCAAATACATTTCCCGCGACTTATACTCCAGTGCGACTTATATATGTTTTTTTCCTTCTTTATTATGCATTTTCGGCCGGTGCGACTTATACTCCGGAGCGACTTATACTCCGAAAAATGCGAGATGTTTTTTTTTTTTTATTGATTTGTGCCAAAAAAAAAATAGATTTTTGAAAATTATTAATACATTTATTATCGAGATACATACAATTTTTTTTGCACCCCTAATTAATATATATACCGTATGATAGTTTGTAAAAATAACAATAAATACTTAAAATCTGCTTGTCATCTTGACTTACGATTTCAAAGCAAGTTATCCATCAATTTGAACGTACACAAATCAACCAAATGCATAGGCATTTGTGCAATAATATAATGAGGTGATTATACTTTTATTTATTTATTATATTTATTTTTATAAAATAAAGCAAAGATACATAGGCATACATAAATGAACATAATAATAACAATAATAATGTTCAGCAATCCAGCTGTGTGTGCCTTGCCAAATAAATTGAATATATGGAGAAGTATTATTGCCGTCTAATCAGGGCATGTGCACAATAACAGAGATGTTCAACATGCAGTGAGAAATGTTCATACTTGCCAACCCTCCCGGATTTTCCGGAAGACTCACGAAATTCAACGCCTCTCCCGAAAACCTCCCGGGACAAATTTTCTCCCGAAATTCAGGCCACGCCCGCTCCAGCTCCATGCGGACCTGAGTGACGTGTCGACAGCCTGTATTCACGTCGCTTTCCCACAATATAAACAGCATGCCTGCCCAATCACGTTATAACTGTAGAATGATGGAGGGTGAGTTCTTGGTTTTTTATGTGGGTTTATTGTTAGGCAGTTTCATTAACGTCCTCCCAGCGCGGTAACAACACACAACAACAGCAGTCACGTTTTCGTCTACCGTAAAGCAGTTCGTCTGCCGTAAACAGCAATGTTGTGACACTCTTAAACAGGACAATACTGCCATCTACTGTACATGCATATGTGACAATAACATCTAGGGCTTTTAGAGAGTGCAGTGCACAACTGCGCACACAACAAGGAGACGAAGCAGAATGCATCATCAGAGAGGGTGTTCAGCATGGTTAGAAAAATAGTGACAGAGAATAAAACAAGGATGGACAATTCAACCCTTAACTCAACAATGAGTAGATGAGTGTTATGTGTGTGTATATGTGTAAATAAATAAACACTGAAATTCAAGTATTTCTCTTATTTATATATATATATATATATATATATATATATATATATATATATATATATATATATATATATATATATATATATATATATATATATATATATATAGCTAGAATTCACTGAAAGTCAAGTATTTCTTATATATATATATATATATATATATATATATATATATATGGAATACTTGACTTGGTGAATTCTAGCTGTAAATATACTCCTCCCCTCTTAACCACGCCCCCAACCACGCCCCCGCCCCAAGCATTCACCCCCCCCCCCCCCCCCCCCCACCTCCCGAAATCGGAGGTCTTAAGGTTGGCAAGTATGGAAATGTTGTCAGAGGAAAAAAAATCCTTCCTTGTTGGCAAAATAAAAAAAAACGCCTTAAAAAGTGGCCTTCATTCTGCCACAAAGAGAAAAACACAAAGAATACACAATGTGTTTTTATCTATGCACTCACACACGTATATCATTATTAAGGACGTCAGGGGGTGTCAGGGGAGAGAGATGGAGGACAATGTGTGTACACAAGTTAAATTAGGTTTCACTTTCAGTTTTACGTCACGCCATAGGCGAGGTGACAAAGGAGGACAAAATGCGATGAACAACGTTGCCATCTCAAGAGAGACTCCTTCGACCTCCTGATAGCTCGTTTGCTCTCTCTCCAGGTCTGGTATCTCTGTTGTTTGTACTTACTCCTATTTTGTAGAATAAATTGTTAAACTTCAGTTCTAGTTACCTCTCATCATTTTAGACAGCCTTTGGATAAAAGGTTCTGGGGAGGACTCTGCAACTCTAAAAAAGAGAATCTTAATAGTTGGTGCCGTGACCCGGATTCTTTGACTGTCTTGCGGACAGAGGACGTCTGCAAATAAAGGTAAAAACTTTTTTGAGCGATTGGTACATTTTGATATATAGTTGTTGTCAGGCATAGGAGTGCAGCTAAGTATCATGGAATGCTTGGAAAATATTTAAAGAATGTTTGGGAGGGAGTACGAACAACAGTAATACACCCAACGCACACACATCTCGGGAAAACGAACAAGAGTCCAAACGAGGTTAAATACCGATTGACGTCAAAAAGACTCAAAAGTTAAAGTTAAAGTTAAAGTACCAATGATTGTCACACACACACTAGGTGTGGTGAAATGCATCCTCTGCATTTGACCCATCCCCTTGTTCACACCCTGGGAGATGAGGGGAGCAGTGGGCAGCAGCAGTGCCGTGCCCGGGAATCATTTTTGGTGATTTAACCCCCAATTCCAACCCTTGATGCTGAGTGCCAAGCAGGGAGGTAATGGGTCCCATTTTTATAGTCTTTGGTATGACTCGGCTGGGGTTTGAACTCACAACCTACCGATCTCAGGGCGGACACTCTAACCACCTGTCTTTTAGTGTTAGGCGTCCGACAAGGATAATTTATAAAGGTTTATAGAGATTCTTGCAGTAAGTAAAGGGGCGGTATAGCTCGGTTGGTAGAGCGGCCGTGCCAGCAACTTGAGGGTTGCAGGTTCGATCCCCGCTTCCGCCATCCTAGTCACTGCCGTTGTGTCCTTGGGCAAGACACTTTACCCACCTGCTCCCAGTGCCACCCACACTGGTTTAAACGTAACTTAGATATTGGGTTTCACAATGTAAAGCGCTTTGAGTCACTTGAGAAAAAGCGCTATATAAATGTAATTCACTTCACTTCACTAATAGTTACGGCCATAAGGCTAGAACTTGGTGGTGAGGCGTTTAGAGTCAAGAAAACGGCTGACCTTCACCTACATTTTGTTTAGGTAGAGGTGTAGTCCGCTTGTTGTGCTCTGTGTGACGTTTGTCACCCTGTTTGAGTCATTTTTGTGTCCGCCAGCAGTGTTGGGGTGAAAATTGCTGAGTGCCTCACTAAGGTGCCAGATTATTTTCCAAGGACCGATGACTGCGCCGGCCAGGAAAGAGAGTTAGAGGTGCTTCCTACCTGTGACCGGCTGTGAAACACTTGTGATTAAGGGCTACATAAATTAAAACTTTGATTGATTGACTTTGAGCTTATACACTACTGTCATCTAGTGTCTCAAATCTGCAACTACTTTCAAATCTAATTTAATTTTTTCCCCTTAGCCACGCTCATCCTAACTGGCTACCAGACACCCTCTCCACGGATAAATAGCACCCTTGGTAAGTTGGAAATGGTTTTACTCTATTTATTGGCAGGCTTAAATAAGTCATAAAAAGTATCAGTAATCGTCGATATCGATCAATATTAAATAAGTCATAAAAAGTATCAGTAATCGTCGATATCGATCAATATTACAAACGTATAAAGTTTTCAGCCATATCGCCCAGCCATACTTTCAGTCTTACGTCACACTATAGACGGGGTGACGAAGAAGGACAAAAAGGCGATGTAGAGAACCTGATCACTGACCGTTGTTCATAGACATATTCCCAAAACCTGGACTCGGCCCACTCGCCACGTGTTCGTTTGATCAGAGGGAGACAGAACTTGTCAGACACTCTTCCATATTAAATCAGTTACATTTATTCGCACAATATCAATCAATCAATCAATCAATCAATATGGCCGTTCCTGCCGCATGCGACAAATTGCTTCCCGTTTTAAGCGTCGCTCTTCCAAGAATGACTCATATGCCTCTTGAGAGACTCTGCAGCCATTGTTGATTGCTGCATGGCAGTTGGATCTTTCACTTGCAAGAGCCTCCCAGTTGTCAATGTTGATGAAGAAATATTTCAGGTCCCTCTTGATTACGTCTTTAAAGGGGAACATTATCACAATTTCAGAATTGTTAAAACCATTAAAAATCAGTTCCCAGTGGCTTATTATATTTTTCGAAGTTTTTTTCAAAATTTTACCCATCACGCAATATCCCTAAAAAAAGCTTCAAAGTGCCTGATTTTAACCACCCGTCCATTTTCCTGTGACGTCACATAGTGAAGCCAACACAAACAAACATGGCGGAAAGAACAGCAAGCTATAGCGACATTAGCTCGGATTCAGACTCGGATTTCAGCGGCTTAAGCGATTCAACAGATTACGAATGTATTGAAACGGATGGTTGTAGTGTGGAGGCAGGTAGCGAAAACGAAATTGAAGAAGAAACTGAAGCTATTGAGCCATATCGGTTTGAACCGTATGCAAGCGAAACCGACGAAAACGACACGACAGCCAGCGACACGGGAGAAAGCGAGGACGAATTCGGCGATCGCCTTCTAACCAACGATTGGTAAGTGTTTGTTTGGCATTAAAGGAAACTAACAACTATGAACTAGGTTTACAGCATATGAAATACATTTGGCAACAACATGCACTTTGAGAGTGCAGACAGCCCAATTTTCATCAATTAATATATTCTGTAGACATACCCTCATACGCGCTCTTTTCCTGAAAGCTGATCTGTCCAGTTTTGGAGTTTATGTCAGCAGGCCAGGGAAGCTAGGGTCGATAGGGGGTTTAGCTCGCTCGTCTGCGGGAACAAACTGCCGCCATTGCTTGCCGTGCTACCGAGGTCCTTTGTCCCTGAATTGCTCACACACTCCGGCAGATTCAATGAGGGTCTGGCGGAAGATTTCTTTGACTTTATCGTTGGAAATGCATCTGCTTTGAGTGTCGCAGGATATCCACACATTCTTGCCATTTCTGTCGTAGCATAGCTTTCGTTGGTAAAGTGCGCGTAACAAACGTCCAATTTCTTGCCACTTTCGCGTCTTTGGGCCACTGGTGCAACTTGAATCCGTCCCTGTTCGTGTTGTTACACCCTCCGACAACACACCGACGAGGCATGATGTCTCCAAGGTACGGAAAACAGTTGAAAAAACGGAAAATAACAGAGCTGATTTGACTCGGTGTTTGAGAAAATGGCGGATTGCTTCCCGATGTGACGCCACGTTGTGACGTCATCGCTCCGAGAGCGAATATTAGAAAGGCGTTTATTTCGCCAAAATTCACCCATTTAGAGTTCGGAAATCGGTTAAAAAAATATATGGTCTTTTTTCTGCAACATCCAGGTATATATTGACGCTTACATAGGTCTGGTGATAATGTTCCCCTTTAAAACGTAGGTGGAGACGTCCTTGTTTGCGCGGAGCATTGGCTAGTTCGCCTTACAATAAGAGTTTGGGGAGGCGAGTCTCATCCTTAAGAATTGTGTGCAGGTCACCGGAACCTGTTTTCTGTAGTATGAGTGAGTTGGTGATATGGTACTTCCAACAAACGCCCAGGATGGAACAAAGCTGCGGAAATGAAAGGCATTGATTTGATATGATTTTTTATTTTTATTAAGGATCCCCATTAGCTGGTTGCCTCAACAACCCACTAGTCTTCCTGGGGTCCACAATTCAATACAATTACAAGTAAAAGCATATAATTATAACTACACAATACAGAAAAAAAAATAAAATAAAAGCATCAATAAGAAAACAAGCAAACAATTTACAGTCACAGAATAATAATTACCATATAAATATAACTACACAATATAAAATCAAACAAATCATCAACGAGCAAACTAATTTAAAGACTCAGATAAAATATTACTTGTTTACTTTCAATGCCAGTGAGAATTTGAGGCAGGTTATTCCAGAGCGATAAAGATCTATAAATAAAAGATTTCCGCAAAGCATTCTTCCTGGGACGAGGGAGTACAAAATGCCCCTCACTGGACGCCCTGGTATTATGATTATGTATAGTGCTACTTTGAACTATTTGGGCCATGAGAAAAGCAGGAGTTTTACTACCGGTTACTGATTTGTACAATATCAGAGTATTAGCTGACAAACTGTTCTGCACTGTTAGCCAGGAAAGAGAAGCATGCATTTGGTTCACATTGGTTCTTAGTGAACAATCAAGAACCAGCCTTGCTGCCCTGTTCTGGACAATCTGGAGCTTACTGATCTCACCACTTGCAGCAGACGCCCAGACTGTCGAACAATAGTCAAGATGACACAAGACTAAACTCTTAACAATCTGACAAAGAAGAGGTGAATTTCCTGGAAATACCAACAGCCGATGAGGCGATGTTCCTTCCTGCGGTATGTTGTCCATGACTCAGATGCGATTAGTAGGATACTTGTTACGGCTCAGGCTCCTGCCAACGCCGCTCATCCGTCTGTGCGCACCTCGGGACACGCCCACGGGTGCGCACATCCAGGGATGCGCCACGCGCGTCCCCGCCCTGCAGCAGCCACCAGCTGCAATCACTCACCGGCAATCATCACACCTGAAACTGATGAGGGCGAGCTGGTTAAAAGACCAGTGGACCCTAGGATCGGCGCGGGAACTTAGTTTTCTCATGGTGTACCATAAGCAACAAGCTTCATGCTCTCTATTCGTGTTTCCTCTCCGTGCCTTGATTTGTCCCTAGTCTTCTCCCGTGTCCCCGCAGTACCCTTCGTCACCTGGAAAGTGAGCTGTGCGTCTCACTTTTTCCTGGATCTCCCTCTGGACTATGACTGCCTCCTTCGTTCCTCGACCTCTTGCTCGCCCCTGGATTCTGCCGTCTCTCTCTGCCCCCGGATCATCTGCCTGCCCCCTGGACTTCCGCGTATCTCGTTCAACACGTTGGTAACACTCACTTCAGTTAAATTCTACACATAGTCTTACACCATTCCCTTTTGGATATAGTTCACACTCCATTTCCTTAGTTTATTAAATTAGTATTGTTTGTTATTATTATTATATACAGGTAAAAGCCAGTAAATTAGAATATTTTGAAAAACTTGATTTATTTCAGTAATTGCATTCAAAAGGTGTAACTTGTACATTATATTTATTCATTGCACACAGACTGATGCATTCAAATGTTTATTTCATTTAATTTTGATGATTTGAAGTGGCAACAAATGAAAATCCAAAATTCCGTGTGTCACAAAATTAGAATATTACTTAAGGCTAATACAAAAAAGGGATTTTTAGAAATGTTGGCCAACTGAAAAGTATGAAAATGAAAAATATGAGCATGTACAATACTCAATACTTGGTTGGAGCTCCTTTTGCCTCAATTACTGCGTTAATGCGGCGTGGCATGGAGTCGATGAGTTTCTGGCACTGCTCAGGTGTTATGAGAGCCCAGGTTGCTCTGATAGTGGCCTTCAACTCTTCTGCGTTTTTGGGTCTGGCATTCTGCATCTTCCTTTTCACAATACCCCACAGATTTTCTATGGGGCTAAGGTCAGGGGAGTTGGCGGGCCAATTTAGAACAGAAATACCATGGTCCGTAAACCAGGCACGGGTAGATTTTGCGCTGTGTGCAGGCGCCAAGTCCTGTTGGAACTTGAAATCTCCATCTCCATAGAGCAGGTCAGCAGCAGGAAGCATGAAGTGCTCTAAAACTTGCTGGTAGACGGCTGCGTTGACCCTGGATCTCAGGAAACAGAGTGGACCGACACCAGCAGATGACATGGCACCCCAAACCATCACCGATGGTGGAAACTTTACACTAAACTTCAGGCAACGTGGATCCTGTGCCTCTCCTGTCTTCCTCCAGACTCTGGGACCTCGATTTCCAAAGGAAATGCAAAATTTGCATGGTTGGGTGATGGTTTGGGGTGCCATGTCATCTGCTGGTGTCGGTCCACTCTGTTTCCTGAGATCCAGGGTCAACGCAGCCGTCTACCAGCAGGTTTTAGAGCACTTCATGCTTCCTGCTGCTGACCTGCTCTATGGAGATGGAGATTTCAAGTTCCAACAGGACTTGGCGCCTGCACACAGCGCAAAATCTACCCGTGCCTGGTTTACGGACCATGGTATTTCTGTTCTAAATTGGCCCGCCAACTCCCCTGACCTTAGCCCCATAGAAAATCTGTGGGGTATTGTGAAAAGGAAGATGCAGAATGCCAGACCCAAAAACGCAGAAGAGTTGAAGGCCACTATCAGAGCAACCTGGGCTCTCATAACACCTGAGCAGTGCCAGAAACTCATCGACTCCATGCCACGCCGCATTAACGCAGTAATTGAGGCAAAAGGAGCTCCAACCAAGTATTGAGTATTGTACATGCTCATATTTTTCATTTTCATACTTTTCAGTTGGCCAACATTTCTAAAAATCCCTTTTTTGTATTAGCCTTAAGTAATATTCTAATTTTGTGACACACGGAATTTTGGATTTTCATTTGTTGCCACTTCAAATCATCAAAATTAAATGAAATAAACATTTGAATGCATCAGTCTGTGTGCAATGAATAAATATAATGTACAAGTTACACCTTTTGAATGCAATTACTGAAATAAATCAAGTTTTTCAAAATATTCTAATTTACTGGCTATTACCTGTATATATATTGAATTATTATATTTATATAATAAATAATTGTACATACTTGCCCCCTGGTGTCTGTTTGCCGTCACCTCCCCTCAGTAAACACAACAATACTAAGTACACATGTGTGGTATACACGTACCTTGAGGAGCACAGAAAAGTTATTGTTGTGCCAGACACGCTTTCTCAATTTGCTAAAAACTGAGAATGCCCTTCCACTGCGTATTTCAAGATCTGCGTCAAGGTCGTTGGTGTTGGAGACTGTGGAACCCAAGTAGGTGAATTTGTCCACCACAGATAGAGGTGAGTTGGAGATGGAAATAGCAGGGTTTAGAGTTGCAGTTCGGGCAAGGACAACAGTCTTTTTTAAGTTAATCTGCAGGTCGAAGTCTTGACATGCAGAATCAAAAGATGTGCAGAGCAGTTGTAGTTCAGCCTCTGAGTGGGTGGCAAAGGCAGCATCATCAGCATAAAGCAGTTCACGCATCATGACATGACGTACTTTAGTCTTAGCCCGCAATATGGATGGATTGAAAAGTTTTCCTGAGCTGCGGGTATGTAAGAGGATGCCAGAGTCTTCGGGGAAAGCGCCACGTACCGTAAAACAGGCGTAAAACCTGGACTCGGTCCACTCCCCACATGTTCGTTTGATCAGAGGGAGACACTCTTCCATATTAAATCAGTTACATTTATTCGCTCACAAAAACCAAAAACATTTACTTATAGAGGCCGTGGGTTGTTGTCACTACATGTCACCATCATGTAGAAGGACAAGAACCCCGAACACAAGCTTGGCCCCAGTGCCAACCACACTGGTGTAAATGTAGCTTAAATGTAGATAAGGGGTTTGTCAATGTAAAGCGCTTTAATACACTTCTCTTAACTTGTTAAACTAATCTTACTTCTTCTTTTGAATAAATGTGTGGTCCTTGTTTCATTTCCTGTTATGCACAGCTTTACACTTAAATGTCAAAACAACAGGATAGTGTATGTCAAATAAAAAGGTAGCTCATTATCATTCAGCAAAAAGTTCAACACAAATTCATTTCATATTTAATGCCGGCATATTATAATTCTAAAGTAATCTTTACTATGCATTGATATTCAATAAGCTATCCTTAAAAACACCCAACATCGTAACACTGTGTAACAACCTGCAACGCCTTTCAGGTAACCATCGGCGTTTAAGCTAAAGAAGCATATAGCATACCTGCCAACTACTCCGGTTTTCCCGTAATTAGTACGGTTTTCATCAACCTATTCCGGGTTACGGTTGCAGTGATAAAAAATACGGTTTTTCATTAATTAAAAATTTTTTTTTTTTTTAAGTTTTATTGACGAAATCGCGGAACAACAATGATAATCGACACTGCTTCCCGTAACTTCCTGTCGAGCCATTCCGAATGCCATGCGCGAGGCTATTTATAGCACCGCTGCCAAGCACGAGGCACCTGTTGCCCATTGTTTCCAAACGAGCGAACGATCATGGAATCAGCCGGAGAAAAATCGCAAACGAATCTTAAACCGAAAAGAAAACTGCAGTCATTCCGTGAAGAATATTCAAAAGCCTATCCGGGAATAATTATCCGTTCCAAAAAGGGTGAAAACTACGCGAATTGCGCCTTGTGCAGACAAGATTTTTCGATCGGACACGGAGGAATTAGCGATGTAAAAGACCACGTTGGGACAAAAAAACACAAGTCTAATGCCGTTGCTAGCGATACAAGTGGAAAACTTTGGATTTTAGCCACAAAAAGGTAATGACACCAATGTTATCTATTGGAATTGTTTAGTACTGGTAAAAGTGTTAATACTGTTTATGCTTTCAAGTCCAAGTTGAAGAAATCTTGTTAAATGTTGACAGCATAACTGCCAAAATACAGAAGTATGTCATTAATATTTTTGCAGTGCTATTTCTGTTGAAAAGTTAAAATGATTACATTAGAGATGTGATGTGCCACTTTTCAAGTGTCTGATGGCTTAAATTAATTTTTATTAATTTTTCATATTTTGAATTCTTTTGAAAGGCTTACAAAAAAACTACATTTGAATTGTAAGTCCATGCTATTGACAGGACTATTAATTTTAATGAAGTTAGCTTACCATGTTTACAGTATGATAATTGTGATAGAAATGTGAATTTTAGGCACAGAATATTTTTTACAATTGAACAAGGCAGTAGATTATACAAGCTTGGACAGAAAGTTAATAATGACACCAATTTGTTTTTTAATGGAATTGTTTAGTACTGTTTTACCATTTGTTTACTGTAAAAAGTGTTTATACTTTCAATTAACAAATTGAAGTCTTGTGAAAGGTTGACAGGATAACTGGCATTAACTGTCAAAATAATTTCAAACTATTGAAGTTAGCTTACAGAATAAACATGTCAATCAACCCATATGATTTTTGCTGTATTATTTTTGTTTTGAAAAGTCACTGTGACTGATAGAAAAGTGATGGTTTTAGCAACATTTTAACCTGTCTGAATGCTAATAATCATTTTGCGTCGGGGGGCGAAGCCTGAATCCCCCACCAGGACTTTGTCCTGGACCTACCGGGGCCTGCGGCCCCTGGACCCTGGCTACTAGGTTTTTCTGATTTCAAAAGTTGGCAGGTATGATATAGGGTCAAAATATATTTCATAATTAATATGTGTTCATGCATGATTAATGCAATATATTTTAATACATTTCATTATTTCTAATAATTTATTTAATTAGTTAAATGTAATAATTACTACAATTTGTATTAATGTATTCAAATGTAATATTTTTATTTTATTTTACAGTGATTAACTTCTTTTTACACTTACATGACAGTTAGGAACGTTAGAATTTTACTTAAATGTTTAATGAGAAAAATTGTTTCAATTAATTTTGTCCTTTGGAAAAAAAAGTGTCTGCAACATTACTACTGTAATATGGAGTTTGAACAGTTCAGTTTTCAGTTCAGTTCAGTTTCAGTTTATTTGGAACATGCATACAATATAATGTAATGCATCACGTATTTCCAGTTGTTTCATCAAAGCACGTCCGAAAAGGAGTAGGAAGAAGCAGAGCTTATTTAATCCTACCCCTTTTCATACCATATACATTTTATCCAATTTCCTTGTTCTCTGTAACATAACAGTGAATTAATAAATAATAAATAAATAATATACCACAATAAATAAACAAATATTAAATACAAACCCCATTTCCATATGAGTTGGGAAATTGTGTTAGATGTAAATATAAACGGAATACAATGATTTGCAAATACTTTTCAACCCATATTCAATTGAATGCACTACAAAGACAAGATATTTGATGTTCAAACTCAAACTTTATTTTTTTTTTGCAAATAATAATTAACTTAGAATTTCATGGCTGCAACACGTGCCAAAGTAGTTGGGAAAGGGCACGTTCACCACTTTGTTACATTTTAACAACACTCAATAAACGTTTGGGAACTGAGGAAACTAATTGTTGAAGCTTTGAAAGTGGAATTCTTTCCCATTCTTGTTTTATGTAGAGCTTCAGTCGTTCAACAGTCCGGGGTCTCCGCTGTCAGATTCTACGCTTCATAATGCGCCACACATTTTTGATGGGGGACAGGTCTGGACTGCAGGCGGGCCAGGAAATGACCCACACTCTTTTTTTACGAAGCCACGCTGTTGTAACACGTGCTGAATGTGGCTTGGCATTGTCTTGCTGAAATAAGCAGGGGCTTCCATGAAAAAGACGGCGCTTAGATGGCAGCATATGTTGTTCCAAAACCTGTATGTACCTTTCAGCATTAATGATGCCTTCACAGATGTGTAAGTTACCCATGTCTTGGGCACTAATGCACCCCCATACCATCACAGATGCTGGCTTTTGAACTTTGCGTCGATAACAGTCTGGATGGTTCGCTTCCCCTTTGGTCCGGATGACACGATGTCGAATATTTCCAAAAACTATTTGAAATGTGGACTCGTCAGACCACAGAACACTTTTCCACTTTGCGTCAGTCCATCTTAGATGATCTCGGGCCCAGAGAAGCCGGCGGCGTTTCTGGATGTTGTTGATAAATGGCTTTAGCTTTGCATAGTAGAGCTTTAACTTGCACTTACAGATGTAGCGATGAACTGTATTTAGTGACAGTGGTTTTCTGAAGTGTTCCTGAGCCCATGTGGTGATATCCTTTAGAGATTGATGTCGGTTTTTGATACAGTGCCGTCTGAGGGATTGAAGGTCACGGTCATTCATGCCGCTTACGTGGAGTGATTTCTCCAGATTCTCTGAACCTTTTGATGATATTATGGACCGTAGATGTTGAAATCCCTAAATTTCTTGCAATTGCACTTTGAGAAACGTTGTTCTTAAACTGTTTGACTATTTGCTCACGCAGTTGTGGACAAAGGGGTGTACCTCGCCCCATCCTTTCTTGTGAAAGACTGAGCATTTTTTGGGAAGCTGTTTTTATACCCAATCATGGCACCCACCTGTTCCCAATTAGCCTGCACACCTGTGGGATGTTCCAAATAAGTGTTTGATGAGCATTCCTCAACTTTATCAGTATTTATTGCCACCTTTCCCAACTTCTTTGTCACGTGTTGCTGCCATCAAATTCTAAAGTTAATGATTATTTGCAAAAAAAAAAAAAAAGGTTATCAGTTTGAACATCAAATATGTTGTCTTTGTAACATATTCAACTGAATATGGGTTGAAAATGATTTGCAAATCATTGTATTCCGTTTATATTTACATCTAACACAATTTCCCAACTCATATGGAAACGGGGTTTGTACATAAATAATCTTTATCTAAAAAAATAAACATATTGGACTCTGCAGGCTGTTTGCTTGTGATTGACCGGTCACCAGTACATGGTGTGCCTCGCCTTTTCCCCCCAAAATAATCTGGGATAGATTCAGGCACACTGGTAAAAATGAAATGTACCACAAGTTGCAGCACACCTTTTTTTGAGTTGGGAGCTGAAAAGCCTTGAGGGGGTTCCCGAGCACCAATTGAGGTAAATACAATTTAAACTTGGGGCAGTGCTCTTTTGACCTACTATATGGCAGGATTTGGCCCTTGTGTGAGGGATTTCCTGCCGATAGGCTGCTTGCTTTAATTGGATCTTACTTCTTATCGCAAGTCTTGTGGCGTGCGACACAATCTGCAGAGAGCGAGCACTGAATGATTTCATCACCTTACACAGCAAAGACTTCTAAGAAAGGATTTTGCCGGCATAAATTCAATGAATACGTTTCCTAGAGTGACCTTTTACAAAATGCATGATGAAAGGTAATTCTACCTTATTGTGCTCTGGCAACAAAGGGTTTACACTCAGAATAAAGTAAAATACCAAATTCAGAGCAACCAGATCAGTTAAACAAATAGAGGTGATGAGTTGTTCACATCAATAAAAAACAAATGTGCTACATTGAGTTCAATAGTCAAGTTGCAAACCTCCATCACCTCAAATGGAACTACTCACCAGTCATGTTTGTATATAAATGTATACATGTGGATTTTAGATAGACCTGTTTTGACTCATAAAAGGGTACAAAAGAAGGGTTTCCTTTAACATCCCTTTAACTGTAGGTTAAGAGATCATTTTAGAAAAAAATGGAAATAATGCAGTCATACACATAAGATCATTGGATGTGGAAATTGGATGTTTTCTTCAGGCAGTCGTCTTCATAAATCTCATTTGAACGGCACCAAACAAAAGGTATAACATCATTACCTTGCCCAATGCAGACTTGCGATTCATCACCAAATATAACTTTCATACAGTCATCCATTGTATACAATTCTTATTTTACTTAGTCCATTGTAACCTTGTTTTTTTTTGTTCAGATTAGACTTTCGCTTAGTTTTTTGTATTTAAATCCAATTTTCTTCGGGCAGTTTTTTACACTTTGGTCACAGTTCGGTGACTATGGTTACCGCACAGTTGTTCTTCATTTGTTTAGCTGCATTTTCTGTTTTCAAGACATATTGCGTTGTCTTTTCTGTCTTGACGTTTTGACGTTTTCCTTGGTCTACCAGTATGCCTGCCTTTTACAACCTTGGTCCAGATTTTGGACACAGCTGACTGTGAACAATCAACATCTTCTGCAACATTGCAAGATGGTTTACCTTCTTGATAAAGTTTGAGAATCCCTTCCTTTGTTTCAATTGACATCTGTTGTGTTGGAGTCATGATTCATGTCAATCCACCTGGTGCAACAGCTGTCCACGATGTGAACACAGCTTTATAATTGCAGCTTTATGAACATATTTAATCTGATGCAGGTGTATTTTGATCGGAAATCAAAATACATACAGGATCATTCCATGATTTTCCTCAGAATTGAGTGATTCCATATATGTTTTTCACTCTGCTTAATCTAAAAATGAAACTGTTATTATAACCGACTATCACAATTTATATTCTTACATTAGTTTTGTGTTTTTCAAAGCCAGAAAGTTGCCACCTGAAATGAATATAGTTTAGTGTGATGTCTGTTATCTCAACTGAATTAACATTCTCCAAGTCTGGTGATTCTGTAATTTATTCCAGGGGTTGTACTTTGTAATACACGACTCATACTAGACGGCTAACAATGTACTGTAGCTAATGAAAGTCATCTAGTCCGCCCATAAAGCCCCAAAAACATTCAAAAACATGCAAAAACTCCCCAACAATACTCCGTTTACATGTCGTGTTGTATATTAACTAGGGCTGCAACAACTAATCGATTAAATCGATTAAAATCGATTATAAAAATAGTTGCCGATTAATTTAGTCATCGATTCGTTGGATCTATACTATGCGCATGCGCAGAGGCTATTTTTATATTTTATTTATTTATTTAAAAAAATTTATTTTAATTTTTAATTTTTATTTTTTTAATAAACCTTTATTAATAAACTGCAACATTTACAAACAGCTGAGAAACAATAATGAAAATAAGTATCTTGCCAGTATGCTGTTTTTTTTCAATAAAATACTGGATATGATAGAAATGTAGTTTGTCTCTTTTATCCGATTATTAATCGATTAATCGAAGTAATAATCGACAGATTAATCGATTATCAAATTAATCGTTAGTTGCAGCCCTGATATTAACCAAGTATTAGCGACATTGGTATTATAGGAACAAACGCAGAGGAACTACTTTTGGTAGACAACTTTAGGTTTTTGATCAATCACGATTGAGCACACTTAAATTTTGATCAATCACAATTAATCACACTTTTGAATTTTGATTCATCACAATCAAGCCCACTTTTAAATGTTGATTAACCACATGCTAGGTGTCGTTGTGGCTTGTGCAGCCCTTTGAGACACTTGTGATTTAGGGATATATAAATAAACATTGATTGATTGATAATGACTAATTACTAGCTAACATTTTTCATGATGGAGTTTGCGTGTCCCAATGATACCAGGAGCTATGATGTCCAGGGCTTCTATGCCCCTGGTAAGGTCTCCCATGACAAACAAGTCCTAGGTGAGGGACCAGACAAAGAGCAGCTCAAAAACTTTTATGAATACAAAAAAATCAAGGACCAAAGTTTCCCTAGCCTGTAGTGGGTCACCGAGGCGCTTGGGGCACAGCCCGGAGAGGCAACGTGGGTCCCCCCTCAAATGGGCTCACCACCCAAAGGAGGAGGCATAGAAGTGGGGTACTCTATGAGCTGGGCGGCAGCTGAAGGCAGGGCCCTTGGTGGTCCGATCATCGGTTACAGAGGCTAACTCTTGGGACGTGTAACGTCACCTCGCTGGAGAGAAGTAGCCTGCGCTGGTGCGCGAGGTAGACAGGTTCTAGTTGGATCTAGTCCTTCTCTATTCGACGCACAGCAAGGACACTGCAACCAGTCCTCTCGATAGGGGCTGGACTCTCTTCCATTCTGGCGTTGCCAGCAGTGAGAGGCAATTGACGGGAGTAGCAATACGAGTTGCCCCACAGCTCAGAGCCTGCACATTGGAGTTTCAATTCCCACCTCTAGAAGAACTTCGAACATGTTATGGGGGAGGCGCTGGATGTTGAGTCCAAGTGGACCATGTTGTAACCATGAGTGGATCTCTATTGTCGAGGCAGCCGATTGGAGCTGTGGCCGCAAGGTGGTCAGTGCCTGCCATGGCAGTAATCCCAGAACCCGCTGGTGGACACCAATGGTTAAGGATGCCGACAAGCTGAAGAAGGAGTCCTATCGGGTCCTTTAGGCTCATGGGACTCTGGAGGCAGTAGACAGGTACCGACAGGCCAGGCAGTGTGCAGCTTTGGTGGTTTCAGAGGCAAAAACTAAGACGAGTTCGAAGAAGCCATGGAGAACGACTTACATTTATTAAAAAGTAATTACGTTAATGATTCAATTACTTTTTTGGCAAAGTGAGGGGTAACTATAAATAATTATTGACTTAATTTTTCAAACCCTGAATTCATCCATCCATCCATCCATCCATTTTCTATCAATCAATCAATCAATGTTTATTTATATAGCCCTAAATCACAAGTGTCTCAAAGGGCTGCACAAGCCACAACGACATCCTCGGTACAAAGCCCACATAAGAGCAAGGAAAAACTCACCCCAGTGGGACGTCGATGTGAATGACTATGAGAAACCTTGGAGAGGACCGCATATGTGGGTAACCCCCTAGCATACTTGCCAACCTTGAGACCTCCGATTTCGGGAGGTGGGGGGTGGGGGGCGTGGTTGGGGGCGTGGTTAAGCGGGGAGGAGTATATTGACAGCTAGAATTCACCAAGTCAAGCATTCCATACACACACTATATATATATATATATATATATATATATATATATATATATACATATACACATCCTGAAAATATGCAAACAAAACTGGGTTTAGATAATTGATACTTCAAACTTGCATAAATAAATCTTAAGGAATATAACATAACTTTGCTTCTGAGAGCTTCAAAATGTAATGAATAAAATGCTAAAGTTGTTGATAAACAAGCAATTATTTTAATAATTAAATATGGTCATTTTAAATGAATTATTATGATCATTTAAAATTAATTATTTCATATATGTTTATTTTAATGTATAAATCTATGGCTGGATGTAATAAGGAGTCAGAAAAAATACAAATAAAAACACAATTAATTTTGATGTTTTTAGCAAAATATAGTAAAAATGTATTTAATTTTTTTTGTAATTAATAAATATATTTATTTTTAGGTAAAGTAAACATAATAATACAATTTATCTCTAGTCTGGATGATTTAGTTCTCTTCACCCTGTTGTCCTCCTGTCATTAAAAAAAGGCTGTCCTCACTCAGGTCCGCATAGAGCTGGAGGGGGCGTGGCCTCCAGCTCCGGCTGAAAATCGGGAGATTTTCGGGAGAATATTTGTCCCGGGAGGTTTTCGGGAGAGGCGCTGAATTTCGAGAGTCTCCCGCAAAATTCGGGAGGGTTGGCAAGTATGACCACTAGTCCCTTTTCGGGTCACACGGGGTGCTGGAGTCTATCTCAGCTGCATTCGGGCGGAAAGCGGTGTACACCCTGGACAAGTCGCCACCTCATCGCAGACACTGAATTCATTTAAAGACAACAATATAAGACAATGTGCAATATCAGTAAAATAATACAATTAATTGATTATATTTGTTTTGAGCAAAATGAAGTAAATAGTGCAACATAAATAAATAAATGGGTTATACTTGTATAGCGCTTTTCTACCTTCAAGGTACTCAAAGCGCTTTGACAGTATTACCACATTCACCCATTCACACACTGATGGCGGGAGCTGCCATGCAAGGCGCTAACCAGCAGCCATCAGGAGCAAGGGGTGAAGTGTCTTGCCCAAGGACACAACGGACATGACTAGGATGGTAGAAGGTTGGGGATTGAACCCCAGTAACCAGCAACACTCCGATTGCTGGCACGGCCACTCTACCAACTTCGCCACGCCGTCCAATTAACAAAATCAAAATACACAAGAGCAATTTTAAGTTTTGGCCCCAAAGCTCTCCTGCCAGATAACCATACTTGCCAACCCTCCCGGATTTTCCGGGAGACTCCCGAAATTCAGCGCCTCTCCCGAAAACCTCTCGGGACAAATTTTCTCCCGAAAATCTCCCGAAATTCAGGCGGAGCTGGAGGCCACGCCCCCTCCAGCTCGATGCGGCCCTGAGTCCGCTTTCCCACAATATAAACAACGTCTACAGTAAAGCAGTTCGTCTGCAGAAAACAGCAATGTTGTGACACTCTTAAACAGGACAATACTGCCATCTAGTGCATTTCATGAAAGCACTTTTGTGTGTGCCACACAGCAATGCATCATCAGAGAGGCTGTTCAGCATGGTTAGAAAGATAGTGACAGAGAATAGAACAAGGATGGACAATTCAACCCTTAACTCAACAATGAGTAGATGAGTGTTATGTGTGTGTATATGTGTAAATAAATGAACACTGAAATTCAAGTATTTCTTATATATATATATATATATATATATATATATATATATATATATATATAATAAAATAAATATATATTTATAGCTAGAATTAACTGAAAGTCAATTATTTCTTTAATATATATATATATATATATATATATATATATATATATATATATATATATATATATATATATATATCCATCCATCCATCCATTTTCTACCGCTTATTCCCTTCGGGGTCGCGGGGATATATATATATATATATATATATATATATATATATATATATATATATATATATATATATGAAATACTTGACTTGGTGAATTCTAGCTGTAAATATACTCCTCCCCTCTTAACCACGCCCCCAACCACGCCCCCGCCCCAACCACACCCCCACCCCCACCCCCCACCTCCCGAAATTGGAGGTCTCAAGGTTGGCAAGTATGCAGATAACCCATTCCCTACTGTAAGTTTGTAAACCATATAACAATGTACAATTACATTAATATAAACAATGTAACAATATGGACTCAATCCGATACTGATACAACCTTGGTTTTGATGCAATCGATATTCGGATCGATCGGCCCGCACTTAGTGAACATCTGAAGCTGCACTATGACGTCATTGGTTCATTAGGGTCAGTGATAAATGGAGTGTGGTCCTGAACTGGTGGACCCACTTAACAACCTGGCGAGGAAGTTCACATCTTTTTCCTTGCTCGGAATCAATACCCAAATTGTAGCCATCAAAGCAATGGTCCAGCAGTCTTACCATCTGCTCTCCCAGCAGGCTATTAAGTCCACTGGAGGAGAAACAAAGGGAGTCCGGTCGTTTGACACCCACAGTCTGCCAAAGCTTTAAAGTGCCTGCTTTATGGCACCTGTGGGATCATGTGCACTAGCAGCTTTGCAGGTACAGGACCGGCTGCTATAGAAACCTGCACCTCTTTTGGGTGATATATGGACACAATACTGTAAAATGAAATATACATATTTTGATGTCAGCATATATATATATGGACTGGACTCTCATATTAACCGTATCCACTCAGCATCCATTCCACCGGTCACCTAGGAGGGGGTCCCCACATCTGCGGTCCTTTCCAAGGTTTTTTCTTGCCCTGATGTGGGATCTGAGCCGAGGACGTCCTTGTGGTTTGTGCAGCCCTTTGAGACATGTGTGATTAAGGGCTATATAAGTAAACTTTGATTGATTGATTGATTGATTGATTGATACATCACCTTGGTGCAATGCTGCAGTGGACACCTGTTCTGAGTGCATCCCAATTCAAAGTATCAGCGCTCCTACAAAACACAGTTAAAACTGCATTTTCATGCAATGTTGAGGAATGAAATCCATTTCAGTCCTTGCTTTTTCAAAACCCATTTAAAACACAATTGTTTGTTTGTTTTTCCATGATTCCACAATTGTTTCCTCAGAATTGAGTGATTCCAAAACTGTCTCACTCCACCTGATCTAAAAATGTAAACTGTTACAGACTACCACAATTTATTTTCTTGATTTATTTTAGAATTTCTTACAGCCGGAAAGTGGCCATTTGAAATGACTACAGTTTCATCATGTCTGTCATTTTTTTTTTTTTTGGACAAAATTAAAAAAGTGAATGAACATTCTCCAAGGTCTTGTTGAAAAAGATCTGTGTACAGGATGCGAGGAGTTAATATTAAAACCCTGGTCAGTGTCAAGACTTGGTCCTGGGGTTTAGTTTTTCTCGAAGGCAACGGAAAGTTGGCTCGGGCGAGACGGGAATGAAGATACATTTTTTATTTAAAGACTATAAATACAAAACAAGGAAGTAAACAAAAGGTGCGCACAATGGCGGAGAACAAACTATGAAACCAAACACTTGCACAAAGGCAAAAACTATGAACAACAAAAAACACTAACTGTGGCTTAATAAACAAAAACTTACTTGGCATGGAACCGGCATGAAAAAAGAGCAGCAAGGATCATAAGGGTGTGGAGAGTGTGCAGAAGCATAAATATGGGGATGTCACCAGAAAGACAAACTGAAAACACTGAACTTAAATACTACAGACATGATTAACGAAAACAGGTGCGTGACTCAAAACGTGAAACAGGTGCGTGACGTGACATGTGAAAACTAATGGGTTGCTATGGTGACAAACAAGAGTGCACAATGAGTCCAAACGTGGAACAGGTGAAACTAATGGGGTAATCATGGAAACAAGACAAGGGAGTGAAAAGCCAGAAACTAAAGAGTCCTATAACTAAACAAAACATGACTTAAAACAAAACATGATTACACAGACATGACAGTCAGAGAACGCTTGCTCTGGATGTTCTCAATATAAAATATACAATGTAAATAAGTAATAAAAAAACCCTGAAACAAAAAGTCAAAATAAGTAAATAAATACAAAAATAGTTTTCCACCATTTACTCACCTTCACTGGCTTCCTGTGCACTTAAGATGCGACTTTAAGGTTATACTACTTACGTATAAAATACTACACGGTCTAGCTCCATCCTATCTTGCCGATTGTATTGTACCATATGTCCCGGCAAGAAATCTGCGTTCAAAGAACTCTGGCTTATTAGTGATTCCCAGAGCCCAAACAAAGTCTGCGGGCTATAGAGCGTTTTCTATTCGGGCTCCAGTACTATGGAATGCCCTCCCGGTAACAGTTAGAGATGCTACCTCAGTAGAAGCATTTAAGTCCCATCTTAAAACTCATTTGTATACTCTAGCCTTTAAATAGCCCCCCTTTTTTAGACCAGTTAACCTGCCGTTTCTTTTCTTTTCTCCTCTGCTCCCCCCTATCCCTTGTGGAGGGGGAGACACAGGTCCGGTGGCCATGGATGAAGTGGTGGCTGTCTAGAGTCACCTGTGTATCGGTTGGGAACATCTCTGCGCTGCTGACCTGTCTCCGCTCGGGATGGTTTCCTGCTGGCCCCACTATGGACTGGACTCTTACTATTATGTTGGATCCACTATGGACTGTACTCTCACAATATTATGTCAGACCCACTCGACATCCATTGCATTTGGTCTCCCCTTTTTCGCCGAAGACTTACTTTTCCTCAAGTAACTATTTGGGTGAATACTTTTTACTTGAGTCATACTACTCTGAGTCACGGAACTCTTACTCAAGTACAACTTTTGGCGATTCTACCCACCTCTGTCCATGTCTTCTGTCACAACTCTCACCTCTTCTCACTAAAATTGAAAAATGCCGCAGAACCTCTCTGGAGACATATCGTCTGGTACTGTGGAATCGACAATGGCCCTGTTGGCTAAAAGTGCTTTAGTTTAGGGGGTCCAAACACTTTTCCACCAAAGACTACCATGACTGTGGGGTGCACTTGAATATTTTATATATAGTTTTGTGGTGGGCACAATAAAAATTGTGCTACAGACTGAAAATAGTCCTTGGGCCACACTATTGACGTCCCTGCTTTAGCTGTTACATTGCATGCTGCCAGTGACTGTAGCTCCTCAGTAAAATCCCACTTCATCCATAATTATGAGCATAATTCATATAACTTATCATACAGTACCTGTCTTTCTTCGGATATAGGCTATCCAGATGTATAATGGCTTTAGTCTGTGGAAGCCATCACGCCTACTCATGCAAAATAGGTCTGCCTAATTCAAATTGATATATTCTCAGCCATATGTCATCCAGAGAATAAACTCCACTGTGCTATAAATCCCACTGCTGAAAAATGGGATGCCATATGGCCCAAAAACTCAAATCACTGGGATTCCACAGAGAAAATTCTAATTTAAAGTCATGGACGGAGTTTCAGTTCGGGTGGTAACACGCTGGCTATGGGCTGTGTAATCCCAATTTAATCTAGTTTACATCTGGCGTTTCCCTGTGTGCGCCCTCCGTGGGCCTGACCCCTCTTCTCAGAATAATGTAGATGGTTTTATGCCAAACTTGGTGATGTAATGTTGAGTTTCTTAGACTCGTCACTAGGGATGGCTACTCTTTGATGTTTGAACTGATACAGTATTTGTGTGTGTGTTCTAGGGATGACTGATACAGTATTTGTGTGTGTGTTCAAGGGATGACTGATACAGTATTTGTGTGTGTGTTCTAGGGATGACTGATACAGTAATTGTGTGTGTGTTCTAGGGATGACTGATACAGTATTTGTGTGTGTGTTTTAGGGATGACTGATACAGTATTTGTGTGTGTGTGTGTGTTCTAGGGATGACTGATGCAGTATTTGTGTGTGTGTGTTCTAGGCATGACTGATACAGTATTTGTGTGTGTGTGTTCTAGGCATGACTGATACAGTATTTGTGTGTGTTCCAGGGATGACTGATACAGTATTTGTGTGTGTGCTCTAGGGATGACTGATACAGTATTTGTGTGTGTGTTCTAGGGATGACTGATACAGTATTTTTGTGTGTGTTCTAGGGATGACTGATACAGTATTTGTGTGTGTGTTCTAGGGATGACTGATACAGTATTTGTGTGTGGTTTCTAGGGATGACTGATACAGTGTTTTTGTGTGTGTTCTAGGGATGACTGATACAGTATTTTTGTGTGTGTTCTAGGGATGTGTGTATAATCATGGTTATTCTAGAGATTGATGTCGGTTTTTGATACAGTGCCGTCTGAGGGATCGAAGGTCACGGTCATTCAATGTTGGTTTCCGGCCATGCCGCTTACGTGGAGTGATTTCTCCAGATTCTCTGAACTTGTTGATGATATTATGGACCGTAGATGTTGAAATCCCCTAAATTAAAACAGAGTTGTGGGGGTCTACACCACTTGTTATCAATTGTGCACACAGTCTAATAGTACTCACTAATAGTTTTTTTTTTTAGTTTGCACGTGTTATTTGGATCTTAGTAGATCAGGCCCTATTGTACTTATTACACACCCACTAACATGTAGGGAAGCTAGCACATTTTGAAAATGGCTGGCTGGAACAGTTGAGTCTTTCTTCTTCTCTTACAAATGTCCATCAACACAACATTGGCGATTTAACTGTTACGTTTGAGACAAACACACACACACACACACACACACACACACACACACACACACACACACACACACACACACACACACACACACACACACACACACACACACACACACACACACACACACACACACACACACACACAGACTGGATTTGCCTCTGATTATTGCGAGAGCTTTTATTTGCAGCATTGCAAAGTACATGCCTATATTTGCAACTTTTCATTTTCTATCCTCATGAGTTGGTTAAAAAAAGCATCTTGATCTGCATTATTTTGTAATCATGGCTCAACTCTCACACTTGTATATGTTCACATTCCTTTCGGTCGATAATCCAAAACCTACTCAAAATAGATGGATAAACATACATTTTTTAAGAGGACAAAACATCACATGGCCTCAGGCATCTCAGAAAAAAAAAATAAGAGCAGCATTTATTTAAAATTCAAACTACAGTGGAGCCTCCAAAGTTCAACATAATTCATTGCATTTCAGAGCAGTTTTTTTTTGTCCACATGTCTAGTGAATTGATTTGTTCCATCATCAAAGCTTCAATAACTGTACATACATTCCTAATCGTCATATACACACAAAACAAAATGTATAATAAAACAAAATAAAAGTTAGAGTATAACTACTGAACATTTGATTCCACCTGACAGAAATGTGATGGAGATAAAACAGGGTGGTAAAGCAATACTATCAATATGGTCACAGAAGACATTGGGCCCCATTCAGCACTAAGTTCCTAACTTTTCCTCTTATCTTTCTTCCTAAGTGATTTCCTAAGAGGAGTCCATTCAAATTCATGATGTGTTCTTAAATGGCCAAATTGTTCCCACATGCTGTTCTTAAGTTGCTGAATGCCAAATGGTTAGCGCGTGCGTGTCTATCATAATTTGTATATAAACACGCCCTTATTTTCCCAATATGCATATGTAAGCACCCTTAATTCCGTAGTTTGCATAGCTAAACGCCCCTAATTCCCCATATAAGGGCACAATTCCGGCGAGAAAAGACGAACATCAAACACACGGAGAAAACAAACAGATTACAGAAGAGAAATTCGTATTAACTTGTGGGGGAAATACATGATGTCAAAACGTAAGTTTAAAGGGGAACATTATCACAATTTCAGAAGGGTTAAAACCATTAAAAATCAGTTACCAGTGGCTTATTTTATTTTTCAAAGTTTTTTCAAAATTTTTCCCATCACGCAATATCCCTAAAAAAAGCTTCAAAGTGCCTGATTTTAACCATCGTTATATACACCCGTCCATTTTCCTGTGACGTCACATAGTGATGCCAATACAAACAAACATGGCGGATAGAACAGCAAGCTATAGCGACATTAGCTCGGATTCAGACTCGGATTTCAGCGGCTTAAGCGAAATTGAAGAAGAAACTGAAGCTATTGAGCCATATCGGTTTGAACCGTATGCAAGCGAAACCGACGAAAACGACACGACAGCCAGCGACACGGGAGAAAGCGAGGACGAATTCGGCGATCGCCTTCTAACCAACGATTGGTATGTGTTTGTTTTTAAGTGTTGTAATGTTTTTAAGCTAAATTATTGGTAAACACAGTTTATGTATAATAAAATACGTAAAACCGTGAGTAATGAATAAAGTTTTCATCAATTAATATATTCTGTAGACATACCCTCATCCGCTCTCTTTTCCCGAAAGCTGATCTGTCCCGTTTTGGAGTTGATGTCAGCAGGCCAGGGAAGCTAGTGTCGATATTCTTCTCTTGATCATCTTCGGTGGCTTAAGGGACGGTAGAAGCGGTGTGAGCCAAGACATCCAGGGGGTTTAGCTCGCTCGTCTGCGGGAACAAACTGCCGCCATTGCTTGCCGTGCTTCCGAGGTCCTTTGTCCCTGAATTGCTCACACACTCCGTCAGATTCAATGGGGGTCTGGCGGCAGATTTCTTTGACTTTATCGTTGGAAATGCATCTGCTTTGAGTGTCGCAGGATATCCACACATTCTTGCCATCTCTGTCGTAGCATAGCTTTCGTCGGTAAAGTGTGCGGAACAAACGACTGACCATTTTCGTCGGCTTTCCAAACACCCTCGTATTTTGAACAACATTCGTCCAATTTCTTGCCAATTTCGCATCTTTGGGCCACTGGTGCAACTTGAATCCGTCCCTGTTCGTGTTGTTACACCCTCCGACAACACACCGACGAGGCACGATGTCTCCAAGGTACGGAAAAAAGTCGAAAAAACGGAAAATAACAGAGCTGATTTGTTCGGTGTTTGTAATGTGTTTGAGAAAATGGCGGATTGCTTCCCGATGTGACGTCACAACGTCCGAGAGCGAATAATAGAAAGGCGTTTAATTCGCCAAAATTCATCCATTTAGAGTTCGGAAATCGGTTAAAAAAAAAAAATGGTCTTTTTTCTGCAACATCAAGGTATATATTGACGCTTACATAGGTCTGGTGATAATGTTCCCCTTTAAGAAAGGGGGGACTGCTTCGGTAGCCTAAAGCGTTCAAATAAATATTCGTCACTTTGGGCAAATAAGTCTACATGGTCGTGAAATATGTGCTCCCTCCCCAGGGCACGATCTGCGGCATCTTGCAGTAGCAGCAAAAGCATTGCCATTGTGTGTATTTTGAAATGTCTATATATTGCTAGCTTCTGTAGCCGAGTGTGAAGCGACTGGGATGAGAATCAGCACCTCCAAGTCAGAGTCCATGGTTCTCGCCCGGAAAAGGGTGGAGTACCATCTCCGGGTTGGGGAGGAGATCTTGCCCCAAGTGAAGGAGTTCAAGTACCTCTGAGTCTTGTTCACGAGTGAGGGAAGAGTGGATTGTGAGATCGACAGGCGGATCGGTGCGGCATCTTCAGTAATTCGGACGCTGTATCGATCCGTTGTGGTGAAGAAGGAGCTGAGCCGGAAGGCAAAGCTCTCAATTTACCGGTCGATCTACGTTCCCATCCTCACCTATGGTCATGAGCTTTGGGTTATGACCGAAAGGACAAGATCACGGGTACAAGCGACCGAAATGAGTTTCCTCCGCCGGGTGGCGGGGCTCTCCCTTAGAGATAGGGTGAGAAGCTCTGCCATCCGGGGGGAGCTCAAAGTAAAGCCGCTGCTCCTCCACATCGAGAGGAGCCAGATGAGGTGGTTCGGGCATCTGGTCAGGATGCCACCCGATCGCCTCCCTCGGGAGGTGTTTAGGGCACGTCCGACCGGTAGGAGGCCGCGGGAAAGACCCAGGACACGTTGGGAAGACTATGTCTCCCGGCTGGCCTGGGAACGCCTCGGGGTCCCACAGGAAGAGCTAGACGAAGTGGCTGGGGAGAGGGAAGTCTGGGCTTTCCTGCTTAGGCTGCTGCCCCCGCGACCCGACCTCGGATAAGCGGAAGAAGATGGATGGATGGATATATATTGCTCATTTTGCTATATATCTGTCTTATCTATATATCTCTCTGTATAGAGCTATCTATGTGTGTATCTATCTATCTATCTATCTATCTACATATATACATATTATATATCTATCTATCTATATTAATGTAACATTAGACAATAGAAGTAAGGGAACTTGTCACACTTAAGAACAAATAGGCCACCCTAAAATCAACGAGTGCTCTGGAGCACTCGTAGATTTTGTTCCTACCTACGAACAAATCCCAGCTAAGAAATCTTTGGTGAATACAAAAATCTCCTTAAAAACTTTGTAAGTGGTCCTAAGAACACAATTTGTTCTTAAGAATGGTTGCTGAAAGGGGCCCAATGGATGGAGTGTTTGGGAACTGTACCAGTCAACTTTATGTATGATCCTAAGGTCAGATCAGCCAGAAGTGACAAATTATTAGATGCATATGGTTCATATTAGTTGACAGTGCACAACTTAGAGTCCCAATAAGCAACACCGTTTGCTGACAATATTGCCAACTATTAAGTGTTTAATGGGAGCGTTGCTTGCGCGTGACCCCACGAATGCAGAGAACGGCAGGCGGAATGCAAGTAAAACACAATTTATTACTTACAAAGAGCTGTGGAACCCACACGACGCATCTGTCTCGAAAGGAAGAGCAATAATGATCCAACGCTGAAGGAGGAACCCAGGTGGAACTAACTGGAACTAATTAAACCAGGAACAGGTGTGCTGACAGGACATGGAACGGAAAGTAAAGGTGCTGCAAAACACAGGGACCGAACAGGAAACACTGACAAAACAAGAGCACCAGGACAGGAAGTGATTCTAAACACAGGAAAACCCAAACATAACCAAACTGTCAGTAGCACTTCTAACAAAGGGAACTTTTGTTTAAGAAGAGCGTCTCATTGGTCCTGATGTCAAGACTCAACTTTACCCTGCTTTGTGCGAGCTATATGAAGCTATATGCATAGACATTCATATTAGAATTACTGGATTAGTATTTATGGTTTAAGTAATCTGTCAACAGAAAAATTAGTTGTTTTCTGAAAACGTATCTCTTACTTGTTTTTGGCTAGATCAGGGGTGTCAAACTCATTTTAAAAATCTACTCCCGAGTGGCCCTGACTGGTAAAATCACGGCATGATAACTTAAAAATAAAGACAACTTCAGATCTTTGTTTAAAAATAGAACAAGCACATTCTGAAAACGTACAAATCATAATGTTGTTGTTTTTTCCCACTTACATTTTTACCCCACTTAATAGTGTTCTATCTTTATTTGTCGTTATTTATATTTTCTGACTAAATTATCAGTCAACTCAATGGTGTTAATTTTCAATCTATCAAGATAAATTACAGGATGTTATTTATGTAATTTGATCATTTTTTTCGACTGATGTACTTAACATCACGTGGTTTATTTTGGACATATGTTGCATCATCTACAAGGACACAAATGATTGCTATTGCGACATCCAGTGGACACATTTAGAACAGCTGTTTCTTTCATTCAAAAAATTCAGGTTAATTTTTATACTTAGCAAACTCACCCCGCGGGCCGGATAAAACCTGTTCGCGGGCCTGATCCGGCCCTCGGGCCGTATGTTTGACACCCCTGGGCTAGATGCTTCTTTTGTTAGTATATTTTTAGTATATTCATTAGAGCTATCCCAATGTACATTTTGCTGCAGACGAATCCATCATCATTATTATTCTGATTAAACATGCAGTCAAAAAAGTCAATATACCCATCTGCAGCGCAGAAAGACTCAAAATCAAGTACCGTATTTTTCGGACTATAAGTCGCACTTTTTTTCATAGTTTATGAAAGTTGCAAAATGTTTTTTTCCTTCTTTATTATGCATTTTCGGCAGGTGCGACTTATACTCCGGTGCGACTTATACTCCGAAAAATACGATAGTGTGAGTTGTGCAGGTGATCCGTTAGCGACAATAGCAAACAAGTCGATGTTGGTCCTCTCAATGGGAATTTGGAGTACAAAAAACCCCCAAAACATGACAGAACAGTTATACAACCTTTAAGGCCTGATCTACTAAGATCCAAATGCCAAATGCTAAAAGGTTGAAATTGCATGTACTATTAGTGGGCATGTTGCTTGTGATTTACTAAGACTGCCTATACTTTTGATAACAGGTGCAAAAGTGGTGCAGACTGCCCTACTAAATGACAATTTTGCATGTACTACCATGTTTTGAATCATGCAGAAGACATGTACAATGCGGTGCATCTACAACAGAACCCACTTTTGAGCCCTAGAGATGCTGGCAAAAACTGCGAGCATGCGCTGGAATGTTCCAGACGCAAGAAAATGCATATTGCAAACATTGTTTGTCATATAAACGAAAACACGAACATCATTTAAAAAAGGCCAAAACACATCAGCTGAATTTGTTTTAATCAGCCCCTCAAGTCATCGGGCAGCTCTAAAATTAAAATAATGATATTGCTCAATAGACGGTATGTCTAATATTAAAGGGGAACATTATCACCAGACCTATGTAAGCGTCAATATATACCTTGATGTTGCAGAAAAAAGACCATATATTTTTTTAACCGATTTCCGAACTCTAAATGGGTGGATTTTGGTGAATTAAACGCTTTTCTAATATTCGCTCTCGGAGCGATGACGTCACATCGGGAAGCAATCCGCCATTTTCTCAAACACCGAGTCAAATCAGCTCTGTTATTTTCCGTTTTTTCGACTGTTTTCCGTACCTTGGAGACATCATGCCTCGTCGGTGTGTTGTCGGAGGGTGTAACAACACGAACAGGGACGGATTCAAGTTGCACCAGTGGCCCAAAGATGCGAAAGTGGCAAGGAATTGGACGTTTGTTCCGCACACTTTACCGACGAAAGCTATGCTACGACAGAGATGGCAAGAATGTGTGGATATCCTGCGACACTCAAAGCAGATGCATTTCCAACGATAAAGTCAAAGAAATCTGCCGCCAGACCCCCATTGAATCTGCCGGAGTGTGTGAGCAATTCAGGGACAAAGGACCTCGGTAGCACGGCAAGCAATGGCGGCAGTTTGTTCCCGCAGACGAGCGAGCTAAACCCCCTGGATGTCTTGGCTCACACCGTCCCTTATGCCACCGAAGATGATCAAGAGAAGAATATCGACCCTAGCTTCCCTGGCCTGCTGACATCAACTCCAAAACTGGACAGATCAGCTTTCAGGAAAAGAGCGCGGATGAGGGTATGTCTACAGAATATATTAATTGATGAAAATTGGGCTGTCTGCACTCTCAAAGTGCATGTTGTTGCCAAATGTATTTCATATGCTGTAAAACTAGTTCATAGTTGTTAGTTTCCTTTAATGCCAAACAAACACATACCAATCGTTGGTTAGAAGGCGATCACCGAATCCGTTTCAATACATTCGTAATCTGTTGAATCGCTTAAGCCGCTGAAATCCGAGTCTGAATCTGAGCTAATGTCGCTATATCTTGCTGTTCTTTCCGCCATGTTTGTTTGTATTCACTATGTGACGTCACAGGAAAATGGACGGGTGTTTATAACGATGGTTAAAATCAGGCTATTTGAAGCTTTTTTTAGGGATATTGCGTGATGAGTAAAATTTTGAAAAAAACTTCGAAAAATATAATAAGCCACTGGGAACTGATTTTTAATGGTTTTAACCATTCTGAAATTGTGATAATGTTCCCCTTTAACATTAATATGTTGACAAGCATACATATGTCCTTTCTAGCCATACTATATATAAACGCAAAAAAGAGCAGCTGCAGAACAGTTTTAGTCTTGATAAATCACTCTGTTTGCTGAAAAATTACAATTGCATTTTCTCCTCCCAGTATTGTGGACGTTGTGATGATCAGCATTTGTTCTTCCTATTAATGAAGACAGAAATGCTAGATGGATTGTGCTCCTTATTTTGCCCACTTCCATCCATCCATCCATCTTCTTCCGCTTATCCGAGGTCGGGTCGCGGGGGCAGCAGCTTAAGCAGGGAAGCCCAGACTTCCCTCTCCCCAGCCACTTCGTCCAGCTCCTCCCGGGGGATCCCGAGGCGTTCCCAGGCCAGCCGGGAGAGATAGTCTTCCCAGCGTGTCCTGGGTCTTCCCCGTGGCCGAAACACCTTCCTAGGGAGGCGTTCGGGTGGCATCCTGACCAGATGCCCGAACCACCTCATCTGGCTCCTCTCGATGTGGAGGAGCAGCGGCTTTACTTTGAGCTCCCCCCAAATGACAGAGCTTCTCACCCTATCTCTAAGGGAGAGCCCCGCCACTCGGCGGAGGAAACTCATTTCGGCCGCCTGTACCCGTGATCTTGTCCTTTCGGTCATAACCCAAAGCTCATGACCATAGGTGAGGATGGGAACGTAGATCGACCGGTAAATCGAGAGCTTTGCCTTCCGGCTCAGCTCCTTCTTCACCACAAAGGATCGATACAGCGTCCGCATTACTGAAGACGCCGCACCGATCCGCCTGTCGATCTCACGATACACTCTTCCCCCACTCGTGAACAAGACTCCGAGGTACTTGAACTCCTCCACTTGGGGCAAGATCTCCTCCCCAACCCGGAGATGGCACTCCACCCTTTTCCGGGAGAGAACCATGGACTCGAACTTGGAGGTGCTGATTCCCATCCCAGTCGCTTCACACTCGGCTGCGAACCGGTCCAGTGAGAGCTGAAGATCTTGGCCGGAGGAAGCCATCAGGACCACATCATCTGCAAATAGCAGAGACCTAATCCTGCAGCCACCAAACCAGATCCCCTCAACGCCCTGACTGCGCCTAGAAATTCTGTCCATAAAGGTTATGAACAGAATCGGTGACAAAGGGCAGCCTTGGCGGAGTCCAACCCTCACTGGAAACGTGTCCGACTTACTGCCGGCAATGCGGACCAAGCTCTGACACTGATTATACAGGGAGCGAACTGCCACAATAAGACAGTCCGTTACCCCATACTCTCTGAGCACTCCCCACAGGACTTCCCGGGGTACACGGTCGAATGCCTTCTCCAAGTCCACAAAGCACATGTAGACTGGTTGGGCAAACTCCCATGCACCCTCAAGGACCCTGCCGAGAGTATAGAGCTGGTCCACAGTTCCACGACCAGGACGAAAACCACACTGTTCCTCCTGAATCCGAGGTTCGACTATCCGGTGTAGCCTCCTCTCCAGTACACCTGAATAGACCTTACCGGGAAGGCTGAGGAGTGTGATCCCACGATAGTTGGAACACACCCTCCGGTTCCTCTTCTTAAAGAGAGGAACCACCACCCCGGTCTGCCAATCCAGAGGTACCGCCCCCGATGTCCACGCGATGTTGCAGAGTCTTGTCAACCAAGACAGCCACACAACATCCAGAGCCTTAAGGAATTCCGGGCGGATCTCATCCACCCCCGGGGCCTTGCCACCGAGGAGCTTTTTAACTACCTCGACAACCTCAGCCCCAGAAATAGGAGAGCCCACCACAGATTGCCCAGGCCCTGCTTCCTCATAGGAAGACCTGCTGGTAGGATTGAGGAGGTCTTCGAAGTATTCCCTCCACCGATCCACAACATCCGCAGTCGAGGTCAGCAGAGCACCATCCCCACCATACACGGTGTTGACACTGCACTGCTTCCCCTTCCTGAGGCGGCGGATGGTGGTCCAGAATTGCTTCGAAGCCGTCCGGAAGTCTTTTTCCATGGCCTCCCCGAACTCCTCCCATGTCCGAGTTTTTGCCTCCGCGACCGCTGAAGCCGCACACCGCTTGGCCTGTCGGTACCTGTCTGCTGCCTCAGGAGTCCCATGAGCCAAAAGAACCCGATAGGACTCCTTCTTCAGCCTGACGGCATCCCTCACCGCCGGCGTCCACCAACGGGTTCTAGGATTACCGCCACGACAAGCACCAACTACCTTGCGGCCACAGCTCCAATCGGCCGCCTCGACAACAGAGGTACGGAACATCGTCCACTCGGACTCAATGTCCAGCACCTCCCTCGTGACATGTTCAAAGTTCTTCCGGAGGTGGGAATTGAAACTCTCTCTGACAGGAGACTCTGCCAGGCGTTCCCAGCAAACCCTCACAATGCGTTTGGGCCTGCCAGGTCTGTCCGGCATCCTCCCCCACCATCGCAGCCAACTCACCACCAGGTGGTGATCGGTAGAAAGCTCCGCCCCTCTCTTCACCCGAGTGTCCAAAACATGAGACCGCAAATCCGATGACACAACTACAAAGTCGATCATGGAACTGCGGCCTAGGGTGTCCTGTGGCCAAGTGCACATATGGACACCCTTATGTTTGAACATGGTGTTTGTTATCGACAATCTGTGACGAGCACAAAAGTCCAATAACAGAACACCACTCGGGTTCATTCTTCCCAATCACACCTCTCCAGGTTTCACTGTCGCTGCCAACATGAGCGTTGAAGTCCCCCAGTAGAACGAGGGAATCACCCGGGGGAGCACTCTCCAGTACTCCCTCGAGTGAATCCAAAAAGGGTGGGTACTCTGAGCTGCCGTTTGGCGCGTAAACGCAAACAACAGTCAGGACCCGTCCCCCCACCCGAAGGCGGAGGGAAGCTACCCTCTCGTCCACCGGGTTGAACTCCAACGTGCAGGCTTTGAGCCGAGGGGCAACAAGAATTGCCACCCCAGCCCGTCGCCTCTCACTGCCGGCAACGCCAGAGTGGAAGAGAGTCCAGCCCCTCTCAAGAGAAGTGGTTCCAGAGCCCTTGCTGTGCGTCAAAGTGAGTCCGACTATATCTAGTTTCTACATGTTTTAATACATGCAAAACTTTAGTAGACCAGGCTCTAATTGTTTTTCTTCGATTATGTTGTTTTCTATGCTAGTGAGAAGCTGACAATGACATCAAAATCAAAATTCTATTAATCGTCCAGCCTTAGTCACAAGTCCACATTAATGTGGCAATATGTTTTTGTGTATAAAAACATGTTTATTAGATGTTAAATCAACATGTTTAGTCCATTTTTTCTGGAGACTCTTTGCCCATGCTAAATGAAACACTATTAAAATGAATTATATTTAATTGTGACTAATTAAAACTAATCCACAGCAACCCTGTGAATAATCTCATTAACAATGACAGCACTAGTATTTATATCTAATTAATAGTATTGCTCATATTGTACTAAACAGCCAGATGTTACAATATGTTCTACAGACCGTTTTAGGGTTATCATCACTTGTCAGTGTCATGTGAAAGCCAAAGAAAAAACAAAACACACCTGTGGAGGTTGTCCTCAATGAGTTTAGGCCGATCTTGCATGATGTCACGCTTGATGATGGTTTAAACTCCAGGGTTCAGGACTTTTGAGGCATTTTTTTCAGAATGTACCATCTTTGGAGATGTTTGACTTTGGAGGTTCCACTGTATGACCTACAATCATTGGCCACACTATTTAATGAGATCCATAAACAACATAAATACTAAGTTAAAGTTAAAGTTAAAGGCCTACTGAAACCCACTACTACCGACCACACAGTCTGATAGTTTATATATCAATGATGAAATCTTAACATTGCAACACATGCCAATACGGCCGGGTTAGCTTACTAAAGTGCGATTTTAAATTCCGCGCGGAATATCCTGCTGAAAACGTCTCGGTATGATGACGCCTGCGCGTGACGTCACGGATTGTAGAGGACATTTTGGGACAGCATGGTGGCCAGCTATTAAGTCGTCTGTTTTCATCTCAAAATTCCACAGTATTCTGGACATCTGTGTTGGTGAATCTTTTGCCATTTGTTCAATGAACAATGAAGACAGCAAAGAAGAAAGCTGTAGGTGGGAAGCGGTGTATTGCGGCAGGTGTTGTGCCGGATAACGCACCCCCGCTGTAGACTGCACCCCCTGACTGTTGTGCCGGATAACACAGCCGGTGTTTCATTGTTTACATTCCCGGAAGATGACAGTTAAGCTTTACCATTGGCCTGTGGAGAACTGGGACAACGAGACTCTTACCAGGAGGACTTTTGAGTTGGATACGCAGACGCGGTACCGTGAGTACGCATGTAGCTGCGGCCTCCAAACATTTGATCGCTTGCCCGTACGTGCGTGCCGCTATGTGCATGTCACGTACGTAACTTTGGGGACTTTGGGGAAATATATGTGCTGTATGAACTTTGGGGAGGTGAACGGTACTTTGGGCTGTGGGATTGAGTGTGTTGTGCAGGTGTTTGAGTTGTATTGGTGGGTTATATGGACGGGAGGGGGGAGGTGTTTGTTATGCGGGATTAATTTGTGGCATATTAAATATAAGCCTGGTTGTGTTGTGGCTAACAGAGTATATATATGTCTTGTGTTTATTTACTGTTTTAGTCATTCCCAGCTGAATATCAGGTCCCACCCGCCTCTCACAGCATCTTCCCTATCTGAATCGCTCCCACTGCCCTCTAGTCCTTCACTCTCACTTTCCTCATCCACAAATCTGTCATCCTCGCTCAAATTAATGGGGAAATTGTCGCTTTCTCGGTCCGAATCGCTCTCGCTGCTGGTGGCCATGATTGTAAACAATGTGCGGATGTGAGGAGCTCCACAACCCGTGACGTCACGCGCATATCGTCTGCTACTTCCGGTACAGGCAAGGCTTTTTTATCAGCGACCAAAAGTTGCGAACTTTATCGTTGATGTTCTCTACTAAATGCTTTCAGCAAAAATATGGCAATATCTCGAAATGATCAAGTATGACACATAGAATGGACCTGCTATCCCCGTTTAAATAAGAAAATCGCATTTCAGTAGGTCTGTAAAGTACCAATGATTGTCACACACACACTAGGTGTGGTGAAATGTGCCCTCTGCATTTGACCCACCCCCTTGTTCACTCCCTGGGAGGTGAGGGGAGCAGTGAGCAGCAGCGGTGGCCGTGCTCGGGAATAATTTTTGGGTGATTTAACCCCCAATTTCAACCCTTGATGCTGAGTGCCAAGCAGGGAGGTAATGGGTCCCATTTTTATAGTCTTTGGTATGACTCGGCCGGAGTTTGAACTCACGACCTACCGATCTCAGGGCGGACACTCTAACCACAAGGCCACTGAGCAGGTCTAAGTCAGAATAGACTATTATAGTTGTAGTAAACAGAGGTATGGACATGCTTATTCCTTGTAATGGATCTCATTAAATTCTGCAAGTTTGACTATTGAAGTCTCCAATGAGTCATTTACAGTTCATACTGTAGGCAAGAAATCAATAAGCAGTAGTAATAATTAGTAGACTTTAAGATGCAAAGTATTCTTTTTTTTCACAGTGGAAGAAAAAAGCAACTTTGGGTATTGCATGTTTATGGAAGCAAGCAGTTACGAATATTGCTGCGGAGGCTTTCAATAAGACGACCTGCACCGTTGGGTTTAAAGGGTTAAAAACGGTCTCTCAGTCCAATGTCCTCGCTCACATCCACTTGCGGGGCCCCACATCAGCACCCTGAAGAGCGATATAAATGCAACGGATGCAATCTCCATATGTTTAATGTATTCTGGGTACAAATGGAAAGGGGAGACCTTTGCGGGGGGAAATGGTCGATTCATTTTACGTGGCGAGGAGGCTGGAAGGTTTGGATTGACAGCAAGAAATGTGGAGGTCGTTCAGAAAGCGGCTGCTGGCACACTGTGATTATTCGCTGCAGCCTCGTCGCCTTTCCCTAACAGAGCCAGAGACTCAAGTGAGTGCTTGCGATCCTTATCCAGATGGAATCCGAGTCCAAGAGCAGCAGAGTCCTCCAGTTTTCCATCGACGCCCTCTCCTGCATCATGCAGATCCCCGGCGGCGTTGGCTGCGGCGGCGGCAGCCGCAGCTGCGGCGCACTCCTCTTTGAACAAGCGGTCGTGCTCCATCTTCAGCTCTTGGTAGGAGCGGGAGAACATGTGGAAGATAGAGGTAGCGGGGAAGGCCATGATGAGGATCCCACTGAGAATGCTGCTCAGGGCCACGACCTGTCCGGGGATGGATCTGGGCACCATATCGCCATAGCCAACGGTAGTCATGGAGATGATGGCCCACCAGTAGGAGGCGGGGATGCTGCTGAAGTCGTGGGTGCCCGTGAGCTCACTTTCAGCCAGGTGGACCAGCGGGGAGAAGAGGGTGACGGCCACGCAGAGAAAAAGCAAGAGCAGGCCGAACTCCCGTGTGCTGCGCCTGACCGTCAGTCCCAGCGTCTGCAGGCCCAGAGAGTGGCGAGCCAATCGCATCACATAAAGAATCCTCAACGCCCGTAAGATCCTCAACACCAGACCCAGCTTGTCCAAATAGCCTTTGCCTCCTCCCGGGCGATCGTTTTCCATGGACGGGTCCTCCTCTTTCACCACCAAGGACACGTAGTAAGGCAGGATGGCCATGGCGTCGATGATGTTGAGCGGCCCGCGGAGGAAGTCCAACTTGCTGCGGGCCTGAATGAAGCGCAGGGCGAACTCCAGGGAGAACCAGGCCACGCACACCGTCTCTATGATGAACATGTTGTGGCACTTGGCCGAGCACTCGCCCTGGGGAGGACAGAAAGTTTGAATGAGGGTTAAGGAAGATTAAAGAGAGGAGACATAAACCCTTAGATGATCGGTTTTAGTCATCTTTAATAAACCATCCAGCGCTGTTAGGTTAATTGGAGACTCCAAATTGTTCATAGATGTGAATGTGATTGATTGATTGATTGCATCTGTCATGTCTGTGTGATCATGTTTTTGTTTTGGTCATGTTCGGTTTTGTTTTTGGACTTTTTGTGCACTTTTGTTTTGTCACCATAGCAACCATTAGTTTTCACCTGTCACGTCACGCACCTGTTTCACGTTTTTGAGTCACGCACCTGTTTTCGTTAATCATGTCTGTAGTATTTAAGTTCATTGTTTTCAGTTTGTCTTTCTGGTGACATCCCACAATTATGCTCTGCACATTTCTGACACTTGATTTCATGTCCATCGTTCATGCTGCTCCTTTTAGTCCATACCAAGTAAGTTTTGTTTATTAATGCTATAGTCTTTTGGTTTCATAGTTTGTTCTCCGCCACTGTGCGCGCTTTTCGTTTGTACTTTTTTTTGCTATAATCTTTTGGTTTCATAGTTTGTTCTCCGCCACTGTGCGCGCTTTTCGTTTGTACTTTATTTTGATATATTAAATAAATCATGTATTTACATTCCCGTCTCGCCCGAGCCAACTTTTCGTTGCATTCCGGAAAAGCAAACACCCAGGACCAAGTCATGACAGTATGTACAAACCCTGTTTCCATATGAGTTGGGAAATTGTGTTAGATGTAAATATAAATGGAATACAATGATTTGCAAATCATTTTCAACCCATATTCAATTGAATATGCTACAAAGGCAACATATTTGATGTTCAAACTGATAAACATTTTTTTTTTGTTGCAAATAATCATTAACTTAAGAATTTGATGCCAGCAACACATGACAAAGAAGTTGGGAAAGGTGGCAATAAATACTGATAAAGTTGAGGAATGCTCATCAAACACTTATTTGGAACATCCCACAGGTGTGCAGGCTAATTGGGAACAGGTGGGTGCCATGATTGGGTATACAAACAGCTTCCCAAAAAATGCTCAGTCTTTCACAAGAAAGGATGGGGCGAGGTACACCCCTTTGTCCACAACTGCGTGAGCAAATAGTCAAACAGTTTAAGAACAACGTTTCTCAAAGTGCAATTGCAAGAAATTTAGGGATTTTAACATCTACGGTCCATAATATCATCAAAAGGTTCAGAGAATCTGGAGAAATCACTCCACGTAAGCGGCATGACCGGAACACAACCTTGAATGACCGTGACCTTCGATCCCTCAGACGGCACTGTATCAAAAACCGACATCAATCTCTAAAGGATATCACCACATGGGCTCAGGAACACTTCAGAAAACCACTGTCACTAAATACAGTTGGTCGCTACATCTGTAAGTGCAAGTTAAAGCTGTACTATGCAAAGTGAAAACCGTAAATCAACAACATCCAGAAACGCAGCCGGCTTCTCTGGGACCGAGATCATCTAAGATGGACTCATGCAAAGTGGAAAAGTGTTCTGTGGCCTGACGAGTCCACATTTCAAATTGTTTTTGGAAATATTCGACATCGCGTCATCCGGATTGATTCGGGGGCCGCATTGGGTTAAGACAATTTGGCCGGGGGCCGGATTGTGTATATATATTCCTTGCACACTAATTGACTGAAAGAGCGCAGCTAGGAGACACCGAGAGAAACAAGCGGTAGAAAATGGATTAGACAGGACGGATTTAAAAAAATAATATTAAAAAAAAAACAAAAAAACACACACACACACATTTCCAAGTAAGGAACTGACTCATCGAGTGAATCCGGCAGCAGAGATCGATCGGCGCGAAACAGATACTTGATCTTTATTTTTCACGGTGTTAGTCTTGTTCAAGCTTGTTACGTTTAGAAAAAAAACAATTTCTTCCTTGAAGCGATGAAAAAGAAAAGCTTCATCAGCTCCAGCTTCTTCTCTATGCCACTTATTGGTTCATGCACTGCACCGTGTTTCCATTCCCTTCCATTACTTCTTCCTCTTCCTCTCATCTTGTCGCTGTCTACTCCTCCTCCTCATTAGTTATTCCAGTTCCTCTTTCATTACTCTCTCTGGACTCCCTTCCTCTCATCCTTCATTTTGGCCACTCACCCCCCACACACGGTTCACCCTTTCTCCTTAAAAACCGTCATCCGTTTCAGTGTTCTCCCAAGTGAAACACGACTCCCTCCATTGTTTCTCTACGTCGCGCTCATCCCAGTCTCATTTATCACTTCTTCCCTCGCTCCCCTCCCTCATCCCAATGTGACTTTAAGCCTGTTATGTCCACTGTGTGAGGTGTGCCCGTTTCCCTTTGTGCACAGGGTTATTATTCGGTTGCAAATGACACGTTGACATTTTCGGCAGCACAACAAACTATTTCTATTAGCTGCTTAGGCGTTGTCATCTTTCCATTTGGTTCTCGGGTGGGCAGCACTAAGTGGTTTACTGGGAATGCTTTGCTAGAAACAGCACCGTCAGCATCCTGCACGGTCCTCATGCTCGCTTTAACGAAGACACCGATGCAGTAACGAGAAAGCAAAGCGTGCTGCTAAAGGTCAGGACAGATTAGCTCAGGTTTTCTTGCAATAGTGAGAGAAATCTGTGCTGCACACATTTTGTATTGAAACAGTGGCGTCGAAGTCGTTTACATTGAGGGCCACGTCGCAGTTATGTTTGGTCCCAGAGGGCCGCTTCTAGCAGTGAATACTATTATTGCACAATTTTCTAGTGCATTTTATTAGGCGATTTTGAAAAACTAAAATGTAAAAAAATATGATAAATCGCAATAATTTCACTTTAAAATTTAGTGTATAGTACTGTTTTTATGGTTAAAGGGGAACATTATCACCAGACCTATGTAAGCGTCAATATATACCTTGATGTTGCAGAAAAAAGACCATATATTTTTTTAACCGATTTCTGAACTCTAAATGGGTGAATTTTGGCGAATTAAACGCCTTTCTATTATTCGCTCTCGGAGCGATGACGTCACAACCGAGTCAAATCAGCTCTGTTATTTTCCGTTTTTCGACTGTTTTCCGTACCTTGGAGACATCATGCCTCGTCGGTGTGTTGTCGGAGGGTGTAACAACACGAACAAGGACGGATTCAAGTTGCACCAGTGGCCCAAAGATGCGAAAGTAGCAAGAAATTGGACGTTTGTTCCGCACACTTTACCGACGAAAGCTATGCTACGACAGAGATGGCAAGAATGTGTGGATATCCTGCGACACTCAAAGCAGATGCATTTCCAACTGGACTGGACAGATCAGCTTTCAGGAAAAGAGAGCGGATGAGGGTATGTCTACAGAATGTATTAATTGATGAAAACTGGGCTGTCTGCACTCTCAAAGTGCATGTTGTTGCCAAATGTATTTCATATGCTGTAAACCTAGTTCATAGTTGTTAGTTTCCTTTAATGCCAAACAAACACATACCAATCGTTGGTTAGAAGGCGATCGCCGAATTCGTCCTCGCTTTCTCCCGTGTCGCTGGCTGTCGTGTCGTTTTCGTCGGTTTCGCTTGCATACGGTTCAAACCGATATGGCTCAATAGCTTCAGTTTCTTCTTCAATTTCGTTTTCGCTACCTGCCTCCACACTACAACCATCCGTTTCAATACATGCGTAATCTGTTGAATCGCTTAAGCTGCTGAAATCCGAGTCTGAATCCGAGCTAATGTCGCTATAGCTTGCTGTTCTTTCCGCCATGTTTGTTTGAGTTGGCTTCACTATGTGACGTCACAGGAAAATGGACGGGTGTATATAACGATGGTTAAAATCAGGCACTTTGAAGCTTTTTTTAGGGATATTGCGTGATGGGTAAAATTTTGAAAAGAACTTCGAAAAATAAAATAAGCCACTGGGAACTGATTGTTAATGGTTTTAACCATTCTGAAATTGTGATAATGTTCCCCTTTAAAAAAAGGCAGCTCAGTTGCCAGAATTTTACTGTAAATAATTTTAAAAAATGCAATATTACAGTAAAATGTTAGTACCTGAGCTGTCAGTTGTTGTTTTTTTAAACTGTACATATTTTGGTGTATTACTGTAAATTCCAAAACGGCACCACAGTATATTACTGTACAGTAAAAAAAGTACCGTTTTTTTTCCATTTAGGGAAAAATTCTGTAAAAAACCACTGTAAATGTCACAATTTGAAATCTATTGCTACTTTTATATTGCACAATTTGATGGATAAGTTGCTTTGAAATCATTATTATTAGCATTTATTTATATTTAAAAAATGGTTTGAATGTTTGATAATATATTTTTGCATAATTAGACAATATTACAGAGAGTACAGAGAGTAATTTTTTTTTCTCCCAAAATAGACAGAAATAATACATTTGGGAAGAAACGTTACAGTACTTTGATACATTATTTTTTTTTCCAGGATTCCGGGCGGCCAAATACAATTAAGCGGCGGGCCACATTTGGTCCCCGGGCCTTGAGTTTGACACCTGTGTTCTAAAACATGGTCAGCTAAAAATGATTATGCAAATTTCACTTGAAATTATGTTTATACCAGTAATATGTGTAAAAAAAAATTTCCGATACCAAATCTGACTGGCAGTGTTTTGGCTCCATATAGATGGCAATCGAGTAGATTGGACACATCCAGTATTACAGTGTATATGCAAAAAATGGATCATGTGCACAAAATCGCTGCTTTGAAACAAACCCAGTTCACTAGCATTAACACAAAACAGCGTTTTCCCAACTTTTGAACTAATTTCACCATCAATTCCATATTTTGGGTAACATTCTTCAAATACACCATTGTGGGACCCCTGACAGTGATTTAAAGTTGTTGCTTTTGGTTAGTCCTGGTTAGGCGTTATTCTTTTCAGTAACGATTAATCTAATTAATTACTGTTGCCATCGTAGCAACACCGTTGCCTTTACTGAGAATGTGAAGTGGCGCGTTACTACAGTTTGGTTGAATGAAGCTCAACGTGTCAGGTTTCTGCGTGCAGAGGGCAAGGGTGGGGATGATAAGATTATTGCCAGTAGCGGAGAAATCCGCTGAATAGGGACTTCATACACTGTTACAGGCCTGGGCAATTATTTTGACTCAGGGGCCAAAGTTAGAGAAGAAAATGTGTCTGGGGGCCAGTATAACTATTTTTAGGAACACTAATACAAAACCTGATTGAATGCCAAAAACGGAATGTAATTTCACATTTTCTTTACTGAATGAGACACCCAGAATATACATGAAAATAAAGAATGTGGGATTTACAATATTAACTATGAACGATAAAACACTGAATATTGACAACATATGAACGTCATATCCCCTCTCGATCGACATATTTTACAAGGTTCAAGGTTCAACTTTATTGTCCCTGCGGGGAAATTTGTCTTGGGCACAGTGCATCATTGCTTTCTTAACATACACAAAAACAACAGAACAAAAACACAAGCACAGACACAACCACAACCAGACAACTAACATTTAAACATCAGAACATGGAGATGGATAGACATAGGTGGCACTTTGATGTAGGCATAAAATCTACAGTATGGAGATAAAGATAAAGTACTAGTGTGCATTGCACTAGAGCTCATGGATAAAGTGCTGTGTGCTAAAGTGCTTAGTTCTAAAGTGCTATGTGCTAAAAAAGTGCTAACCTATGTATTACCATTCTATTGCACATTGTTGGTCAGCTTAATGGAGGCTGGGACAAATGATAATTTAAGGCGGTTAGATTTGCATAGTGGGACCCAGAGTCTTCTCCCTGATGGCAGGGTTCCATATTCAGGGAAGAGTGGGTGTTGTGAGTTGGAAATAATTTTCTTAGCTTTTTTCCTAACTGCCTGCTCATAGATGCTCTGTATAGGCTCATATTATTTCCTCCCTACGATTTTCATTGCCGTTTTATGCAAGTTTGCTTTTTAGCTTAATGGTTCGGTTGCCAAACCATGAGGTGATCCCGTATATAATGATGCTCTCTACAATGGCACGGTAGAAAATCATCATGATGTGGCTGCTTACGCCGTACAATCTTAATCTTCGCAAAAAATATAGCCTCTGTTGCAGTCTATTGCACAGTTTGTCAATATGTGTCTTCCAGCAAAGAAGATTATCAATATGAACCCCTAAATATTTATATGAGGATACTTGGGTGATTTCCTGATTTCTGATGACCACTGGCTCATGGTCAGTCACTTTCCTCGGATCCAAAATCATTTCCTGTGTCTTGGTCACATTTAGAATAAGATGGTTGGTATCACACCACCTAATAAATAGGTCTATCTCGTCTTGGTACACAGAGGGGTCCGTATCCTTGTGTAGAACGCTTAGGAGCACAATCAAGCAAAACGCAACGAAAATGCAACAAACACACCGAAATATGAACACAAAGGGTAAAAAAAATAAAAAAATACAATCTGATATATCTGATATACCACTAAGCTTTAGATCTTTGTTGTAAAAATCTGCTTCCATGTCTGTCACTGACACCTGCATTTCTGTAAACACTCTGTGGAAACGCTCCACACCCACACTGCTTGGTACCTCGTCTGAGCTGCTGTGACGAAGATGACCATAGTAACTAGTACATCATGCAAAAGCGCAGATTGCAACCATTGAAATACTTTGTATAGTTCAAGACTTTCGGTATATTTGAAAACATCATAAATCCGATCACAGCTCTTTAATAGTGTCAAATAAGAGAGAGGGTGGGGACTGGGGCTTAGCAACGATTTAGGGCCAATCAGATACTTTTCCTTCCTTGTTAAGAAAGTTGAAATTCTCTCCATCAGCGCCAAAGCCAAAATTGTCTGGATTAGTTCCACGCCGTAGCATGTGAACGGTAAAGAGGGCACTTTTTTATTTTGGACGCCATCAGCCGGCGAGTCATCGTGACATCTACAGACTGTAAGTGAGCTATAGCTGCTTCTCCCGCACTCATAAACACATTCTGATGAAGGCATGCATGGTAACTCCTGTTCACAACTCACATTCATACCTGCTTAGCCAGAGGCCCGGCATAAAAAATGTTTTTAGTTTTTTTTTTTTGTGTAAAATAAGTGGACACTTCAGAAATTTTATTTAATTTAAGTCCTACTTAAGGTTAAACTCAATTTAAGGATTAGGCCATCTAGTTAAGATAAATGTTGTGATGGTTGATACAATGTGGATGAAGGATAATTTATAGGGATGTCCGATAATGGCTTTTTGCTGATGTCCGATATTCCGATATTGTCCAACTCTTTAATTACCGATACCGATATCAACCGATATATACAGTCGTGGAATTAACACATTATTATGCCTAATTTGGACAACCAGGTATGGTGAAGATAAGGTACTTTAAAAAAAAAATAAAATGAGATAAATAAATGAAAAACATTTTCTTGAATAAAAAATAAAGTAAAACAATATAAAAACAGTTACATAGAAACTAGTAATTAATGAAAATGAGTAAAATTAATTGTTAAAGGTTAGTACTGTTAGTGGACCAGCAGCACGCACAATCATGTGTGCTTACGGACTGTATCCCTTGCAGACTGTATTGATGTATATTGATATATAATGTAGAAACCAGAATATTAATAACAGAAAGAAACAACCCTTTTGTGTGAATAAGTGTAAATGGGGGAGGGAAGTTTTTTGGGTTGGTGCACTAATTGTAAGTGTATCTTGTGTTTTTATGTTGATTAAAAAAAATAAATAAATAAATACATTTTAAAAAAAACGATACTGATAATAAAAAAAACGATACCGATAATTTCCGATATTACATTTTAACGCATTTATCGGCCGATATTATCGGACAGCTCTAATAATTTATTTTATTTATTTTACTTAAAGGTCAAATGCTCTTTTGTTATTTTTTACCCAAGTTCAATTCAATATTTAATAATATTAATAATAAGTTATTTTACTTTTTTTTTTATTTTTTTATTTCTATGCATATCATATTGCACACTGCACTCTATTGAGTTCAGATACATGCCAAATGTTCTGAAATACGGTATACAGTGTTTTTATTCTTCAATCAGTTCATACAAACATCTTTGACGTTAAAGATGTTATCAAACGTATAAAATAACAAAATGAATAATAACGTCTCAGTTACTTTGCTGAGTAACTAGTTACTCTGATAATGAGGTAACCCAGTTACTAACTCAATTACTTTTGGGACAAGTCATTTGTAACTATAACTAATTACTTTTTTAAGGTATTATGACCAACACTGATTATGATTGTGAATCGATTCAAAATAAAAAAAATTAAATACGTTTTTAGGCCATCTCTGCGCTTAATCTCTCTGGGTATATGTCATACATTGTCATATACATAGGTTGCAGGTAAAAAAGCTCCTATTTTGAAATAGTTATATTGTAATTTATACACCAAAGAGTTTGAATTGAGAATCGTGTTAAAGTGAGAATCAATCCTGAATCAAATTATCACCCCAAGAATCTGAATCGACTCTTAAAATGTTGTAAGATTCACGTTACTAATATGTAAATTTTATTTCATTTTTTTTTACCAAGTTTTACATTTTTACTGTTGAGTCTATCTTCCCTCTCATTTACCTCTAATCCAATGTTACTGCTGAAACCCAGAAAATGAAAAGTTCCTAAGTCATCAAAAAACACATCATGATTCCTCTCCTGAAGTGATATTTATTCATCAAGACATTTACCGAAGGGAAAAACAAACATCATTACAAGAAAACGCTCTCTCTCTCAGAATAGTGTGCGGCCAATCTAACTAAATATCAGCCTCTACAGCTGTGCTCTTCTTTAATCAAACCTGCAATCCTGCGTCTGACATCCGTCCCCTAAGCACGGTGGGAATTCGGGACCGTAATTCCAGCATCAACCTTTCAGACACTTTCTGCCCTCAGCTTTCATGTTTTGTCTCTCATGTGCACTTTCTACCTCTCATTTATTTCCCCTTCTCTGTACTCTTGCGTCGACATTAGTCCCATTAGGGCTTCGCAGTGCTATTCTCACCCTTTGTATGAAAGGCCATTTGTTACAGTTACAAGCTTTCTACTTCTGTCTCCTCAGACAGTTCCACTGTCACAACGCCTCTCTGACCTCAGCTCCTCTGTGCCACTCTCTCTGGGACTCTGTGACAGCTCCTTTCAGCACAAACACATGGCAGATGACCCATCGCCTATTTCACATTTTCATTCAGTTCTATACACAAAGTAGTGTTGTACCGATACTAATATTTTGATACCGGTACCAAGATTAATTCCATACTTTTCGGTACTATTTTTAAATAAAGGGGACCACAATAAAATTGCATTATTGCCGTTATTTTAACCAAAAAAATCTTACGGTACATTAAACATATAATTCTTATTGCAAGTTTGTCCTTAAATAAAATAGTAAACATACGAGACAACTTGTCTTTTATTAGTAAGTAAGCAAACAAAGCCTCCTAATTTAGTTGCTGACGTATGCAGTAACATATTGTGTCATTTTCCATTCTATTATTTTGTCAACATTATTAAGGACAAGTAGTAGAAAATGAATTATTACCGTATTTTTCGGACTATAAGTCGCAGTTTTTTTTCATAGTTTGGCCGGGCTCCAGTGCGATTTATATACAAACCCCGTTTCCATATGAGTTGGGAAATTGTGTTAGATGTAAATATAAACGGAATACAATGATTTGCAAATCCTTTTCAACCCATATTCAATTGAATGCACTACAAAGACAAGATATTTGATGTTCAAACTCATAAACTTTATTTATTTTTGGCAAATAATAATTAACTTAGAATTTCATGGCTGCAACATGTGCCAAAGTAGTTGGGAAAGGGCATGTTCACCACTGTGTTACATCACCTTTTCTTTACACTCAATAAACGATTGGGAACTGAGGAAACTGATTGTTGAAGCTTTGAAAGTGGAATTATTTCCCATTCTTGTTTTATGTAGAGCTTCAGTCGCTCAACAGTCCGGGGTCTCCGCTGTCGTATTTTACGCTTCATAATGCGCCACACATTTTCGATGGGAGACAGTTCTGGACGGCAGGTGGACCAGGAAAGTACCCGCACTCTTTTTTTACGAAGCCACGTTGTTGTAACACGTGCTAAATGTGGCTTGGCATTGTCTTGCTGAAATAAGCAGGGGCGTCCATAAAAAAAATGGCAGCATATGTTGTTCCAAAACCTGTATGTACCTTTAGCATTAATGGCGCCTTTACAGATGTGTAAGTTACCCATGCATTGGGCGCTAATGCACCCCATACCATCACAGATGCTGGCTTTTGAACTTTGCGTCGATAACAGTCTGGATGGTTCGCTTCCCCTTTGGTCCGGATGACACGATGTCGAATATTTCCAAAAACTATTTGAAATGTGGACTCGTCAGACCACAGAACACTTTTCCACTTTGCATGAGTCCATCTTAGATGATCTCGGGCCCAGAGAAGCCGGCGGCGTTTCTGGATATTGTTGATAAATGGCTTTCGCTTTGCATAGTAGAGTTTTAACTTGCACTTACAGATGTAGCGACAACCTGTATTTAGTGACAGTGGTTTTCTGAAGTGTTCCTGAGCCCATGTGGTGATATCCTTTAGAGATTGATGTGGGCTTTTGATACAGTGCCGTCTGAGGGATTGAAGGTCACGGTGATTCAATGATGGTTTCCGGCCATGCCGCTTACGTGGAGTGATTTCTCCAGATTCTCTGAACCTTTTGATGATATTATGGACCGTAGATGTTGAAATCCCTAAATTCCTTGCAATTGCACTTTGAGAAACGTTGTTCTTAAACTGTTTGACTATTTGCTCACACAGTTGTGGACAAAGAGGTGTACCTCGCCCTATCCTTTCTTGTGTAAGACTGAGCATTTTTTGGGAAGCTGTTTTTATACCCAATCATGGCACCCACCTGTTCCCAATTAGCCTGCACACCTGTGGGATGTTCCAAATAAGTGTTTGATGAGCATTCCTCAACTTTATCAGTATTTATTGCCACCTTTCCCAACTTCTTTGTCACGTGTTGCTGGCATCAAATTTTTAGGTTAATGATTATTTGCACAAAAAAATTGTTTATCAGTTTGAACATCAAATATGTTGTCTTTGTAGCATATTCAACTGAATATGGGTTGAAAATGATTTGCAAATCATTGTATTCCGTTTATATTTACATCTAACACAATTTCCCAACTCATATGGAAACGGGTGGTTGAAGTAGCACGTCATTCAAGATAACGGACAAGTGGTTTATCCAATCACATACAATTATTTTTAAACAAGGCCTTGCCTTCTGAAATACATCTCCTATTGAGAAGTCCCAGATCTTTGTGTGGAGCTCAGCGAACTACAAGGATCTGGCGAGAGTCAGGTTACCTCAGTACATCACTGACTTGCTATGCCCCTACTCTTCTGGTCGCAGCCTTCGTTCTTCAGGCTAGGGTCTTCTAAAGATGCCGAAAACTTGTTTTAACACCCGTGGAGACCTGGCATTCCAGGCTATAGCTCCCAGACTCTGGAACAACTTGCACCAGTCCCTCTGTGATCTTGACTGTGTTGACAGTTTTAAGAAATTTGAAAACTTCTCTATTTAGTAAAGCTTTTAGTTAATGCACCTTTTAACTATCATTTTTAATCACCTTTGTATCCTTTTTATGATGTTGCCCCTGTTGTTTTAAATTTATTTTACCTATGTTTTGTACAGCGCTTTGTGATTTAATCTGTGAAAAACGCTTTATAAATAAAATGTATTTACTTACTTACTTACACAAGGCCACTAAGCAGGTGGCCTTTTAATTGTATGTCACTTACTCTGAGGAAGGACCGAATTAAACGTTTTTGGACAATTTTTGTCAAGGGACGTGCATCGCTGCGGTAATTGTGGCCTCAGGACGCAGGGGCCAGAAGAACGCCGTGCAGGTTAGATACGTGTTTTTAATTATAAACAAAGCCCACAGCAACATGCAGTATGTAATGAACGTAACATTTTCAATCCTCGAGTCCTAACTGGAGCGCAAGGCAGGCATATATAGAACAGAACAGGAGTGCTCAGGTTGTCAATCAGGGACAGGTGAGAGAAGCAGTGCTCGGGGAGCCAGACGGGAAGAGGAGCTAAAATAGGAGCGCAAAACAGGAAACAAATGCAGAAAATAAGGAAACATTAGATTACGTGAGACCTGACTTGACAGGTCGTCACAATTTTAGTGCTTTCCCTGACCACAGATTCATCATTCAAAGCGCATGTTAAAAAAAATCACAACTATCATTACAATCTGTCAAATTTCAATCATATAAGACCATTCCTCACTTCCAAGACGGCTAAAGTCTATATGCACGCCATTATTATTCTCACATATAAATTATTGTTTCACAATTTGGACACACACAACAGAAACTGTACTAAAACCCATCAAGTCTCTCTTCAAAAGGGCAGTTAAAATCCTTGACAGGAAACCAATGCACTTCCACAATTGTATTATTCTAAAAAAAAAACGTAACATTCTCGATCTGGTTAGCTACCAGATCTTAATGGATGTTTGTCTCATCTACACAGTTTTAAATGTGCTTGCACCCCTACCATTAGATGAATTCATTCAGAGGAGAAACAGTGAAGGACAGAGAACTAGGGCCTTGTCCAAAGGTGAGTGCAATACACCAAGACGTAGGACAAAATTCGGTCAAATGGTCACCTCTGTAAGACGAACACAATCCTGGAATAAGTTGCCCACACACATTAGAGACTGTGATAACTATCCACTTTTAAAAAAACAACTTAAACACTGGCTAAAAATAAATCAGACATGCACCCATTAAACAATTAAACACTGTTTCCAGAATCCAGCCCGTATTTGAAGCTGTGAGTGACTTGTCTGTCCAAGTCTATTGTCTTGTAATTGTGTATTGCAACTGCTTGTCTTGTCTGTTTTATGATGTCTTATTTATTTGGTTCTTATTTCTGTCATTTAGGTTTCAAAGTCTTATGTGTCTCACTGTGTTATTTTAGAAACCTGCCTTGGGACTACGGCTGGAAATGAGCATTTAATGCTAAGTCCGGCACATTTACACTGTTTATTCAAGTGTTGATTAATGTGCACTGTCCCAATTAAATAAATGAAATACAAATACAGATGTTGACCAAAACCACAGATCTGTTTGCTTCCACCACTGGCTTAAATACCATCTGGTAAGAGAAAGTAACACCGCCGAAGAGTGCCATCAAGACAAGCTAACCATTGCTAACTTCAAAGTCTTCTAACTGCAACACAATGGGCAGAAAAAAGAATACAGAAGATGTGGAAGACAGTCGAGAATCTGGAAGGAACTAAAAGTAATAATGAGGTTAAATTATATGAGAGCCGGGCTGAACGAAGGGTTTTCTCAAGTGGATTAACGGCACGGAGGATTGAAACACTTGTCAAACATTAGGACAGTGAGGAAAAATACTGCTAGACTTTGTGATACACTTTGTAAAGATATAGATGGACTGGAATACAAAGTGATTGCACTAGAAGAGAAAGTGAATTTTGAAAAGGATTGCATAATATCTCAAATGATGTGTCAGATCCAGGAAGTGCAAGAGTTTGTCCCCATGAACAGTGTGATTATGACTGGTGTTGCGTTTGGACCAGTTCTTCCTCCAAGGGAATTTAAGTTACTGGTCAATCCCAAGTTCTTTCGAATGACATATAAGCTGAGTTTGAATGATCACCAGAACAGAATAGGTATTTTGTCATTTATTTCCAAAGCTTTGGAGAGACCAACCTAAAAACAACACATTCAATCGCGTCGCCAAGTTGGTCTGAAATCATTACGGAAGCGCTGTCTTCTTCAATATGCCAATAGCCCCCACCCTCCAGAAGGAATACACATGTCCATTGTTCTACTCAGGATGAGACAGGATGAGGTAAGAAAAGGAGTACTGCTACTCCCCACATTCCCAAACTCAAGGTAACTCACAGTGTACCATCGGACACGAGATGGAGAAAAAATAGAAAGAGTACAAATGGAAACCACTAGCTAGTTCAAATATGACTATAGAAAGAAATAACTCTTTAATATGTATATATGTATATATATCTCCGTCACTGGCCTTCATATAACACGCATGCCTAAGAACACAGGAGGAGGACAAGGTGCTGCGGCTTCAACAGTGCAACAGGCGGCCAACTTTTGCAATCAAAGGGAGCGGATGTGGATGTCAACATCAACACATGTATCCCGATGTCTAGCAGGAATAACACAACACCTATCATCATCATCATACATTTTACCAACAGTAAAGGCAAGGTGGCTTTCCTGAGTCAGAGTCAAGATGACAGGAACACACTTTTACATCAATGAGCATCTGACAGAAGACAGCGCTGACATCGCCAAGAAGGCACACAAGTTGAGGATGCAGGGAGCTAAATGGGGGACAGGAATGAACATCAACACATTCCAAGTGTCCTTCATGGACATGTGAGTGCAGCCACCTTCAGTAGCCATTCATTTGCACGTAAAACTGTCTTGAGTCTTGTGTGGCTTTCATGGTAGATTCAGGGTCAGTATGTTTATGCAGAGTGAAGCACCACCCCATTAGGTTTGTACCAGTATGTTGTCAGCAGCATACACCTCGCAATTCAATTTGCTGCTTGGGTCGCATCATCATACACGCCAGTGAACATCTTCTATTAGCAGTTACAGTATAGTATAGCTGCTCATTTCTGTCTCCATTCTTTCTCTTCCTGTCTTCGCAAAACAAGCTGACTAATTAAACCCTTCCAGCAGAAACACACGACATTGAAACAACAGTGAGAACTTGTAGAATTAAGTCCTGCCGTTGAGCAACTCAAAGTTAACGTTGGAACAACATGCTTTTTGTTGACGTTTAATCAACGTCAAGGTTGACGTTGATTTGATCAGTGAATAGTCAGGACGTGGACTATGGGTTGTTTTGTTTTCCCGGAATGCAAAGGAAAGTTAGCGCGGGCAAGACGTGAATGTAATTACATCTTTTATTTTAAACACTAACAGACTACAAAAAGGAAGCAAACAAAAGGAGCGCACAATGGCAGAGAACAAACCTGACTAATGAAACAAAACTTGCACAAAGGCAGAAACTATGAACAATAAACAAAAATTTACTTGGCATGGAACTATGGTAGCATGAAGACAAACAGAGGTAGCAGGGGTGTCAGAAGTAGCATGGTATGAAAGGATAATGTCACCAGGACGATCAGCAGACACAGACAGGCTTAAATAGCAGTGACATGATTAGTGACAGGTGTGTGAGTGCAAAGCGTGAGACAGGTGCGTGACATGACAGGTGAAAACTAATGGGTTGCTATGGTGACAAAACAAAAAAGAGTGCACAAAGAGTCCAAAAACAAAACCGAACATGACTAAAACAAAAACATGATCAACAGACATGACATGAAATTTGGTAATTTTTCCCAACCAACAACGTGGATCCAACATTAGACATCAACACTGTCTCAATTTACAAATACAACAATTTTGCAATGTTGTTTTTATGTATAATCAATAGAGATGTCCGATAATATCGGACTGCCAATATTATCGGTCGATAAATGCTTTAAAATGTAATATAGGAAATTATCGGTATCGGTTTCAAAAAGGAAAATTTATGACTTTTTAAAACGCCGCTGTACGGGGTGGTACACGGACGTAGGGAGAAGTACAGTGCGCCAATAAACCTTAAAGGCACTGCCTTTGCGTGCCGGCCCAATCACATAATATCTACGGCTTTTCACACACACACAAGTGAATGCAGGCATATTTGGTCAACAGCCATACAGGTCACACTGAGGGTGGCCGTATAAACAACTTTAACACTGTTACAAATATGCGCCACACTGTGAACCCACATCAAACAAGAATGAAAAACACATTTCGGGAGAACATCCGCACCGTAACACAACATAAACACAACAGCACAAATACCCAGAACCCCTTGCAGCACTAACTCTTCCGGGACGCTACAATATACACCCTACCCTACGCCCACCTCAACCTCCTCATGTTCTCTCAGGGATAGCATGTCCCAAATTCCAAGCTGCTGTTTTGAGGCATGTTTTTGTGACTTTAATAATAAATATGGCAGTGCCATGTTAGCATTTTTTTTTTCCAAAACTTGAGTTGATTTATTTTGAAAAACCTTGTTACATTGTTTAATGCATCCAGCGGGGCATCACAACAAAATTAGGCATAATAATGTGTTAATTCCACGACTGTATATATCGGTATCGGTTGATATCGGAATCGGTAATTAAGAGTTGGACAATATCGGAATATCGGATATCGGCAAAAAAGCCATTATCGGACATCTCTAATAATCAACGTATACTATTGATGTCTTGTGCCTGCTGAGTTCTGTATTCACATTCATGAGAGCATCTCTTGATTTAACATACTGTTTTGCTGATTCAGCCTTTTTCTTTAACACCAAGAGAAGGATTCTCTGATCATTTGCTTTAGTTGTACTGCAAGTTGCTGTGAAAAGCAACTGAATAACATTTGAGGGCAAATAAATGGACTATTCTTCAAAAGTAAGTGTCAAGTCTGGTGTCAAATGTTTTCATTTACAGAAGACAAACTCGAAGCAAGTGAAGGTGGCTACAGTGAAGAACTTGGAAAGCATTATCTAAGACTTAAGGCTTTAGACATTTGGTCATCCTTAAATTCAGGGGTGGACTGGTACAGACATTTGCTTCCCCCCAACTTTTTGATTGAGAATGGCCTTTAAATAGACCTCCCTTTTAGACCAGTTGATCTGCCGTCTCTTTTCTGCTCTGACCCCCTCTCCTGCGTGGGGAGGTTATTAGGTGACCACAGATGAACCGCTAGCTGTTCAAAGTCGGGACCCGGGGTGGACCACTCTTCTGTGCATCAGTTGGGGACGTCTCTGCGCTGCTGACTTGTCTCCACTCAAGATGATCCCCTGCTGGCCCCACTATGGACTGGACTCTCACACTATTATGTTAGATCCACTATGGACTGGACTCTCACACTATTATGTTAGATCCACTATGGACTGGACTCTCACACTATTATGTTAGATCCATTATGGACTGGACTCTCACACTATTATGTTAGATCCACTATGGACGGGACTCTCACACTATTAGCAAGATCCACTATGGACTGGACTCTCACACTATTATGTTAGATCCACTATGGATGGGACTCTCACACTATTAGCAAGATCCACTCGACGTCCATTGCACCGGTCGCCCAGGGGGGGTCCCCACATCTGCTGTCTCCTCCAAGTTTTCTCATTGTATCCCATTGGGTTGAGTTTTTTCTTGCCCTAATATGGGATGTCGTTGTGGCTTGTGCAGCCCTTTGAGACACTTCTGATTTAGGGCTATATAAATAAACTTTGATTGATTGATTTGTATGTGTACCACTCTTGTTAAGCGGGCTTCATCTAGTGCAGGGGTGTCCAACCTTTTTGATTAGGGGGGCTGCATTGGGCTAAAAAAAGCTGACTGCATGCAAAACTGCAAAGTAACCATATATATGTGTGTGTGTGTATATTTTTGTTTACTTTTTAAAATAATATAATATATGTCAGGAACTCGCATGGCTGCGGTAGTGGTGACCCCAAGATGCAGAAAACGAGGTGCAGGTAAGAGTGTTTTAATATACTCAAAATAGGAGGAGCAGTCATGCATCCAGCAGAAGGTCCCTAACATAGTCAATCCTCGAGACCTGAGGAAAAGGAGAGGCAGGCATAAATAGCAGCCTGATTGGCAACTGCAACCAGGTGTGCCGGGCTGGCAATCAGGGACAGGTGAGCGAAAGGAGCGCTAAGGGAGACATGCAGGAAGGGGAACAAAAATAAGAGCGCTGATGGGAAACAAACACCAAATCCCAAAACGTGAAGTGACAGATTCTCACAATATAATTAATATTTCTTTAATTGAATATTAAGAGTATGTGAAAGTTCAACTTCTATCATGTTTACTTCCCTGATAACCTATTTAAGGCTTTGTAATCAATCAGAAAAATCAAGCAGCTAAAAGTCAAAAAAATGTGGAGAGACTTTTTAGCATTTTTCCTATTATGCCTTAAAATGGGTGTTTTTTTAATTTTTAATTAATTAATTAATTTTTAATTCTTTATGGTGAAAAAAAAACAACTAAAAAAACTAAAAAAATAAAAATAAAATACAGTATATATATATATAATATCTAAACATTTCATTGAGCAGATTGTGTTATGTGTGTTAACTTTTTGTGCTGGTTGATGTTTTTTCCCTGCCACCATGACTAGGAAAGGTTGTTTGGATTGGGTCTTATAGGTAAATACTGTGTTGTCAAGAAAGTACACATCATGGTCACTGATCTGAGTTTCTTACAATGTCCACTAAATGGCAACGAATTGCCACCTGTCAGACCCCTGGGTATTTAATAATTTTAGCATATAACCTACACGGCTAAGTTGCCTATTGAAATTGAATTTGAGCCATCTGGCGGGCCAAATTGATGAAGCTGGCGGGCTACGTTTGACACACGGGCCGTGAATTGGACACGCCAAAGAATCACTTGATTGAAGTACAGCTTTTTATTTTCCCATATTTAAACACAGTGTTACTGTTCAAGCTGTGTGTAATGTTACAGTGAACACAAATATGAAATATAATTGTTAATAAGCATTTGCCTTGTTTGAAATTACAAACCCCGTTTCCATATGAGCTGGGAAATTGTGTTAGATGTAAATATAAATGGAATACAATGATTTGCAAATCATTTTCAACCCATATTCAGTTGAATATGCTACAAAGACAACATATTTGATGTTCAAACTGATAAACATTTTTTTTTTTTGCAAATAATCATTAACTTTAGAATTTGATGCCAGCAACATGTGACAAAGAAGTTGGGAAAGGTGGCAAAAAAGACTGAGAAAGTTGAGGAATGCTCATCAAACACTTATTTGGAACATCCCACAGGTGAACAGGCAAATTGGGAACAGGTGGGTGCCATGATTGGGTATAAAAGTAGATTCCATGAAATGCTCAGTCATTCACAAACAAGGATGGGGCGAGGGTCACCACTTTGTCAACAAATGCGTGAGCAAATTGTTGAACAGTTTAAGAAAAACCTTTCTCAACCAGCTATTGCAAGGAATTTAGGGATTTCACCATCTACGGTCCATAATATCATCAAAGGGTTCAGAGAATCTGGAGAAATCACTGCACGTAAGCAGCTAAGCCCGTGACCTTCGATCCCTCAGGCTGTACTGCATCAACAAGCAACATCAGTGTGTAAAGGATATCACCACATGGGCTTAGGAACACTTCAGAAACCCACTGTCAGTAACTACAGTTGGTCGCTACATCTGTAAGTGCAAGTTAAAACTCTCCTATGCAAGGCAAAAACCGTTTATCAACAACACCCAGAAACGCTGTCGGCTTTGCTGGGCCTGAGCTCATCTAAGATGGACTGATACAAAGTGGAAACGTGTTCTTTGGTCTGACGAGTCCACAATTCAAATTGTTTTTGGAAACTGTGGACGTCGTGTCCTCCGGACCAAAGAGGAAAAGAACCATCCGAATTGTTATAGGCGCAAGGTTGAAAAGCCAGCATCTGTGATGGTATGGGGGTGTATTAGTGCCCAATACATGGGTAACTTACACATCTGTGAAAGCGCCAATAATGCTGAAAGGTACATACACGTTTTGGAGCAACATATGTTGCCATCTAAGCAACGTTACCATGGACGCCCGTGCTTATTTCAGCAAGACAATGCCAAGCCACGTGTTACATCAACGTGGCTTCATAGTAAAAGAGTGCGGGTACTAGACTGGCCTGCCTGTAGTCCAGACCTGTCTCCCATTGAAAATGTGTGGCACATTATGAAGCGTAAAATACCACAACGGAGACCCCCGGACTGTTGAACAACTTAAGCTGTACATCAAGCAAGAATGGGAAAGAATTCCACCTGTTATTTTCATTCTACATTTTCAGTTTTTTCCTCTGCTGCCTTGAAGTTTTGTTGTTTCTGTTTCTCTCTCTCTCTCTCTCGTCATCCACTGCTCATCAGCTTGACAGATGATTAGACGAGGCGGGGGGCTATAATTTGTATGGGTGAGACTACTGGGCCAGCTAGTCTTGTCAGAAAAGCCCCCTGACTGTGCTAGTCAATCGTTGCCTCTCTCTCTCCGTGGTGTCTGCAGTGTGATGGAAACATTTACAATTTGTAGACTTAACTTATAGGTATCATGTTATTTAAGTTATATCACATCTGTTTGCAGGGATTGCTGCATTTCAATAGCGAGCCTTTCTATGTAAATTAGCATACGGGGGTATAAGATCTTTAGTGTAAAAATCACTCTTGACCACCATGCACTCTGTATCTTGCTTGACCCCTTTGCAAAGGTTATTAAACAGCTCAATTTCTATGTCTTCATTTCGGGCATTCTCTTTCTGAGACAGGATAACAAATTAATAGAAAAATCCGCAACAGCAGCTGCATGTCCTGGGAGAGTGATCCATAGTTACCAAGGCAGAGTGCAGCAAAAATAAATCATCAAATAAACGACCGTCCATCAGCCCATTACTAATCGGCCCACCTGGAAAACTACTGATCATCAAACAAGTAAACAACATTAAAACAACAAACAATCTGACCTGCTGTCATCAACATTTCATTCAACATGATCATTTTACCGTCGTAAAGCTACGGAAAAAAAAAGGTGAGGGAAATACAAAAACCCAACACCAGTGAAGTTGGCACGTTGTGTAAATCGTTAATAAAAACTATGATTTGCAAATCCTTTTCAACTTATATTCAATTGAATTGAAACTGCAAAGACAATATATTTAATGTTCGAACTGAGAAACTTCATTTTTGTTTGCAAATAATCATTAACTTAGAATTTAATGGCAGCAACACATTGCAAAAAAGTTGGCACAGGGGCGTTTTTACCACTGTGTTACATGGCCTTTTCTTTTAACAACACTCAGTAAACGTTTGGGGTACTGAGGAGACCAATTTTTGAAGCTTTTCAGGTGGAATTCTTTCCAATTCTTGCTTGATGTACAGCTTAAGTTGTTCAACAGTTTCGTTAATCGTATTTTACGCTTCATAATGCGCCACACATTTTCAATGAGAGACAGGTCTGGACTACCGGCAGGCCAGTCTAGTACCCGCACTCTTTTACTATGAAGCCACACTATTGTAACACGTGCCTTGGCATTGTCTTGCTGAAATAAGCAGGGGCGTCCATGATACTGTTGCTTGCATGACAACATATGTTGCTCCAAAACCTGTATGTAACTTTCAGCATTAATGGTGCCTTTACAATTGTGTAAGTTACCCATGCCTTGGGCACTATTGCACCCTCATACCATCAAAGATGCTGGCTTTTAAACTTTGAGCCGGTAACAGTCCTGATGGTTCTTTTCCTCTTTGGTCTGGAAGATACCACGTCCACAGTTTCCAAAAACAATTTGAAATGTGGACTCGTCAGACCACAGAACATTTTTCCACTATACATCAGTCCATCTTAGATGAGCTCGGGCCCAGCGAAGCAGGCGGCGTTTCAGGGTGTTGTTGATCAATGGCTTTCTCTTTGCATTGTAGAGTTTTAGCTTGCACTTACAGATGTAGCGACCAACTGTAGTTACTGACAGTGGTTGTCTGAAGTGTTCCTGAGCCCATGTGGTGATATCCTTTACACACTGATGTGCAGTGATTTCTCCAGATTCTCTGAACTTTTTGATGATATTACAGACTGTAGATGGTGAAATCTCTAAATTCCTTGCAATAGCTGGCTGAGAAATGTTGTTCTTAAACTCTTGGACAATTTGCTCATGCATTTGTTGACAAAGTGGTGACCCTCACCCCATCCTTGTTTGTGAATTATACCCAATCATGGCACCCACCCGTTCCCAATTAGCCTGTTGACCTGTGGGATGTTCCAAATAAGTGTTTGATGAGCATTCCTCAACTTTCTCAGTCATGTTTGCTACTTGTGCCAGCTTTTTTGAAACAGGTTGCAGGCATCAAATTCTAAATGAGCTAATATTTGCAAAAAATAACAACGTTTACTAGTTGGAGCATTAAGTATCTTGTCTTTGCAGTCTATTCAATTGAATATAAGTTGAAAAAGATTTGCAAATCATTGTATTCTGTTTTTATTTACGATTTACACAACATGCCAACTTCACTGGTTTTGTATAAATGTTTTGATTGGCAGGTCACTGAGTCAGACTTAATAGCAATTGATTTTACAATTTTGTGGTAGACTGGTAAACTTGCAGGCAAACACCTGTCAAACAAAAGAATGGCACGTCCTAACAATGGGTCACCACGAGTTTGAAAAACGAAACCAGACTCAAAATACAAGTTACATTGTCAGCGAAAAGACCCAGATGACTACCTGTACAATGGAGACGTCATACAGTTGCAGCTGCCTGTGCTTGGTGAAGTTCAGATGTAATTAGGGTGTTTTTTTAATTAAACATCTGGCATCATGTTCAGTGCTTAAATTTGATGTGCTTAAGTGTTAATGGTTCCACAGATGGTCAGAGAACTGGAAATGATCAACATTTGTACATTGGTCTTTCAGTAACACTACACTATGTTAAATAGTCCACACTGTTCACTTTGAGAGCACACACACTATGAGAGCTGCTGGCTATATCAAATTCTATTCATTACCGACTTTTACATTTTTGACCACTTCCATCTAAGAACCATGACTTCACAGTGGGGCTTCATCCGGATACCTCATCAGTGGGACCACTCTGTGCACACACAGTTTGAAGTGTAAATGTGTCTTTGTATTGTCAGACAAGGAGACGCCTCTATTGTTTTGAATTATTGATGTGCTTTTTAGCGCATGGATCAGTTGAAGTTGTACATTCCATGCTGCCTTCGGTGACTCTCACTACATGCAACTCCCATTTATATATATTCAATAATAATTCAAATAAAAATTAAGTCTCTCAGTGGTAAGCAGACTTATCTAAGACTCGGCAGCAACTCAAGTGTGTGCCTTAATGTGCTTTATTTTTTATTTTTTTTTAGATTATTGCATTATTCACAGAGAAATTTAAAGCTAAGGGAATGTGTTTGGGATTTTAATTGGAGTTTACCCAAAATCCAGCATCAAATACTGATGTTTTTCTCTAATGGACCTACAACCTCTCTTAGTTGCCAAGTAATGTGAGAAGCCCATTTATTAACTTTACCTTCAGTTAAAATGATGTTGGATTAGGAGTAGGGATGTCCGATAATATCGGCCTGCCGATAAATGCGTTAAAATATAATATCGGAAATTATTGGTATCGTTTTTTTTATTATCGGTATCGTTTTTTTTTTTGATTTTTTTTTTTTTTTGATTAAATCAACATAAAAAACATAAGATACACTTACAATTAGTGCACCAACCCAAAAAACCTCCCTCCCCCATTTACACTCATTCACACAAAAGGGTTGTTTCTTTCTGTTATTAATATTCTGGTTCCTACATTATATATCAATATATATCAATACAGTCTGCAAGGGATACAATCCGTAAGCACACATGATTGTGCGTGCTGCTGGTCCACTAATAGTACTAACCTTTAACAGTTAATTTTACTAATTTTTATTAATTACTAGTTTCAATGTAACTGTTTTTATATTGTTTTACTTTCTTTTTTATTCAAGAAAATGTTTTTAATTTATTTATCTTATTTTATTTTTTTTTTTCAAAAGTAAATAAATGATAAATAAATGGGTTGTACTTGTATAGCGCTTTTCTACCTTCAAGGTACTCAAAGCGCTTTGACACTACTTCCACATTTACCCATTCACACACACATTCACACACTGATGGAGGGAGCTGCCATGCAAGGCGCTAACCAGCACCCATCAGGAGCAAGGGTGAAGTGTCTTGCTCAGGACACAACGGACATGACGAGGTTGGTACTAGGTTGGGATTGAACCAGGGACCCTCGGGTTGCGCACGGCCACTCTTCCACTGCGCCACGCCGTACCTTATCTTCACCATACCTGGTTGTCCAAATTAGGCATAATAATGTGTTAATTCCACAATTGCATATATCGGTTGATATCGGTATCGGTTGATATCGGTATCGGTAATTAAAGAGTTGGACAATATCGGAATATCGGATATCGGCAAAAAGCCATTATCGGACATCCCTAATTAGGAGTTATGCTTGAAACATTTATTTATTGCTTCAAACACATTTTCTCAGGATTCTAAGAACATTACTGTCATATTGAGTAAAAAACAATTTTTTGTGTTTGCAAACCTTAGAAAAGAACATGTTTCTAGTAAAACTCACAGAGATACATTATGTCAGGCATTATTCGACATATTGCATGTTAGGTTTAGGAGTTATGTTTGAAACAATTTTTTATTGCTTCAAACACATTTTCTCAGGATTTTAAGAACATTACTGTTATATTGACTAAAAAAAACAAATGTTTGTGATTGCAAACCTTACAAAAGCAGATGTTTCTAGTAAAACTCACAAAGATACATTATTTCAGGCATTATTAGACATATTGCATGTTTGGTTTAGGAGTTATGCTTGAAACTATTTTTTATTGCTTCAAACACATTTTCTCAGGATTTTAAGAACATTACTGTTATATTGACTTAAAAAACAAATGTTTGTGTTTGCTAACCTTACCAAAGCAGATGTTTCTAGTAAAACTCACAAAGATACATTATTTCACGCATTATTAGACATATTGCATGTTTGGTTTAGGAGTTATGCTTTAAACAATGTTTTATTGCTTCAACCACATTTTCTCAGGATTCTAAGAACTTTACTATCATAGTGAGTAAAAAATATTTTTTGTGTTTGCAAACCTTACACAAGAACATGTTTCTAGTAAAACTCACAAAGATACATTATTTCACGCATTATTAGACATATTGCATGTTTGGTTTAGGAGTATGCTTTAAACAATGTTTTATTGCTTCAAACACATTTTCTCAGGATTCTAAGAACTTAACTATCATAGTGAGTAAAACACTATTTTTTGTGTTTGCAAACCTTACAAAAGAACATGTTTCTAGTAAAACTCACAACGATACATTATATCAGGCATTGGCTCCCATCTTTTTAACCTGTTGCCCTCTGGCAGACGCTGCAGGTCCATACGAGCGAAAACAGACTTAGGGATAGCTTCTTCCCCAAAACTGTCACTATACTCAATGTGCATTTGCACTAATGGAAGCTGTATTATTGTCAATAAGACTCAAATTACCTGTCTGTGTTTTTATACTGTTTACTGTTATACGTTTACTTTGTGCTATGTATGTTTGTATGCACTTACGGAGCTGCTCTTCAAATCTCGTTACACTGTGTACAATGACAAACAAGGCTTTCTATTTTATTTTCTTTATTTAATGGCAAATGATCACATAATAGCATAAAGACAATAACCACACTGTTTGAGTGGCGATCTGCTTCATAAATAAAGCATACCGTATTTTTCGGACTATAAGTCACAGTTTTTTTCATAGTTTGGCCGAGGGTGCGACTTATACTCAGGAGCGACTTATGTGTGAAATTATTAACGCACTACCGTAAAATATCAAATCATATTATTTAGCTCATTCACGTAGGAGACTAGACATATAAGATTTCATGGGATTTAGCGATTAGGAGTGACAGATTGTTTGGTAAACGTATAGCATGTTCTATATGTTATAGTTATTTGAATGACTCTTACCATAATATGTTACGTTAACATACCAGGCATGTTCTCAGTTGGTTATTTATTCGTCATATAACGTACACTTATTCAGCCTGTTGTTCACTATTCTTTATTTATTTTAAATTGTCTTTCAAATGTCTATTCTTGGTGTTGGGTCTTATCAAAACAATTTCCCCAAAAAATGCCCCTTGGCCGGTGCGACTTATACTCCGGAGCGACTTATACTCCAAAAAATACGGTACTTGAAATGTCATATTAATAAATCACATATATCTCACCTCTCTTTTTGTCAAATTAGTTCTTATAGTGATGAAAATTGGAGCCCTGCTCTATCATCAAGCTGCACACTGAATGTTTACTGTTTTAGGTAAAGCAGGATATGTTTATTTTTATTATATTAAGTTAAACAGGATAGACTTCTATTTTAGACCAAAAAAATATTGCATTCGGTTAATGTAGTTATTTTGCACAAACAATATTTATTGAAAAATGTGTTTCCTACATTTTCGTATTATTCAAAAACCTGTGCACCTCATTAAATTTGGTCTGGAGTCAAACAGTATAAAATGTGTGTCAGGACGTGGACTATGAAGCAGCTTACTGCGAGGATTTTGGGACTTGACTGAACATCGGATGAAGGTAGGAACATGATTATTAATTTTACTCAAAAGGTACCAAACAAAAGGCGCTCATAGTGGAGGCAAAAAACTTGACGCAGGAAACAAAAAACAACCCGAAGGCGAGCGTACCTAACGCACGTAAAAGCAAAGGCAAAAAACTTAGGACATGAAACATGAACTAAAAAACTCACTAAACTGTGGCTTGAATAAACAAAAACTTACGTAGCAAGAAAAGAGCAGCATGAACCAAGCATGGATAATAAGCATGAAAATGTCATTAGAATAACGTCAGGGGTAACAATGTCGCCAGGCCGACTACCTGGCAACTACAGGCTTAAATAATAGTCTCTATGATTAACACAGGTGCGTGTCCAAATGAGTCAGGTGCGTGAGTCCGAACACCAGCAGCAGGTGAAAATCATGCCACCATGGCAACCAAAACAAACAAGAGTGCATCAAAAAACAGGAACTACTAGAGTCCAAAAACCAACAGAACATAACCAAACAAAACATGACCACAGAACATGACAATGTGTATAGATTGTCATTCATTAGGTCATACAATCTGCAAAGGTTGAATTAAAGCAACTCTGATACATCTTCAACAAACAAGAAGAGTCCAGTTGTCTCCGTTCAACCTTTGTGGATAGTATAAAACTCTTTTTAGACAAATAAAAAAAGGCCAAAATAAATTAGGTCGACCATCCCTGCAAGGTGTCCCTATTTTTTTTTTTTCAGAGCGTTGGCAGCCCACTCGTAAGAGAAGGGTGGATTGATCCATAAATTGGCGGTTTCGACCCCTTAGGGCGAGGGTCAGCAACGCCCGGCTCTCGAGCCACATGCGGCTCTTTAGCGCCGCCCTAGTGGCTCTCTGGAGCTTTTTCAAAAATGTATGAAAATGGAAAAAGATGAGGAAAAAACATGTTTTGATATGGTTTCTGTAGGGGACAAACATGACACAAATTTTTTTTTGAAATCCCACAGTTTACATGCTTCACTGATGAGAGCATTTGCCGCGCGCCATTTTGTCCTACTAACTTCGTAAGTCCTTGAACGCACCGTAGTTTGTTTACATGTACAACTTTCCTTGACGCTGCCACAGAAAGACGTGTTTTATGCCACTCCTTTTTTGTCTCTATTTGTCCACCAAATGTTTTATACTGTGCGTGAATGCACAAAGCTTTGCTCTGTTGATGTTTTTGACTCGTGTGGAGGGCTAATCAGACATATTTGGTCAGTGTATGACAGTGTATGAAAAGCTAATCAATGCTAACATACTATTTATGCTATCTGTATGTACATAATGCATCATTATGCCTCGTATTTTAGGTATATTTGAGCTCATTTTCAATGTTTCCGTTTCCTTCAACTTGAACACCTTTGGCCATTCTAAGCCAGTAATTTCCAGGAGTTATCACACCCTCTGAAAAGCCTCCGTTTTACCAATTATTTCCAATGTTGCAAAAATGTGTAGAATAAATATTACATTTCAACATTTCTGTCAACGAAGATTTGTGTCAGGCTGACACATAGTAATTTTGATAGTACACTAATATGAACATTTACATCATGTGTTGCCTTCATTATAACACTTATATAAGACTTTTATATTAATTTTGATAGTAGGCTAATATAGCTAATATAGACACTTACATCATGTGTTGCCTTTGTTATTGTCATTACTTGGTCTTGGAAGTTTGCTTTTCCGGAATGCAACGGAAAGTTGGCTCGTGCGAGACGGGAATGAAGGTACATGATTTATTATTATCAAAAAAAAGAATAAATGAAAGCGCGCACAGTGGCGGAGAATAAACTATAAAACCAAAAGACTATAGCAAAAAGTACAAACAAAAAACACGCACAATGGCGGAGAACAAACTATGAAACCAAAAAGACTATAAATATGGAACAAAAACTTACTTGGCTTGAGGAATTGACATGAAAAGAAGTATCAGGCATGAACAGAGCATAAATGTGTTGTGAGGTCATCAGAAAGACAAACTGAAAAACACTGAACTTAAATACTACAGACATGATTAACGAAAACAGGTGCGTGACTCAAGACGTGAAACAGGTGCGTGACGTGACAGGTGAAAACTAATGGTTGCTATGGTGACAAACAAGAGTGCACAATGAGTCCAAACGTGGAACAGGTGAAACTAATGGGTAATCATGCAAAGACAAGGGAGTGAAAAGCCAGAAACTAAACAAAACATGACTTAAAACAAAACATGATTACACAGACATGACAGAGCCCCTCCCTTTAAGGACAGATACCAGATGTCCATAAAAAAATTAACAATAGTCATGGGAGGGCGGGAGGGGGACATGGCGGTGGGTCGCCAGACCACGTGTCCCCGTATCCACCGGGGCAGAGTTAGGTGGCGGCGGCGAGTGGAACGCCGCTGCAGCAGGCGAGGCGGGCGCCCAGGGAATGGCCACATTCGTGGCCGACTGGGAGGTGGGCGCACTTGGCGTGGCGGGCGACCAGGTAGCGGCCATATCTGTGGCCGACAAGGAGGGAGGCGCGTCGTCATCGTGGCAGACGTGGCTTGGCGTGGTGAGTCAGGCGGCGAAGCTTGGGGTGGCGCGTCAGGCGGCGAAGCTCGGCGTGGCGCGTCAGGCGGCGAAGCTCGGCGTGGGTCTTGGTCTTGGCGTGGGCCTTGGTCTTGGCATGGCGGGTCTTGGTCTTGGCATGGTGGGTCTTGGTCTTGGTCTTGGTCTTGGTCTTGGTCTTGGCATGGCGGGTCTTGGTCTTGGCATGGCGGGTCTTGGTCTTGGTCTTGGCATGGCGGGTCTTGGTTTTGGTCTTTGTCTTGGCATGGCGGGTCTTGGTCTTGGTCTTGGTCTTGGCATGGCGGGTCTTGGTCTTGGTCTTGGCATGGCGGGTCTTGGTCTAGGTCTTGGCTTGGGTCTTGGCGTCGTGGAGCTGCGACTGGCGGCACTTGGCGTCGTGGAGCTGCGACTGGCGGCACTTGGCGTCGTGGAGCTGCGACTGGCGGCACTTGGCGTCGTAGAGCTGCGACTGGCGGCACTTGGCGTCGTGGAGCTGCGACTGGCGGCACTTGGCGTCGTTGAGCTGCGACTGGCGGCACTTGACGTCTTGGAGCTGCGACTGGCGGCACTTGGCGTCTTGGAGCTGCGACTGGCGGCACTTGGCGTCTTGGAGCTGCGACTGGCGGCACTTGGCGTCTTGGAGCTGCGACTGGCGGCACTTGGCGTCTTGGAGCTGCGACTGGCGTCACTTGGCGTCTTGGAGCTGCGACTGGCGGCACTTGGCGTGGAGGGTCTTGGTCTTGGCGTGGAGGGTCTTGGTCTTGGACTTGGCGTGGAGGGTCTTGGTCTTGGACTTGGCGTGGAGGGTCTTGGTCTTGGCTTGGCAGTGCTTGGCGGCGTGGAGCTGGTACCGGAGCTTGGCATGATGCGGCTAGGCGTGGTGCGGGTACTGAAGTCTGCCGTGGAACTTGGCGTGGTGGAGCTGGTGCTAGCCTTGGTGCGGCAACAGGTGCAGCGACAGGTGCTAGCCGTGGAGCTGCGACAGGTGCTAGCCGTGGAGCTGCGGCAGGTGCTAGCCGTGGAGCTGCGGCAGGTGCTAGCCGTGGAGCTAGCCTTGGAGCAGCTAGCCGTGGAGCTGCGACAGGTGCTAGCCGAGGAGCTAGCCTTGGAGCAGGTGGAGGTGGCCTAGCTGGGGGTTGCGGCTTGGCAGGTCGGAAGACTGGTGAGGGCGGTCGTGCTGGAGGCTGTGGCTTGACGGGTCGGTAGACTGGTGAGGGCGGTCGTGCTGGAGGCTGTGGCTTGACAGGTCGGTAGACTGGTGAGGGCGGTCGTGCTGGAGGCTGTGGCTTGACAGGTCGGTAGACTGGTGGTGGCGGCCGTGAGGGAGGCTGTGGCTTGACATGGTGATGCAGAGCCACCCCACCTACACAGCTCCCGACCCCAGCCCCCCCCTCAAGGGGCGGATACCAGACGCGCTCCCTGCGGTCTGGAACTCTCTGTAGGGGCGGGCGGGGGAGGGCAGAAATGTCCCCTTTATTTTGGCCACAATATTTTTCTTTATCCCCCACCTGGGGTTGTGTGAGTGGAAAAAAGAAAAATATTGTGACGGGGGCGGGACTTGAGTCTTGGGGGGCGGGGCATGAGTCTTGGGGGGCGGGGCATGAAATTGGGATGGCTGTGACTGACTAGACCTGATTTCTGTTTTGATAATGTTTTATCAAAGACATGCCATTAGTGTCTTTTGTTGGAGGCGGGTGTTCAAAAGAAAAAGAGTTGAAAAAAAAATCCTGGGCTGTGATGTCATCCTGGGGAAGCCGGGCAGACTGTTGCTTGCTTCCGCCCGGAGGGGGCGGGGCTTGTGGGAGCGGCGTGTCCCGCTGGCTCGCGGATGTCCTTCCTGGCGTCCCTCGCCTTTGGCGGCGCTTCCTTGGCTGGGATGACGCGCCAACGTCCCCGGGCCAAACGGAGCTGATCGGCACCAGTTTGCCGGTCGGACCCCACATGAAATCCTTGCGCTCCGTGGGGGAATAGCGGAGCGTCTCAGCTTCCATGGCGCGCAGGACCTCCCACGTTCCTTCGTCCAATCTTTCCAACTCGGCCAACTTAGGTGCGGAAAAGCGGGTCTGCTGACGACCTACTGTCATTACTTGGTCTTGGGAGTTTGCTTTTCCGGAATGCAACGGAAAGTTGGCTCGTGCGAGACGGGAATGAAGGTACATGATTTATTATTATCAAAAAAAGGAATAAATGAAAGCGCGCACAGTGGCGGAGAATAAACTATAAAACCAAAAGACTATAGCAAAAAGTACAAACAAAAAACACGCACAATGGCGGAGAACAAACTATGAAACCAAAAAGACTATAAATATGGAACAAAAACTTACTTGGCTTGAGGAATTGACATGAAAAGAAGTATCAGGCATGAACAGAGCATAAATGTGTTGTGAGGTCGTCAGAAAGACAAACTGAAAAACACTGAACTTAAATACTACAGACATGATTAACGAAAACAGGTGTGTGACTCAAGACGTGAAACAGGTGCGTGATGTGACAGGTGAAAACTAATGGTTGCTATGGTGACAAACAAGAGTGCACAATGAGTCCAAACGTGGAACAGGTGAAACTAATGGGTAATCATGCAAAGACAAGGGAGTGAAAAGCCAGAAACTAAACAAAACATGACTTAAAACAAAACATGATTACACAGACATGACAGTTATAAAATGTATATAAGACTTTTAAAGTCATTTTGATAGTAGGCTAATATAGCTAATATAGACACTTACAACATGTGTTGCCTTCATTATAACACTTATATAAGGCTTTACATTGTTTGCGGCTCCAGACAGATTTTTTCTTTGTATTTTTGGTCCAGTATGGCTCTTTCAACATTTTGGGTTGTCGACCCCTGCCTTAGAGTAAATAATATCAGTACGTAATTAACAGAGTGATTCAACCAACATTTTTATTTCATCGAAATATATATTTTTTTGTTTTTGTCAATGTTTAAAAATTCACAGATGATTTTAAAGGAAAACATGATTATTCAATAGTAGTTTTTGATTTAAGTTTATTTATTGTGTACTTTTGACTTTGTTTTGATCAAACAATCATATGTAATGAAATAGATTAACTAGTTAAAATATAGTGCTGATATGCAGTGTTGGGTTAGTTATTGAAAACCAGTAACTAGTTACAGTTACTAGTTACTTTATTTCAAAAGTAACTCAGTTACTTATACTAAAAAGTAATGCGTTACTGTGAAATGTAACTATTTAGTTACTTCTTTTTTTTTTTTAAAAGCTCCCATTAATGCCCTTTTAGCCTTCATTTCAGTACTGTTATTGCACTGGAGAATAAAACAATCTGTTGATTAGCGCTAAGATTTTTCAAAATGGGGTCCCAGGGACCCCATCAAGTCATAAAAATTGGGTCCTACAATACATTTTTGGGGTGCGTTTTGAAAAAAAAAAGATAAACATATGCATTATCCTGTTGTATCTCACATTCTGTATTGTGTTTTGGAAAAAGGTTGTCATAAATGTTACTTAATTCATTAAAAAAAGAAAAAAAAGAAAAAAGAAAACAAATTTATTTATTCATTTATAAACATTCATTCACTTTCTTCTTTCCTTCATGGATCTAAACTTTACCGCTGCTGGTATTTTTTTCTATGTTTTTATTTAATAAGTTGTAGGTGTATTTATTTCAGTATAAAAGTGTAAAAAGTGTTTTGCTTCGGTCATGAAATGGTGTGCCGGGCCATACATACATTTTATATATAACGCTTAAATCTCTGGAGTCTACATCAACTTCAGATCTATCCCTCATTTCAAAATGTTTTAGTTTTTTTATGTTGTTTTTTTGTTTGTTTGTTTTCCGCCCTTTTTTGTCGAACAAAAGTATGTTTTTTATGGCAAACACACAACATATGCAAAATCTTCCACCAAAAATATTTTTCAAAGTGGAATATTTGATGTGAAGTAATGGGAACCTTGGATAGGTCAATAATTCATAATAACATTGATTTTGATTCAATATTATGTTTTGAGCAATGACAGTTTGAAAGAAATTGATTAATGTGGACCCCGACTTAAACAAGTTGAAAAACTTATTTGGGTGTTACCATTTAGTGGTCAATTGTAGGGAATATGTACTGTACTGTGCAATCTACTAATAAAAGTCTCAATCAATCAATCCACTCCCTCGCTCTCTCGATCTTTCTGTCTCTGCCCCTCCCTCACGAATGCTGCTGCGTGCGCACAATTTGTTTTGTTTTTAACCCCTTCTTTACCCTGAACGTACATTGAAAATACACGCAAACCTAACTCAAAATGCCGGACACTTGAGGCATTTAAGAAACTCCGCCCGGACAGCCACGCAAAAGAAGACATGTCCGGGTAAAAGAGGACGCATGGACAGTCTATCTCCATGTTAAGAAACTCGGCTTCAGCTGCACCAGGTCTTGTTAGTAAACACAGACACCCCCCCCCCCCACCCCCCTCCTCACACCCACACCCAGACACACACACAGCGCCTCTTCTCTTATCCCCGTGGTGACACAGGAAGTTTCAGAAGGACGACACTGCAACTCTCCAATAAAACACACTCAGATCTTCTGTTTTAGCCGATACTACATAAAAAATAACGTAAAATAACGCAGTAACGCATCATGTAGTAACGGTAACTGAGTTACTGAATATAAAAAATAACGCGTTCGATTACTATTTACCGCCGAAACTAACGGTGTTACAGTAACACGTTACTTAGTAACGCGTTAGTCCCAACACTGCTGATATGTTACATTTTCAATAGAACTCACCATAAATAAACTGATACATGTCATCAATATTGGTGTCGGCAGGTCTCAATCATGGATGATCTTCATAGGAATCCTTGAGAATAACATGCTCAGTAATGATAATAATAATTCACAAAATGTAACATTTTAATTTTGATGGGTAAATAATAAAATGGTATTTAAATATACTACAATCATTTTCTGGGGTTACAGTTGTTTTCCACTTTTAAAGACTGAGGGCCATGAATATATAACCAAAGCACAATGACCAAGTTGTAATTTGGCTTGTCCCAATTAATGCTGCATCATCGACATTTTCTGCGTTATCTCGCTCATTATTTCAGCTTTGGTATTTCAATCCATCCAACAAAGAGGAACAAAAAAAATCCCCAGACATGACCCTTTAATCCCACTGTGTCCAAAGGTTGGGCAGAAATAGGAACAAAAGATTCATCCCATCAATCAGCTTTACCTTGAGGCGGACCTTGAACATACTTCAGTGAACCTGCTGCTCTAAACTGCTGTGTGGACCTTGCACATACATTCAAAGCCAGCCAAATGGCAAGAAAAGAGTAGAGAAGAAAAAATAAATAAAACACACGTTGACAAAGAGAAAGAAGAAGCACTGCGTTCATGCGTCATGGGTTATTAAAGGACGCGTATTAGGTGACATCTCCATCCGTCACATGGCGGTCCTCTTGCAACGTGATAGCTGCATGTACAAAGAACATGCCCAGTGTGTGTGCTGCTGGCTATTTGAATGCACACATTCCAATACACAATGGGTCATCGGGAGAATGCATGTACAAATGCACACTGACAGTGGCTGTGTTTGTCAAACAAAGTCTTATAAGCGTCTCAATTACACACATTTGCTGTTTCTGATACTGCCTCCAGCTATTTTCTGACTTTGTGCACATAAATATATACATACCATATTTTCCGAACCATAGGGCGCACCGGATTATAAGGCGCACTGTCGATTAATGGTCTATTTTCGATCTTTTTTCATATACAAGGCTCTCCGGATTAAAGAACGCATTAAAGGAGTCATATTATCATTATTTTTTTCTAAATGGAAAACACTTCCTTGTGGTCTACATAACATATAATGGTGGTTCTTTGGTAAAAATGTTGCATGGATTATGTTTTACAGATCAACTTCATGCCGCTTTCTCACAGTCGCTTCAGGATGCGCCGTTTTGTGGGCGGTCTTTTTCACGTGGCTCACTTTTGGCAGCGTCTTCTCCCCGTCATCTTTGTTGTAGCGGTGTAGCGTGCAAGGACGGGAGTGGAAGTAGTGTCAAAAGATGGAGCTAACTGGTTTAATGACATTCAGACTTTACTTAAATCAATAACAGAGCAGCATCTCCACATCCGCCGGAAATGTGTCCCGTGAAAAACCGTCCGACTGGAACTCTCCAATAACTAAAGTTCCTTGGGTGAATAATGTAAACTCACTACACCGGTATGTTTTAGCGCTTCCATGGTGAGTTTACTGACAGATATAAGTAAGAATTTCACACTACTTTATATTAGAAATGGCAACAGCGGAGGATGAATGCCCCATAACAAGAAGATAGAGAAAAAGAAGAAGCTTATCGACTACGGTATTGCCACGGACTACAAAGGCGCACTTTTTCAGGACTTATGCAGATCCCAAATATAGATCAGCAGGTACCAGAAGGTAAGAAAAGTTGCTTTTGCATAATATTGCGAAACAAAATGCCAGATAATGTCTTACCTTATACACACACCATAATAATACTCGTGATTGATGGGTTCCCACTTCTCTGTGAGCGCTTTGAGTATCTAATAATAGAAAAGCGTGATATAAAATCTAATCCATTATTATTATTATGTTGAAGCACAGTACAATCCATCAAGCGGTGCGGCTTCATAGCTTACCAAAGTCGTACTAAAACATTTTGATAGATTTTTGAGTATCTCTTGTGTGTGACTGCCATTATATTGCAGTCTACACATATCTCTTATGTGATTTTCACATATAGAAGTATAAATACAACAAATTTGCTTGGATTTGTGCATGTGCACACTTTATTACATCTGGATTTTTTTCTTACGTAAGATGTTTTCTGGGTTTGAACGTACGTCCATTTTTAATAGGAAATCCACGCAACTCTTGATACGTGAGGCCCCTGGTGTGTAACGTGATGTCAATCACAAGGCTGATAATCTAAAATCCACACAAGAAGAAGGATATTACCGTATTTTCCGGACTATTAATTTTTTCCTTAAAACTCGACAGTGCGCCTTATAACCCGTCTAATGTACTGAATAATTCTGGTTTTGCTTACCGACCTCAAAGCAATTTTATTTGGTACATGGTGTAATGATAAGTGTGACCAGTAGATGGCAGTCAAACATAAGAGATATGTGTAGACTGCAATATGATGGCAATGTGACTCAAGTAAACATCACCAACATATTATATATTTCATTAAAAATATAGAACATTACACACGGCGCTCAAAAATCTATCAAAATGTTTTAGTACGACTTTGGTAAGCTATTAAGCCGCACCGCTTGATGGATTGTAGGCGCATTAAACATATGAGTATTATTATGGTGTGTGTATTAGGTAAGACATGTTATCTGGCATTTTGTTTCTCAATATTATGCAAACACATGTTTTCTTACCTTCTGGTACCTGCTAATCTGTATTTGGGATCTGCATAAATCATGAAAAATTGCCCGCCTTTGTAGCCCATTCCAACGCCGTAGTCGATAAGCTTCTTCTTTTTCTCTATCTTCTTGTTATGGGACATTCATCCTACGCTGTTGTCATTTCTAATATAAAGTAGTGTAAATTTCTTATTTATATCTGTCAGTAAACTCGCCATGAAAGCGCTAAAACATACCGGTGTAGTGAGTTTACATTATTCACCCAAGGAACTTTAGTTATTGGAGAGTTCCGGTTGGACGTTTTTTCACGGCACACATTTCCGGCGTTGTTGTTGTTTCCGGATGAGGAGATGCTGCTCCGTTATTGATTTAAGTGAAGTCTGAATGTCATTAAAACAGTTAGCTCCATCTTTTGACACTACTTCCACACCCGTCCTTGCACGCTACACCGCTACAACAAAGATGACGGGGAGAATACGCTGCTGAAGGTGAGCCACGTAAATAAGACCGCCCACAAAACGGTGCATCCGGAAGCAACTGTCAGAAAGCAGCTTGAAGATGATCTGTAAAACACAACATCAATTGAGAAAAATAAATATATATATATATATGACTCCTTTAATGCGCCCTATAATATGGCGCGCCTTATATATGAAAAAAGACAGAAAATAGACCATTCATCGGCAGTGCGCCTTATAATACGGTGCGCCCTATGGTCCGGAAAATACGGTATATATGATATTTCAATATAGTAAATGAAATACATCCCTTAATAAGTACGGTTCTCCTTTTTATGCTGCAGAAGTGCAATGGCTGGCTGAGAGGGTTTTTCAGGGTCTCTGCATTGCTGGCAAGGTTATTGGCATATTGTATTAAAAAAAAGGTAATAAAAATTCATCATTGATGTTAACTGTCTTCATATACGACATTCAGATCTAAGATTGCATCGTGTTGCACGTCTGCGCTGTGTTAGCTGTCCAATCGTATTCTGGCACGGACAAGATAAACACCTCATACTTTGCTGTTCTCTTCCATAATTCTACTTGGCAGCCATGCAGTGACGGATGGAACGAATACAGCGCAGAACCAGATAGACTATAATAGGCATGAAATCTGCTGCACACTGATGCTGTCAACACCAATTATATATATGCTTTCAGACAAACTCGTTTTTTTTTGCACATCAGCACATAAATTATATTTTTGCAAGAGATTTTTGATTAAAATGGTTGAATACAATATTGTATAAAAGTAACGCCATCACACACCTCCAGACACAAACAGCACAACACTTTATCAAAGCCAGATAAGAACACAATCTGCAGCGACAGAAAGGTCAGGTTCTTCTGACTCGGGAAATTATTGTGACTGCAAATGCTTCAGTGACAGCTAGAAGGTTTCCCTCCCCAATTCTTCTTCTCTTCCAAGCCATCACCAGGTGCCTCTCGTCATATTTTGTTTCATTGACTGGCAGTCTGATTGTTCAAACACGACTGATGTGAGCAAAGTCCAGCCATTCTGATAAATAAATGACCAGGAAAGGGGGAAAATAAACACGTTACATAAAAAATATGTTATTTTTATGCACTCAAGCTGCAAAACTGTCTTGGTAAAACAGTTAGAGAGAGGACATAACCACTCCTGCTTGCTCATCGCTGTTATCCGTTCATCTATCCAGGGTCAGGTTGCGGGGGTGTAGTGGATTTCTGGCGTAGGCCACTGATTGTGCTCCATAGAAGGGTCAAAGAGGAATTTTCGCCTCGTATAAAAACATTGAGGTTTTTGCCTCTATCTGTGGTAGCGATTTTAAGTAAGTGGCCTACGTCAGAAATCGGTATGAGCAAGGGTTCTAGAACCCTTGAAGAGGGATATGTAGTGGCATTTCTGACTTTTGAACTATATTTTGTGTCTGTCAAGAATGTCTGCTCGTTTCATTTCTCGTCTATTCTAAACCACCATAGGACCAGATGTAGGCAAAAGTTGAATATGGAGTCGGTCTGACCATTCTACAAAATGTTTTGATTGTTTATTATGACTAAGGGATTCAAGGATGTTGCAGAACAAACAGGTCGAAAACAACAGGACCTTGACGCATGAAGGAAACAGATAAAATGGCCAAGAGACAAGGGCTATGTGTGATTGCTTGATTCTTGTGTCCTCCGGAGGACGTTTGTCTGTCTGCACGGGCAACTCAATCCAACTTTGTACTTTTTGACTATGGGTAAATAAACCTTTTGTACTAAACTCACTTTTGTTGCAGTTTAAGCTTCAGACAATCCACTACAGGGGCAGCAGCCTAAGTTGAGAAACCCAAAAGTCCCTTTCCATGGATACTGACTAGTGAAGTCACACTTGAACAAAATTCCAAACGGACTGTTTGAAGGAAGTTTGAAAGAAGGTAAGATTGTTTTATAAATATACCCACAATGTCGCAACAGTTTGATTTCAAATTTTCAGGACGTATCTTCCAAATACACATACAGAAGTACCAATAAGTAAGGAAAGATGGTTTTGCATGATACGGCTGCTTGAAACTTCTGTTCCACCTTGGGGACAATGTGTGTATCAGGCGTGTGTGTGTGTGTGTGCCTTCTTCCTATTACCAGGATATATTTGGCTCTCACAAAGTCTTTAAAAATTTAAACAGCTCTACTGAGCGAGAAGACAAATGAAAAAGGAGAGGAAGGAGTGTTCATGGAGAGTGATATCTATATCTTCATCAACAAATTAGAGCGGTATGGCATTACAGGGTTCGGTCTTCAACTGGGTAAGAAGTTCCTAAACCAACAGGAAGCAATGTGTGAAGCTCGGTGAACACACGTCTACAACGCAACATTTATCCTGAGGCGTACCCCAGGGATCAATACTAAGACCAAAATTGTTTAATCTGTATATAATAAACAACATCTGTAACGTTGCAAAATACTTAAAATTAGTATTATTTGCAGATGATACAACTGTGTTCTGTTCAGGGAGAAACACAGAGAAGCTAATACAAATGATATCAGAATAAATTAATACATTCAAGAGATGGTTTGACAAAAACAGACTATTCTCGAACCAAGTCAAACCCAAATACAAATAGACGTAGACATTGAAAGAGTACATTTTTGGGTGTAACATTTGATGATAAAATTTACTGGGAATCACATATAGAAAACATAGAACATAAAGTGGCAAGAAATAAATCAATAAGGAATAGAGCTAAATATGTATTGGGGAAAAAAGGGCAGCCGTTCAAGTTGCCAGTCATGATTAATGGGACGGGCAGGGCTGTAGGGACTCAGACTGTAGCGATTTCTAAACTAATTTGCAAACTGGATAACATCTCGGAGAAGCTTTCCGCTCAGCAAGGCGAAATTATGATCAATTTAAGGTCCAGGAACGGACAATTAGTGTAGAATTGGAATGTATCTACTCGTCTGAACCCAAACATCCTAATCTGCATCTCGGCTCTTCCCCGCCCCCACACCGGTCTTGAACAAGAGCGCTGTTGAAAACTCCTTAAGGATATTGCTGCAGTGAACCGCTCCGACATTACTCTCCCCTTTCCTGGATATCTGTTGATTGTTGCCTTTTTTCTTGGACTAAGATCACGGTCGTCTCCACGGCAACCTGGTGTATTATCGCAACACACTGCTGAATGAGTCACCAAGATTGTGATGCCATACATCCATGAACACAAGACAAATACGCACTCTCGCACCCTTGCAAGTCTTGACTTTTTGTATGTCATAATGTGTGCTTATGTTTGCTGTGATTTGTTTTCTTATTCCCACACTGCACCCACTACAGGAGCATAGTTTGGGAATGGCTTTTTCCCCCTCCTCGTGTTTCCATTCCTCATCTTTTACGAGGTGTCGCCCATGTGGCAAACTATCAGCCCTCCTGCCATGTCTACCCCGTTGGTATATTTTATTAATCTTTTTTGGGTGGGTTGACTGTAAACAAATTTTGTTGTACTTTTTAAGTTTGCTTCATCTGACATCACATGGACGAAAGTTCTGTGGTCATATGAAACAAAAATTGAGCTGTTTGGCCACAATACCCAGCAATATGTTTGGAGGAGAAAAGGTGAGGCCTTTAATCCCAGGAACACCACACCTACCGTCAAGCATGGTGATGATAGTATTATGCTCTGGGCCTGTTTTGCTGCCAATGGAACTGGTGCTTTACAGAGAGTAAATGGGACAGTGAAAAAGGAGGATTACCTCCAAATTCTTCAGCACAACCGGAAATCATCAGCCCAGAGGTTGGGTCTTGGGTGCACAAAAGTCAAAAGTGGTAAAGAAATTGCTAAATCAGGCTAGAATTAAGGTTTTAGAATGGCCTTCCCAAAGTCCTGACATAAACGTGTGGACAATGCTGAAGAAACAAGTCCATGTCAGAAAACTGACAAATTTAGCGGAACTGCACCAATTTTGTCAACAGGAGTGGTCAAAAATTCAAGTAGAAGCTTGCTAGAAGCTGGTGGATGGCTACCAAAAGCGCCTTATTGCAGTAAAACTTGCCAAGGGACATGTAACCAAATATTAACATTGCTGTATGTATACTTTTGACCCGGCAGATTTGGTCGCATTTTCAGTAGACCCATAATAAATTCATAAAAGAACCAAACTTCATGAATGTTTTTACCAACAAGTATGTGCTCAAATCACTCTATCACAAAAAAATAAGAGTTGTATTGGAAACTCAAGACAGCCATGACATTATGTTCTTTACAAGTGTATGTAAATTTTTGAACAGAACATGGATGGATGGATGGATGTGTATACACACACACACATATTATATATATATATATATATATATATATATATATATATATATATATATATATATATATATATATATATATATATATATATATATATATATGTGTGTATATATATTAGGGCTGCAACAACTAATCGATTAAATCGATTAAAATCGATTATAAAAATAGTTGGCGATTAATTTAGTCATCGATTCGTTGGATCTATGCTATGCGAATGCACAGAGGCAAATTAATATCATTATTATTATTATTTTTTTTTAAATAAACCTTTATTTATAAACTGCAACATGTACAAACAGCTGAGAAACAATAATCAAAATAAGTATGGTGTCAGTATGCTGGGTTTTTTTTCAATAAAATACTGGAAAGGATAGAAATGTAGTTTGTCTCTTTTGTTCGATTATTAATCGATTAATCAAAGTAATAATCGACAGATTAATCGATTATCAAATTAATTATTAATTAGTTGCAGCCGTAATATATATATATATATATATATATATATATATATATATATATACACATACAGTATATATATATATATGTAAATACCGTATTTTTCGGACTATAAGTCGCAGTTTTTTTCATAGTTTGGCCGGGCTCCAGTGCGATTTATATATGTTTTTTTCCTTCTTTATTATGCGTTTTCGGCAGGTGCGACTTATACTCCGGTGCGACTTATACTCCGAAAAATACGGTAATATATATAAACACATATACAGACATAATGGATGGATGGGTGTGTCATACGGTGATTCGGCTAGTTTGCTGTAATTTTAGTTTACTTAATTGTTGTGAATATTAGTATTAGTCATCCAAAATTTAATTTGTTTTCGTGCCTAAAGTAGGATTAAAATCAAAACATATTTATCTAAAATAAGACAAAATTAAAAACTGCTGTTTTGAATTAGGTTTAACTGAGGTGTGTGTAACATTAATATTGATTGGATCAATTTCTTCTGTGACGACTGTGCTGACCCCGCACAGACCCCAGTAATCTGTTACAGTAAAATATCTGGCAGGATGTCTGCAGCTGATTGGAAGGAGCAGTGAAGTTAAAAGGGAGCCGACAGCCTCCGTCACACATCGATGACCAGCTCGCTAAGTCTGGGGATGTCTGACATTTTAGAATTCAGAGTGTGAGTACAAACTTAAAACTGCATTGTCATTCTTCTCCTGCGTTATTTTTGCATACATTTTAACTCCCGGGCGAGCGTCGTTCAGATTCACGTCTTTAATATTCTCCTCCAGCGAGTGTGTTTTCAGACAGACTCATCAGACTTGCTCTCGTTTTGTAATTCGGTCGTTTTCTGGCCTGGCGGGAGTAATTGAAGTGGCCGTTTATGTCCTAAATGCTGTAAATTGAAGTGGGGTTTTCTGTTCAGTAATTACGCTCCCAGCATCAATCTCAAGTATGTAAAAGAGAAAAGGGGATGGGGAGGACCATAAAATCAAGACAGGAGATGAGCGGCGGACTATGTAAGTTAAGGTTGGACTTGAGAGCGTTGAAGGCACATAACTAATCAAGAAGTCTCGGTAAATGAACAATAAAGATAAAAGTTGAATTAGAAGGGTTTTTCACGTCGTACAATTGATGACCATATTCTGGCTATAGAGCGCACTGGTCGTAATGATGCTGTAACCTTCAGAGGGGCTGCAGCAGAAGAAGAACAAGAGAGCTTTTGGCTACAGCTGCCCTTTTGGGTCTTTGCTTGGGATTCAAAAACAACAAACACTTCTTTTCCTCCGTTGTGGTGCAATAGGAGGAGAGGAAAAGATGCTCTCTTGTTGTCGGCACAAGTTAATGAGTTTCTCCCCCTCAAGTCATGATGATGTTGAACGACATGGCGGACAAGTCGAACCAAACAGGAGACAAACTCGATGACGCCGAGTACTTGGAAAAAACTCATTAGGGAAGTGACGAGTGATGCTGTATTGATTCGTAAACAAATGGATGGGATCGATGGGACGGAAAAAAAAAATGGTTGCCTTGAAAAAGGCAAAAATGTGAAAAGGATCGCATTATATCCAGCATGATGTGTAAGATTGATGATTTGGAGCAGTGCTGTGATGCTCGGGTCGCACGACGCCTATTAGTGGCGTGTTTCCAAGATGCAGAAGACCGAGGAAGCAACATGCAGGTAAAAGTATTTAATGTAGCTCCAAAGGAGGGGGTGTGGGGGGGGGCACTGATTCGGTGACCACAGATGAGGCACTAGCTGTCCAAAGTCGGGACGCAGGGTGGACCATTCATCTGTGCATCAGTTGGGGACGTTTCTGCGCTGCTGACCTGTCTCCACTCAAGATGATCTCCTGCTGGCCCCACTATGGACTGGACTCTCACACTATTTACATCCCAACAGAAAGTTGGCAAATACACAATATCCTAATAGATGAATGAGATAATAAAAGGCTCCCTTCTAAAAAGAGTGCATTAATAGAAAAGACAGAAGGAGGATGAGTCAGGGTGCTTAAGTTGTCCGTTGCCAAAACTCTGAGTATAGTAATTGAGTGATTGAGAGGAGTGATGAGCTGAGGACAGGACTCAGAGAACAGAATGAGGGGTAATAGGTCTACCTCGATTCTGCCTTTGATGTTCCATACTTAAACAGATCTCTCTTTAATTCCCATTTTCACCCTTCTCTTCCTCCATTGTCTGCTTAGTTTATCTCTCCCCTCTTACCCCTTACACAAACAGACTGAGGCCGGCGAGGAAGGTAAATGATGAGTGCATGAGGGAATCTTGGCCCCCTTCCAACAAGTGGAAGCCCAGAAATGGACCATGTGAATTACAGATGACAAGACTCTTGCTGCTTGGGCCATGTGAAATAGGATGTCGGAAAAAACATGAACGAGGCGAAAAAATCTGTTTACTCTAGGTAGAAGTTTGACTCAGCCAAAACTTGGGACAAACTTCCATGCCATATATGTCCTTCCAATCCACAATGTCCTTACAAGGCAATCAAACGTACACACGGTGTGTAAATTGTCTTTTAACACACTGGGTGCCTCGCCAGGAATCAATAAGAAGTGATATGTGATTAAGGGTTGAATCTGGAGAAGTGTTGTGTTCTCAGCAGAGAGTACTTGCCCCCGAGGACAGCTTCATTTCTTCCCATGGTGCTCCACTGTCTACTGTGTTTACCTGAGACCACCAGAAAAAAGCCCCTCTTCCTCTTCATGGAAAGTGATCCCAATAATGGGAATGTAAACACCAATTTTTCAGAAATGCTGGCCCTGCTTGACTCTGTATCTGGTCACAAGAACAAATGTTAGCAACCTTGTTCACATAACCACAAATTCATGCAAATTCGTCAAACCATGCCGATGGTATCACGCAATTCTGCTGGTTAGCAGCATCCCCAATAATCAGACTCATAGATTTGCCTGACCATCCTCATGCCTGCTCCTGGTATTGAACTTAAAATGTTCTTTACAGATAATCAAGTCCTCTGCAGCCTATCTAATGTCTCCTCAGAATCAGAATCAGATTACCTTTATTATCATTGCATGGAAACAACAAAATTGAACAGCAATCTAGCTCATTGCTTTCAAAACAACCTACATAAAATACTCTTAAGACAACAAACAATCTAAACTTTCTAAATTCTCCTGTATCACATCCTGCTGAATTCATCCCTTTGGGGGTCTTTGCCTGTTTTTATTTATTTATTTTTTTTGTCATAAAAAAATACAATCATGTGTGCTTACGGACTGTATTCCTGCAGACTGTATTGATATATATTGATATATAATGTAGGAACCAGAACTATTAATAACGGAAAGAAACAACCCTTTTGTGCGAATGAGTGTGAATGAGTGTAAATGGGGGAGGGACGTTTTTTGGGTTGGTGCACTATTTGTAAGTGTATATTGTGTTTTTTATGTTGATTTAATAAAAAAAATAAAAAAAATAAAATGTTTTTTTATTCATTTTTTTATTCTTGTGCGGCCCGGTACCAATCGATCCACGGACCGGGGACCACTCGTTTACATAACATGTAATGGTGGTTGTTTGGTCAAAATGATGCATAGATTATGTTTTACAGATCATCTTCAAGCCGCTTTCTGACAGTCGCTTCAGGATGCGCCGTTTTGTGGGCGGTCTTATTAACGTGGCTCACCTTCGACAGCGTCTTCTCGCCGTCATCTTTGTTGTAGCGTGCAAGGACGGGAGTGGAAGAAGTGTCAAAAAACGGCGCTAACTGTTTTAATGACATTCAGACTTTACTTAAATCAATAACGGAGCAGCATCTCCTCATCCGGAAACAACCACACCGTAAATGTGTCCCGTGAAAAACCGTCCGACCGAAACTCTAATACCTAAAGTTCCTTGGGTGAATAATGTCAACTCAGTATGCCGGTATGTTTTAGCGCTTTCATGGCAAGTTTACTGACATATATAAGTAAGAACTTTACACTACTTTATATTAGAAATGGCAACAGCGGAGGATGAATACATAAGAGGACAGAGAAAAAGAAGAAGATTATCGATTATGAGTTTTTTCAGGATTTACGCAGATCTCAAATACACATCAGCAGGTACCAGAAGATAAGAAAGGTTGCTTTTGCATAATATTGCGAAACAAAACTCCAGATAATATGTCTTAACTTATACACACACCATAATAATACTCGTATGTTTAATGCGCCGACAATCCTTCTAGCGGTGCGGCTTCATAGCTTACCAAAGTCATACTAAAACATTTTGATACATTTTTGAGCACCGTGTGTAATGTTCCATCATAGTGCAGCCTACACGTATCTCTTATGTTTGACTGCCATCTACTGGTCACACTTATCATTACACCATGTGCCAAATAAAATAGCTTCGAGGTGGGTATGCCATCCATCCATCCATCTTCTTCCGCTTATCCGAGGTCGGGTCGCGGGGGCAGCAGCCTAAGCAGGGAAGCCCAGACTTCCCTCTCCCCAGCCACTTCGTCCAGCTCTTCCTGTGGGACCCCGAGGCGTTCCCAGGCCAGCCGGGAGACATAGTCTTCCCAACGTGTCCTGGGTCTTCCCCGCGGCCTCCTACCGGTCGGACGTGCCCTAAACACCTCCCTAGGGAGGCGTTCGGGTGGTATGCTCAACCAAAATTATTCTTTACATTAGGCGCACTGGGTGCACTGTCGAGTTTTGAGAAAACATTTTTTTTTAAGTGCGCCTTATAGTCCGGAAAATACGGTAATATGAACAAGAAAAACTAATCTAATCACGTTAGTATTGTTTACTGATGCTACACTAGGTTTCGATAGTATCGACATCTGGATTGATCTCCCCGCCCCCAATTTACATTGAAGCTTTAGCAGTTAGCTTTTTGTGTCATCCTACTCGCCGTGTGCTTAGTTAGCTTAGCATTCCTTTTCCTCTAGTCCTCCAGTAATAATAAGAATACTTGAAAGAAACATCTTATTTTCCGCCATGGTTGTGAGGATTAGTATTTTAGAAGCGACTTTGCACTGTGGTAAGATGATGCATTCATTTCTGCTTGCTCTCAAATTCAAGTCGGTGTTCTTGCAAGAGATGCACCCTACTGAAAGTCATGCAACTTCTATATGTGTATAACAAGGAATATGGAAATTTAATTGTGTCTCCCTGTACGCACATTTCTCTTGAAGGGATATTTAATGCAAGTACAACCTTTAGCCATGTACACACTGGGACACAGCTGCAGTTTTGATCGGCTGGGCTCAGCAGCTCATCAGTCGATCACCAATCACTTAAAAAAAAGCAAATATCTGTTAGAATCCCATGATTGGGATCTGGATCTGAAATATCAGTGTGTCTATGGCAGTGGTTCTTAACCTTGTTGGAGGTACCGAACCCCACCAGTTTCATATGCGCATTTATCGAACCCTTCTTTAGTGAAAAATAAAATGTTTTTTTTTTTCAAACTCAAGACAAAGTTATATGTTTTTGGTAACACTTTAGTATGGGGAACATATTCTAAGTAACAAATACTTAAATTAGAGTTTTTTGGACACTAGAGGAACATATTCCAAGTAACAAAGACTTAATTTAGAGTTATTTGGTTAGGGTTAGGGTTAGAGGGTTAGGGTTATGATAAGGCAATGCCAAATAAGGCATTAATAAGTACTTAATAATGACTAGTTAAGAGCCAATATGTTACTAATTTGCATGTTAATAAGCAACTAATTAATGGTGAATATGTTCCCCATACTAAGGTGTTACCATGTTGTTTTACTGGTGCATGAACATCACCTTGTTCAAAGAACAAAACCAACACAGTGCATAAACTCACAACAAATTACACACCTGCAAATCAGTCAGCTGTTGCCATATCCGTAATACGCCGATAGGGAAAAGTTTGTATTTACACGATGAGTCGGGTGTGTTTTGACCTCCGCCGAACCCCTGAGGCCGACTCACCGAACCCCTAGGGTTCGATCGAACCCAGGTTAAGAACCACTGGTCTATGGGCTTGTGACAGACCCCTCTCTGCATGTTTCACCCAGTCCTACAGTGACCTTGCCAAGTCTCATACCAAGTCATATCAAAAGGATCTGCGGGAGAAGGTCGTTGAACTGTCCAAAACAGGAAAAGATACAGAAGCATATTTAAAAAATACAAATACATCCAAGGAATTGAAAATGCCAATCAACAGAATGTAAACACTAAGTCAGGGGTGCACATTACGTCGATCGCAAGCTATGGGTCGATGGTGGAGGGTGTGTCAGTCGATCGCCAGCCAGGCATTAAAAAAATAGACCTAAAGATTAGCGATCATGAATCTTCACCAAGACGTCACTTACGTCACTTGATTGACATTCACGGCACCCGAGGGTCTTGTGAGTTGACGCTGGCTGCTGTGAGATCATTATAAAGAAAAAATGACCGACAGGAAGGCGAGAAACACTTTTTATTTCAACAGACTCTCGCACCCGTACCAGGCGTCAAAACTCTAAAGACCGACTGTCGTCACAATAAAAAGCCCTGCTTCATCCTGCCTGTGCTAACAAAATAAGAGTCTCAGAACGCTAGCGTGCACAAGCTAGCAAGCTACGGAGTTTTTGCCGCCAATGCATTTTTTGTAAAGTGTATAAAAAGGAGTATGAAAGCTGGACAAATAAGATGCTAAAATCCAACCACTTTCATGTGGTATTGGACAGAAAGGAGGACTTTTGTTCTCTTCCATTTGAAAATGCGGACGTTATCAGCACTACTGTCTGATTCCAATCAATGCAAGTCATCAGAATCAGGTAATGCACCAACTTATATTCTTGTCTTCATGAAAGAAAGGAAGCTATGTGTGTTAAACATGCTTGTATTATCATTAAACGCCTTCAACTTGTTAACAAAAATGATTCTTTCATAAATAAATAAATATAAATTACACACGGTATTTTTCGGACTATAAGTCACAGTTTTTTTCATAGTTTGGCCGGGGGTGCAACTTATACTCAGGAGCGACTTATGTGTGAAATTATTAACACATTACCGTAAAATATCAAATAATATTATTTAGCTCATTCAAGTAAGAGACTAGACGTATAAGATTTCATCGGATTTAGCGATTAGGAGTGACAGATTGTTTGGTAAACGTATAGCATGTTCTATATGTTATAGTTATTTGAATGACTCTTACCATAATATGTTACGTTAACATACCAGGCACGTTCTCAGTTGGTTATTTATACCTCATATAACGTACACTTATTCAGCCTGTTGTTCACTATTCTTTATTTATTTTAAATTGCCTTTCAAATGTCTATTCTTGGTGTTTGTCATGTCTGTGTAATCATCATGTTTTGTTTTAAGTCATGTTTTGTTTAGTTTCTGGCTTTTCACTCCCTTGTCTTGTCACCATAGTTACCCATTAGTTTTCACCTGTCACGTCACGCACCTGTTTCACATTTTGAGTCACGCACCTGCTTTCACTAATCATGTCCATAGTATTTAAGTTAATTCATTTTCTGTTGTTCGGCCTGACGACCTCACCCCATATATGCTTCTACGCACCACATTTATGCTCTGTCCATTCCTCTATGATCCTGCTTCATGTCCCTTGTCAAAGTAAGTTTTGGTTCCATGTTTATAGTCTTTTTATTTTTTCATAGTTTATTATCCGCCACTGTGCGCGCTTTCATTTATCCCTTTTTTTGATATATTAAATTGATATATTAAAACCCGCCATGTACCTTAATTCCCGTCTCGCCCGTGCCAACTTTCCGTTGCATCCTGGAAAAGCAAACACCAGGATGCAACAACACCAGGATGCAACAAGTCATGACAGTGTTGGGTTTTATCAAATAAATTTCCCCCAAAAATGCGACTTATATATGTTTTTTTCCTTCTTTATTATGTATTTTCGGCAGGTGCGACTTATACTCCGGTGCGACTTATACTCCGAAAAATACGGTATATGAATGAGGTAGATCCCCTCAACTTGGTCAATTGAAAAGTAGCTCGCCTGCAGAAAAAGTGCGGGCACCCCTGCTCTCAAGTAAGCCAACAATAAATTTCAGCGACGCCTGAAAACATTAAAAGAAAAAGTAAAAAATAGTTATTGAGAAAATTGCACTCATCATTATGGAAGTTCTAATGTTTTTACATAATAATTGTCCAAAACACAAGCCGAATTTGTCCTTAGCTACAGAAGAAAAAAAAGTGAAGGTTCAGGAGTGACCATATTAGTCTCAGGCCTCAGTTTCATTGAGCCATTCAAAGGAACATCTAAAACATGCAGTTCATACAACATCTACTGTAACTTCATTTTATTCTTAATTAATCCACTTTTGAATTTGTGTACATGCTTTATATGTACGACTGCTGGGTGATAAATCGAAAAACTCGAGGTTTGTCTCTGTGCGATATAGAAAATGACTATATCGTGATATTCGAGTATACGTTCTCACGCAGTTGCTTTTAGCTGTGGGCATTACACTGCAGGCGTTTCTCACTCTTTCTTGTCTCTCCTTCTCACAGAGACGTAAAACAAGCGCACCTTCTTACATACGTCACATGCGTATACGCCCTCGCGGAGCAGAGAGGTAGCGGCATGGGTAACGCTAGCTGTGGTGCAAGTGGTAATATAAGAGAAAGAAGTTGCGAATCTGGTAACAAATGAAGGAAGAATTAATTCACAAGAAAAACATCAGGGGGTCCATCGTCTGGCGGTGGTTTGGCTTCAAGTGGGAATATGTCGAACAGACAACCGTAATTTGTCAAGTGTGGGGCAAAAGCGTTGCTACAAAAAGTAGCATTACTGCTAATATGTAGCATCATTTGAAAAGTCACCTGCTAGAGAATGAAGAGTGCTTGAAACTCTGCATGTCAACATCTCCGTTCGATGCCACACCAACAAAATGCCGAGGCAACCATTTCCACATCAACACCGTATGGAAAAAATAGTCAACAACAGAAGAAGATGACATAGCGAAGGACATAGACTATTGGATATCCTATTATGCAGCTCATTTTTATTTGACAGTTATTGAAATATCTTGTGTGACATCATGCACAAAAGTGCATTTTATTTGTTTTAAACTATTGAAGTGGCGTTCTGTACAAAAAGTGCACTTTAATTTAGTGTTGTTTTGATAAGTCATCTTAGTGACATCATGCACAAAAGTGCACTAATAGCTTGTTTTAAAATGTCTCTGACAATCTTGCACTTTCTGTTTTGGAAATGGCATGAATTTTTGTGCCACTGCTTAATAACTGTTTAATAAATACAGTTTTGGTAAATTGACTTAGTTGTGATTTCCCTCTCTGCATGAAAGTTTAAAATGAGCATATATTAATGCAGTATGAACAAGAATGTTTTAAAGAATCATCATACTGCTGTGATTATATGCATCAAGTGTTCATTCAAGGCTAAGGCAAAATATCGAGATATATATATTGTGTATCGTGACATGGCCTAAAAATATTGAGATACTAAAAAAAGGCCATGTCGCCCAGCCCTATGTACAACTCTAAACTAGCTTGGAAGATGATCCTGAGAGAAGAAAGTCGGACCTAATAAGAAACCCAAGTCATGGAGAAGTAAAACAATTAGTGCTGACTGAGTAAACTGAACCCATTCATCCATTTTCTACATGACTTGTCCTCATTAAAGTCACTGGTGAGATGGATTTTATCCCAGCTGAGTTCGGGTGAGAGGCGGACTACACCCTGGACACAGTACTTCATAATACAGTCGTCACTTGATAGCCACATCGCTACATCGCAGATTTAACAAATGTTGTTAAATGTACCATATATATTTAGGACCAAATTAGGTCTTATATTTATTACAGTGCAGAATTTATCGTATTTTCTGACATTATTATGTTGTGGCGATCGATGAAGATATTTACCAAGATGGACTTCCATTTCCAGACTGACGGTGAACAAAGCTAACACCACGGCTGCTAATCTTGGCACTACTGTATCTTCACCGTGACAATCAATTTGACCAATTGTTATCATAACAACTTTTTGATGCAACTCCTGCCTCATCAATACCACATCACATTGGTGAGCCTTGGGCGTGAGCAATGTCAAAAGACGAGACGCCAGATGTACGAGTAGGCTACTGCTACTGCTATCAGCTATTATCAGCTGTCCAGTCAATACTGAGTGAAGATTAGGGATGTAACGATAAATGTTAGCAATGATAAATGCGTTTAAACTCCCGACGGTTACTATCAACGTTTTTAAATTAAAACTATCAAAAAACCGAGATTGATAACTGCAGTTTAATAAACTCATGGACTGACTGGTGTCAGCTTGGTAGCTTAAATTCCAACATGAAAACAAGAGGCATTAGCGTCATTCCCCGTCAGGAAACGACATATGACTTACTTACGTCCTTGGTTTTAGCATCCAAAGACCAGTTGTAACTAAAGTAAGTAAGTAAAGTAAGTACATTGTATTTGTAAAGCGCTTTTCACAGATAAAATCACAAAGCGCAGTACAAAACATAGGTAAAGTAAAACAACAATTCAATTAAAACAACATCACAAAAAGGATACAAAGTGGATTAAAAGTGATAGTTAAAAGGTGCATTAACTAAAAGCTTTACTAAAAAGAGAAGTTTTCAAATGTTTCTTAAAAGTTTCAACACAGTCAAGATCACGGAGGGACTGGTGCAAGTTGTTCCAGAGTCTGGGAGCTATAGTCTGGAATGCCAGGTATCCACGGGTTTTAAAACAAGTTTTTGGGATCTTTAGAAGATCCTGGCCTGAAGAACGGGAGACTGCGCCCCGAGGGGTCGGGGCATAGCAAATCAGTGATGTATTGAGGGGCCCCACCATGCCCTTAGAGGAATTACCCATGATGTGAAAAAGTATTTCCACGCAGTGGCTGTGCTGTAGTGGCCGGGAGACAACCGTGCCAATGACGTTCGAATGATCCTCTGTTAGTACTGTAGTCTACAGTAGAACATACTCAAGTCTACTATACTAGCTGAAATGTGCGTGATATAGGTGTTATTTCATGTTTAAAGGGCCTCTAATTATTTTCAAATACAAATTTAGCTCGCAAACAGTTGTTTTATGCTCCTACTATGAAAATATTACACTTATTAGCAATAAGTGTAATATTATTACAATAAGTGTAATATGATTACACTTATTAGCAATAAGTGTAATCACTACGGAGACAGCCCACGCAAAAATGACTAATGATTTATTACTAACGATGAATTCTGATGCGTCATCTATGTTGCTGCTTCTTGATCTTAGCGCTGCTTTCGATACCGTCGATCATAATATTTTATTAGAGCGTATCAAAACACGTATTGGTATGTCAGACTTAGCCTTGTCTTAGTTTAACTCTTATCTTACTGACAGGATGCAGTGCGTCTCCCATAACAATGTGACCTCGGACTATGTTAAGGTAACGTGCGGAGTTCCCCAGGGTTCGGTTCTTGGCCCTACACTCTTTAGCATTTACATGCTGCCGCTAGGCGACATCATACGCAAATACGATGTTAGCTTTCACTGTTATGCTGATGACACCCAACTCTACATGCCCCTAAAGCTGACCAACACGCCGGATTGTAGTCAGCTAGAGACGTGTCTTAATGAAATTAAACAATGGATGTCCGCTAACTTCTTGCAACTCAACGCCAAGAAAACGGAAATGCTGATTATTGGTCCTGCTAGACACCGACATTTATTTAATAATACCACCTTAACATTTGACAACCAAACAATTACACAAGGCGACTCGGTAAAGAATCTGGGTATTATCTTCGACCCAACTCTCTCGTTTGAGTCACACATTAAGAGTGTTACTAAAACGGCCTTCTTTCATCTCCGTAATATCGCTAAAATTCGTTCTATTTTATCCACTAGCGACGCTGAGATCATTATTCATGCGTTCGTTACGTCTCGACTACTGTAACGTATTATTTTCGGGTCTCCCTATGTCTAGCATTAAAAGATTACAGTTGGTACAAAATGCGGCTGCTAGACTTTTGACAAGAACAAGAAAGTTTGATCATATTACGCCTATACTGGCTCACCTGCACTGGCTTCCTGTGCACTTAATATGTGACTTTAAGGTTTTACTACTTACGTATAAAATACTACACGGTCTAGCTCCTGCCTATCTTGTCGATTGTATTGTACCATATGTCCCGGCAAGAAATCTGCGTTCAAAGAACTCTGGCTTATTAGTGATTCCCAGAGCCCAAAAAAAGTCTGCGGGCTAAAGAGCGTTTTCTATTCGGGCTCCAGTACTATGGAATGCCCTCCCGGTAACAGTTAGAGATGCTACATCAGTAGAAGCATTTAAGTCCCATCTTAAAACTCATTTGTATACTCTAGCCTTTAAATAGACCCCCTGTTTAGACCAGTTGATCTGCCGTTTCTTTTCTTTCCCCTCTGCCCCCCTCTCCTTTGTGGAGGAGGAGACACACAGGTCCGGTGGCCATGGATGAAGTGCTGGCTGTCCAGAGTCGGGACCCGGGGTGGACCGCTCGCCTGTGCATCGGTTGGGGACATCTCTGCGCTGCTGACCCGTCTCCGCTCGGGATGGTTTCCTGCTGGCCCCACTATGGACTGGACTCTCACTTTTATGTTAGATCCACTATGGACTGGACTCTCACAATATTATGTCAGACCCACTCGACATCCATTGCTTTCGGTCTCCCCTAGAGGGGGGGGTTACCCACATATGCGGTCCTCTCCAAGGTTTCTCATAGTCATTCAGATCGACGTCCCACTGGGGTGAGTTTTTCCTTGTCCTTATGTGGGCTCTGTACCGAATATGTCGTTGTTGCTTGTGCAGCCCTTTGAGACACTTGTGATTTAGGGCTGTATAAATAAACATTGATTGACACTGATTGATTGATAATCCTACTTGGCAGAATTTTTTTTTATCACTGTAGAGCCTTGATCCAATTGGCCGTGATAAACGAGGAACGACTGGACAGCTCATTGGCGAATATCTGACATCCTTGCAGCGTAAACCTTTTCGAGCAGCTGTTTGTTTAACAAACACTTGTTATATGTTTCCAATTTGGGATTATCGGAGGGTCTGAGTAAAACAAGTAAAACATTATCTAAAAAGGGCTTAAGATTCAACAACAGTCCCACTGTAGCGGACCACTTCAATATAATTGATCTGCGGCCATGTGTGTTTAATGCATTTTTGCACATTTGCATGCATGATATACAGTAAGAGTGAAGCCATTTTGTTATTTTTCTAGTGTTTACTGACAGACACTGGACAGGCCTCGGTGAGCATGGGGCTTCATTATCCCGCACAGTTATGGGTAGACACAGTTCACAGGATATTCATGGCCAGCATTTACACACAAATGCAAACACGCACACAGATACACACACAGACACACACACACACGTCTCACAGATTTTTAAGTGGATGTGACAACAGGGAGCCATTACTTTTGCAGGACTATTTGCAGTCTGTTTTAGCCGACTTAAAATTAATAAAACAATAATTGTGCAGGCTCAATTATTTTAAGTCAGATTGTTGTCGACATCCATACAGTTGGAGAGTCCCCATGTTGTGTTGAGTTATATGCCTTATGTACTCATTAGACTGCAGCCTTATAATATATAATATATAATATATACTGATATATTATTATATTATATTTGTACATAATATATACAATATATAACGCATCCCAATTACCATGTAGAATATTACGGTATATGTAACAGCTGCAGCAAAAAAAAAAAAAAAAAAGGGCAGCATAAAATAAAGAGTAGATCCAGCAAACAATATACATTACAAACAAAGAGAGGTAGCTAACATAGAAGCGGTCAGGTAGTAGACAAAAATCATCTATTACAATATATGATATATATATATATATACACAGTATACAAACTAATCAATAGATAACGCAATTATTAAATAATCGTTACTAAATAATCAATAGCTGCAGCTGTCACGCCAAATTTCTTCCCCCTACAAAAACCTTCCCCCCGCCCATTTACTTCCGGGGTCATTTCCTCTTACGTCACTTCCTCTTACTTACGTCATTTCCTCTTACGTCATTGACAGCGATCGATAGAATCCAAATCTCCTGAAAATGGTGGTGTCACTGAATGACATTTGTCTTTATCTTTCCCAGGGGACTTATGTCAAACACCAGCAGGCCTCGAAAAATTCCAGGCGGAGTGTTAGGGCCGCTGCTGGGAACTTCTGTCAAAACGAATCAAAAATCGTTTAATTCTCCGTCAAATGTGCAGTGAGGAATATCCTCAAGTTAATTTGTCCGATTAATACAGACGTTTTGTTAACGCTATATTATAAAAAAAAAAAAAAAAAAAGTATCCTTCCAGCGACGGGCAGTCAAAGCCGAAGTGTTATCGATCGCTGTCAATGACGTAAGAGGAAATGACGTAAGTAAGAGGAAATGAAGTAAGAGGAAATGACCCCGGAAGTAAATGGGGGGGGGGGAGTTTTTTGTAGGGGGAAGAAATTTGGCGTGACACAGCCCCAATATTGTTTTAAAGTTTTTTTGTTTTTTTTAACTGACAAAGATAGAGAGTCAAATTTGTTTTTATTTATTTATTTATTTATCAAAAGTTTTTTAACTTAAAATTACAATGGTAAAAAAAACTAATGAGAAATAAAAGTATTGCATTGTTGTACTTACATTGTTGTTATTGTATATTTTAATTACATTTGTCCTTCAGTTTGTCTCAAAATAATGCTGACAATAATAATTGCTTATCGGCAATAATTTGTGGGACAATATGTATTATGTATGTAAAATGTATTATGGACGCAGGCCTCGCTTTGTATATCGTGCAGAATAGTGTTAAGTTAAAGTACCACTGATAGTGTAGCTCACTTACCCTCTCCTCTTCCTCCCTGAGGTCAGGCATGGTGCTGATACACAAGCTGACCACAGTCACCGCCACCATGATGACCGACAGGCAGGCGAAGATCTTCCCCGGCAAGCCAGACTGCGGATTCTCCACCATGTCTCTGAGCCAGTTCATAACTTTCCGGTACGTGGTCTCCTCCACGGGCACTCGCTGCATGGCATTCCTCTGCCTGCGCTCCTCCTCCTGCCGCTCTTGCTCGTGCACCTCCTCCATGCGCGTGTACATCTTCCTCTTGCAGCAGCGTTCCATGTAGGCCATCTCCACGCCCCAGTAGGTGAGCTCGTCGTGCAGGGAGAGGATGCACATCTCCCGCAGCAGGCGGAGTTTGCCCGCCGCCAGGAAGTTGAGGATGACCCTGAAGGCGGATGGCGAGCGGTCAAAAAAAAATTCCTTCCGTGCTTCGTCATAGTCGTCGCAGACGTTGGCAATGTCCTCAGGTGACCTGCAGCCACACAGGCGTCCCAGGCGAGTGAGTGGGAACTGCTGCAGTGTAGTCCAAGGGAAGGTGTAGCGGTTCCCTCCGACATTAATCACTGCGAGTAAGCGGTGGTCTACGGACACGAGGTCCTCTGGTTGACGGATGAACTGAGCCCTTTGGTAATAAACACCCTATTGAGGAAAAAAACACATTTATTACAACTAAAACAGGATCCATAAGCACTATCAATCCCTGACGAACCAAAAGTCAAGATAATTGTGTCCACAACAGTATGCACGCAGGCTAGGGCCACCGGCCCCTGGCATAAACACTCTATGCCAGAGCTGGGCAAATATTTTGACTCGGGAGCCACATTGAGAGAAAAAATATGTCTGGGGGGGGCCAATGTGTATGTGTGTATAAATTATATGTACACATTTGGCTGTAAAAATCTACTGTACATAGGGATGATACTCGAAACCAATTTTCCCGGTTGTTCGATAAGAAAAGAACCGAGTCCTCGGACTCGAATCCCTTTTTGAGAACCGGTAACCGTTATCGAGACCACTACAGTAAAGAAAAAGAGTTGGTTCTTTATTCGAATCCCTCGGAACGAATCCCGTCCCGACCAGAAATGCTCCGTGTGACATCACAAGAAATGACGTCACGTAGCTCAGTCATTAGGTGCAGATAGCGAAAGCAGGAAAAAAAATGGACCGGAAAAAGCGCTCCAAGGTGTAATAAAGTTCAAAACAAAATGTATAATCCAATGAATAACTTTACTGAGAGATTTGAGCAGGGTACAAACACATGACGAACACTTTTACGACCAACCGGAAACATAGCAACCAGGCTAGCAACGCACCTCCTTTACGGCAGCTGTCGCAACGTTCTTAAAGCAACCGCAGCACATACATATATATACAACATATATCTCCCTTTTTTAACTTTTTTTTTTCTTTCCTTGTAAACAAAACCAAATCACACTGTATATGTGTTGTCTAATTATAAATAATGCAGACGAGGCGTGTTGGCTGAGTTCTTGACGTTTACTTTCACAGCGTGTTCATAACCTCATTCTTAGCTACCAGGTGACGACATGCAACAACACTTTTCGGGGCTACCGCGCATGCTCGTCACTCCCGTTGCATGCTGGGTAGTGTAGTTGTTATGTTCCCTAGCTCATAACTATCTTTCCCCCTATAAAGAAATAATGTTAACTCAATAAAGTGTATTTCTTTTTTTAGCTTTAACTTTTCATTTTTTTAGCATTGTAACCACATTTGCAAACAACTTTTCTCTTCATAGAATTTTCTTTCAATAAAGAAATTAAGTGCAAAAATGTCAAAGCATCATAACAAACAGTTATGTCAAATAGCAGCAGAAGTGCACTTTTTGGAGAGCTGTATTATTTTCAGCTTTGTGCCCAAGGGACTGATTTTATTTAACACTATATTATTATTTTCACAGAGACAGGTTGTTTTTGTGTTATTGTATGTATTTGTTTTTCTGAAAAATCCCACTTAATATACTTTGGGTAACAACAGTCAATATTTATTTATTTAATTTTATTTTTTTAGGGGGGTAACAGTCAATATTTCTTTATTTATTAGATTTTATTTTTTTCTTATATAATAAAGGTGAGCTTTTGTTAAACCAAATATTGTGTGTGTTTTTCCATATACAACAACCTATCTGGACTCGATAAGAGAATCGATAAGGAATCGGTTCGATAAGAGGATTCGATAATATGCTCGAACTCGATCATTTCTTATCAAACATCATCCCTAACTGTACAGTATGTGTGTTTGGGTCCCTTTGTTTTTCAGGAACACCAATACCTAATTCTAAAAAAGTTATGACCGACCACCTCAAAAAAACGGAATGGAATTTAATTTTTTTTTTTTACTGAATGGGACACCCAAAATGTACATTAAAATATAGAAAGGGGGATTTACAATATTAACTACGAACAATAAAACACTGAATATTAACAACATATGAACATCGCTCCTCTTTTACTTCTCAGACCAGGTCCTCAAAAGACATAATTTGCAATCGAGCAAAACACAACACACATGTAACAAACAGCAAAATATGAATGCAAAAGGTAATAATAAACACCGACAATATGATATAAGATCACTTTTATGCTGAAATGTGTTGTAAAAATTTGCTTCCGCATCTGCTCCTGACACAAGCGTTTGGGGCCGGCTGCTCTGAAAACAAACCCAGCCCACTCTGCTTTGTTCATTGTCTGAGCTGCTGTGACGTAGATTACCGTAATAACTCGTATAACACTCAAAACCGCAGATTTCAACTATTGAAATACTTTCTATAGTTCAAGACTTACGGTCATTTAAAAACAGCACTGCACATCATAATGGCGTTACAGTTTTGATGTTAAAGGTCTAAAATAATTATGTAGAACGTCCGGCAGGCCAGATTGAAAATCTTAACAGGCCGCATGTGGCCCACGGACCGTATTTTGCCGAGTTCTACTCTATGCAGTGGTGTAGGAGGGGCCACATGATTACAGTGACCGTCACTTCTACCCGATCACTGTTGTTGTCTGTCTTTGCTTGTTCTACTTTGGTGGACTAAACGGCCTCATGGATACAACTATAATTTGTTGGGTCAACATGTCCTTTGTACCGTATTTTTCGGACTATAAGTCGCACTTTTTTTCATAGTTTGGCCGGGGGTGCGACTTATACTCAGGAGCGACTTATGTGTGAAATTATTAACACATTACCGTAAAATACCAAATTGTATTATTTAGCTCATTCACGTAAGAGTTTCATGGGATTTAGCGATTAGGAGTGACAGATTGTTTGGTAAACGTATAGCATGTTCTATATGTTATAGTTATTTGAATGACTCTTACCATAATATGTTACGTTAACATACCAGGCACGTTCTCAGTTGGTTATTTATGCCTCATATAACGTACACTTATTCAGCCTGTTGTTCACTATTCTTTATTTATTTTAAATTGCCTTTCAAATGTCTATTCTTGGTGTTGGGTTTTATCAAATAAATTTCTCCAAAAAATGCGACTTATACTCCAGTGCGACTTATATATGTTTTTTTCCTTCTTTATTATGCATTTTCGGCCGGTGCAACTTATACTCCGGAGCGACTTATACTCCGAAAAATACGGTAATACTGTAGTTTTAGTTTGGTTTAGCAGCTTTGTATTCGCATCCATTCAAAAGCCCCATTGAGATAACTGCCAGTTTTAGCATCGCTTCGAACGCCGTCATCGTGACGGATTTCCGGCAGTATTTCCAAAACGACCGTACTATTTAAATTCATATTGTAACCAAACTTTTTTCCCAAAGAAATGTCTAAAAAACATTAGTTTTTCAATAGTATTGCCCGTCTTTTGTTTACTGTTTTAATTAATGCTGATGCGGCATAGCAGTTTCAAATTGGCTTCACTGCAGTAGGAGATATTGAACACGTGTCTTTCCCCTTTGGACAAATCAACCGATTTGTTTTACATTGGTAAAATATCTAGAATATACTGTAAACAAATGAACATATTGGATTGAACTGCATTTTCAATGTAGTGTTTTTGTTTATTGTTCATACTATGGGTGATTATTTATAGTAAATACATATGTTTATACAACTACAATAATCATACATTATGTTTTAATATCTAATTATAAACGTACTTGAACTGCATTTTTATTGGTTGTTAATTCAGTAAACCCTCATTTATCCCTTATAGGTTTTGGGCTGGTAAATCAATCTCCACAATGTATTAATTATTAATTATAAATGGAATATTTTCATAGATACACACTAAAAAATGTTGGGTTATTTGATAACCCAATTTATGAGTTGCGAGTGTTGGGTTAAATTTTGGAATTATTGTTATGAAGAGCAATCACTTTTTTGGGTTGGAAGGGTATTATTTCAACTCAGTTTCTGGGTTTTCAAAACTATGAACCATTTTTGGTTTGTTTTTCAATGAGTAACACATTTTTGGCTAAAAGGCCTTTTTTATTAAAACGTTACTTTTTTCTTGAAGGGTATTTTATTATGGATTAATCTCATTAACATTACTTACAATCACACATTTTATGTACATGAAAATATATGCTGTATAGGACAAGGACATGGCAATTCTTGTAAAGAAAATATTGTAATGGAATAAAAATACTTTTGATCAGTAGTTGGGAAGGAGTAGGACAAACCAGCAGTAAAACGTATAGTTTTTAACCAACTATTGGGTCAAGGAGCGCTAAATTGCGCAACCCAATAGTTGGGTTTTGAATAACCCAACATTTAGTGAGCATAACTCAGCTTTTGTGTTAAATAAATTCAACCCAATAGTTGGGTTATGAATCAACCAACATTGAGTTACCATAACTCAACTTTTGGGTTAAATAATTCAACACAAAAGTTGGGTTGAAAAAATTAACCCAAAATGTTGAGTTAAAATAACTCAGATAAGGGGTTTGTCCTTTTCTGAACCAGCAGTTGGGTTAAAATTGGGTTATTTTTTAACCCAACATTTTTTAGTATGTAGAACATGAAAAAAAACCTAAACTCACAAAGCTGCAGTTAGCCCTAGCTCATAATGCGGGCTAATTTTAAAGACCGAAATGTTATTTAGAGCGACTAAAAGCCAACATGTTTGTGTATGGAGTATTAGTGGGTGCCATATTAAATTTAGCATGCATAATCCCCAAATTCTTTGTACCTTGATAGTCTCAGTCTCTGGAATCTCTGTGAAGATGTGGTCAAGACTGCTGTCGTCACTGACGGACAGATTGCTGAAGTCGTGGTTAGCATTGCTGATGATGGGCATGGCAGCATCCGGAACGTACACAGCTTGGATCAGCTTGTAAAAGACTTAGGGCAGGTGTTGTTTCTTCAGGACAAAGCTGCCCGGTCCATTTTCCTGTTTTGGTGATAGGTCCAAAAGACTGCTTGTAGAGTTGCAGCTCAATGTCCTTAAAGTCTCTTTGACCTCAGAGACCTGCACAAAACCGTCAACTGAGAGCCTTTGGCTTTAAATTTACGAGGTAAATCTAAAAAAAAGTTTAGTAGCGAACGCATCAGGCAACCTCCTGTCACATTTGAATGACTTTTGAAGTTGCCATCAGAGGATAAAATAGGCTCGCCCACTCTATCAGAACCTCAGCAGCAAATCAGTGGGTAATCTCGGTGTGAGGCAAGAGTGTGTTAAGACGGATCAGTGGCTGACAAATGTGGAGAATGAGCAGGAGCCAAGTGTGGTGCTGAGGTGTCCAGGGACTGATGGGGATCCTCCGCGGCCGAGGCAGGATTAGGAAGGGCCCGTGGTGGCATCATGTGGGATCTGAGACACAGAGACACGAAAAAGAGACCGAGATTGGCTGACGTTAAAGAATGTCTGATAAGTCACATGCAGTATATCGTACGGAACAAAAAACAGAGAAAGACATATGGACCGAAGTTGAAGATTAAATGGCTTTAAAGAATGCTCAACAAATCACAATTACACACTTTTTCAAGATGATTGTATTAGTTACTGTTCTTAGCAAATGATTCAAACAGCAGGGATGTAACGATACAAAGATTTCACATCACTTTTATTGTGACCAACATGGTCATTGTTGTCATTATTATCACGGTATTGGTGAATTATATACACACTGTAATCTTTTAGCCATGTTGTACTTAAAATGTATAAATGAATAAACAAATAAGCAACAAACACGGAACAGCTAGTCGTCCTTCCCTGCATCTTACTTCAAATGTCGTGGCTTCACGACATTGCACATTGGAAAAAAAACTTTTTTTTTCAATGTTTTTGGCCTGAAATAGGTGTTAAAATTAAGTTGTATTTATATTTTATATGGGTAACACTTTAGAATGGGGAACATATTCTAAGTAACACAGACTTATTTAGAGTTATTTGGACACAGGAGAAACAGAAGGGTTAGGATTAGGGCAGGGGTCGGCAACCCAAAATGTTGAAAGAGCCATATTGGACCAAAAATCCAAAAACAAATCTGTCTGGAGCCCCAAAAAATAAAAAGCCATATTACATACAGATAGTGTGTCATGAGATATACATTGAATTAAGAGGACTTAAAGGAAACTAAATGAGCTCAAATATAGCTACAAATGAGGCATAATGATGCAATATGTACATATAGCTAGCCTACATAACATGTTAGCATCGATTAGCATGCAGTCATGCAGTGACCAAATATGTCTGATTAGCACTCCACACAAGTCAATAACATCAACAAAACTCACCTTTGTGCATTCACGCACAACGTTAAAAGTCTGGTGGACAAAATGAGACAGAAAAAGAAGTGGCATAAAACACTTCCTAGAAAGTCGGAGAAAGTTATACATGTAAACAAACTAAGGTGAGTTCAAGGACCGCCAAAATTAGTAGGACAAAACTGCGCTCGCCAAATACTCGAATCAGTGAAGCATGTTTAATATAAACAGTGTGATTTATAACAATTAGGGAGAAACCATATTAACACAAAAAATATATTTTTTTCCCCTCATCTTTTTCCATTTTTCATAAATTTTTTTAAAAACTCCAGAGAGCCACTAGGGCGGCGCTAAAAGCGGCTCTAGAGCCGCGGGCTGCCGACCCCCGGATTAGGGTTATGGACAGAATTTCTAGGCGCAGTCAGGGCGTTGAGGGGATCCGGTTTGGTGGCTGCAGGATTAGGTCTCTGCTTTTTGCAGATGATGTTGTTGTGTTTACTGAGAGAGGTGACGGCTCAGACACCAGGGGGCGGTATATACAATTATTTATTATATATATATAGTCAACATATATATATATATATAAATAATAATAAACAATATTACTAAACTAAGGAAATGGAGTGTGAACTAGAATACAAAAGGGAATGGTGTAAGACTATGTGTAGAATTTAACTGAAGTGAGTGTTACCAACGTGTTGAACGAGATACGCGGAAGTCCAGGGGGCAGGCAGCTGATGCGGGGCGAGAGCGAGGCGTCAGAATCCAGGGGCGAGCAAGAGGTCGAGGAACGAAGGAAGCAGTCGGAGTCCAGAGGGAGATCCAGGGGAAATTGAGACGCAGGCGACGGAGGGTACTGCGGGGACACGGGAGAAGACAAGGGACAAATCAAGGCACGGAGAGGAAACACGAATATAGTAAGAGCGCATAAGGCTTACGGTACACCATGAGAAAGCTAAGTTCCCGCGACGATCCTTGGGTCCACTGGTCCTTTATTGATCTCGCTCTGATCAGTCGCAGGTGTGCAGATTGCCAGCGAGTGATTGCAGCTGGTGGCTGCAGCAGGGCGGAGACGCGCGCGGCGCGTCCCTGGATGTGCGCACCCGTGGGCGTGTCCCGAGGTGCGCACAGACGGATGAGCGGCGTTGGCAGGAGCCTGAGCCGTAACAGTATCCCCCCCCTATGGACAGATTCCAGATGTCCAACATACTCACGAAACAAGGGAGGGTGGAGGGGAGAACTGGTGGTGGGTCGCCGGCCCCAGTGTCCCCGAATCCACCGAGGACGAGTCTGATGGCGGCGGCGAGAAGAACGCCGCTGAAGCCGGCGAGGCGGGCGACCAAGGGACGGCCACCATCTTGGCCGTCGGGAAGGCGGACGTGATTGGCGCCATGGTGCGTCTCGCCGGAAACGAGGATATGACATCGGCGGCGGTGTGGAGGAAGACGTCATCGGCGAGGCAGGCGTGGAGGAAGACGTCATCGGCGAGGCAGGCGTGGAGGAAGACGTCATCGGCGGCGTGGAAGCGGCAGACGTCATCGGCGGCGTGGAAGCGGCAGACGTCATCGGCGGCGTGGAAGCGGCAGACGTCATCGGCGGCGTGGAAGCGGCAGACGTCATCGGCGGCGTGGAAGCGGCAGACGTCATCGGCGGCGTGGAAGCGGCAGACGTCATCGGCGCCGTGGAAGCGGCAGACGTCATCGGCGCCGTGGAAGCGGCAGACGTCATCGGCGCCGTGGAAGCGGCAGACGTCAAAGGCGTGGAAGCGGCGGACATCAAAGCCGGAGACGAGGAGGGCAGCTGAGGAGCTGGCCGAGGTGCTGAAGTCGGCGGAACAGGCCGAGGTGCTGGAGTCGGCGGAGCAGGCCGAGGTGCTGGAGTCGGCGGAGCAGGCCGAGGTGCTGGAGTCGGCGGAGCAGGCCGAGGTGCTGGAGTCGGCGGAGCAGGCCGAGGTGCTGGAGTCGGCGGAGCAGGCCGAGGTGCTGGAGTCGGCGGAGCAGGCCGAGGTGCTGAGGTCGAGGCCAGCCTGGGAGCTGGTGGAGACGTGGGGGCCAGCCTGGGAGCTGGTGGAGACGTGGGGGCCAGCCTGGGAGCTGGTGGAGACGTGGGGGCCAGCCTGGGGACAGGTGCTAGCTCGGAGACTAGCCGAGGGGCTGGTGCTAGCTCGGACGCTAGCCGAGGGGCTGGTGCTAGCTCGGACGCTAGCCGAAGGGCTGGTGCTAGCTCGGACGCTAGCCGAGGGGCTGGTGCTAGCTCGGACGCTAGCCGAGGGGCTGGTGCTAGCTCGGACGCTAGCCGAGGGGCTGGTGCTAGCTCGGACGCTAGCCGAGGGGCTGGTGCTAGCTCGGACGCTAGCCGAGGGGCAGGTGCTAGCTCGGACGCTAGCCGAGGGACAGGTGCTAGCTCGGACGCTAGCCGAGGGACAGGTGCTAGCTCGGACGCTAGCCGAGGGACAGGTGCTAGCTCGGACGCTAGCCGAGAGACAGGTGCTAGCTCGGACGCTAGCCGAGGGACAGGTGCTAGTTCGGACGCTAGCCGAGGGACAGGTGCTAGTTCGGACGCTAGCCGAGGGACAGGTGCTAGTTCGGACGCTAGCCGAGGGACAGGTGCTAGCTCGGACGCTAGCCGAGGGACAGGTGCTAGCTCGGACGCTAGCCGAGAGACAGGTGCTAGCTCGGACGCTAGCCGAGGGACAGGTGCTAGCTCGGACGCTAGCCGAGGGACAGGTGCTAGCTCGGACGCTAGCTCGGGGACAGGTGCTAGCTCTGACGCTAGCCGAGGGACAGGTGCTAGCTCTGACGCTAGCCGAGGAACTGGTGTTAGCTCTGACGCTAGCTCGGGGACAAGTGCTAGCTCGGACGCTAGCTCGGGGACAAGTGCTAGCTCGGGGACAGGTGCTAGCTCAGATGCTAGCTCGGGGACAGGTGCTAGCTCAGACGCTAGCCAGGGGACAGGTGCTAGCTCAGACGCTAGCCAGGGGACAGGTGCTAGCTCGGAGGCTAGCCAGGGGACTGGTGGTTGCGGCTGGGAAAAGCGGAAGACAGGTGGAATTAGTCTGGCAGAGGGTAGCCTGTCTTGGTGCAGCTGCGCCACCCCATCAGCACAGCCACCAGTACTACCCCCCCTCTCCGAAAGCGGATGCCAGACGCTTCTCTCTGGCTGAGGAACAGTCACTATGGGTGGGAGGAGGGTGTCCAGGCGACGGGTAAATTCCTCCTTGCTCACATCACTGCTAAACATGCCTTTCCATGACAGTTTGGCAGGACAAGAAAACTCCTCCGGTGTGGAGCGAAAAAAAGAAAAAGACATGGTGAATGGGGCAAGAGGCAGAAAAAAGAGAAAAAAAAAAATCACAGGGGACGGAACTAAAGTCACTGGGGGCGGGGCTAAGGAACTGTGCCGTCAGGTCCTTTAATAATCTTGGCGGGAACTTACTGTTGTGTTTACTGAGAGAGGTGACGGCTCAGACACCAGGGGGCGGTATATACAATTATTTATTATATATATATAGTCAACATATATATATATATATAAATAATAATAAACAATATTACTAAACTAAGGAAATGGAGTGTGAACTAGAATACAAAAGGGAATGGTGTAAGACTATGTGTAGAATTTAACTGAAGTGAGTGTTACCAACGTGTTGAACGAGATACGCGGAAGTCCAGGGGGCAGGCAGCTGATGCGGAGCGAGAGCGAGGCGTCAGAATCCAGGGGCGAGCAAGAGGTCGAGGAACGAAGGAAGCAGTCGGAGTCCAGAGGGAGATCCAGGGGAAATTGAGACGCAGGCGACGGAGGGTACTGCGGGGACACGGGAGAAGACAAGGGACAAATCAAGGCACGGAGAGGAAACACGAATATAGTAAGAGCGCATAAGGCTTACGGTACACCATGAGAAAGCTAAGTTCCCGCGACGATCCTTGGGTCCACTGGTCCTTTATTGATCTCGCTCTGATCAGTCGCAGGTGTGCAGATTGCCAGCGAGTGATTGCAGCTGGTGGCTGCAGCAGGGCGGAGACGCGCGCGGCGCGTCCCTGGATGTGCGCACCCGTGGGCGTGTCCCGAGGTGCGCACAGACGGATGAGCGGCGTTGGCAGGAGCCTGAGCCGTAACAGATGTGGTCCTGATGGCTTCATCTGGCCAGGATCTTCAGCTCTCACTGGATCAGTTCGCAGCCGAGTGTGAAGCGACTGGGATGAGAATCAGCACCTCCAAGTCCGAGTCCATGGTTCTCGCCCGTAAAAGGGTGGAGTGCCATTTCCGGGTTGGGGAGGAGACCCTGCCCCAAGTGGAGGAGTTCAAGTACCCCGGAGTCTTGTTCACGAGTGAGGGAAGAGTGGATCGTGAGATCGACAGGTGGATCGGTACGGCGTCTTCAGTAATGCGGAGGCTGTATCGAACCGTTGTGGTGAAGAAGGAACAGAGATGGAAGGCAAAGCTCTTAATTTACCGGTCGATCTACATTCCCATCCTCACCTATGGTCATGAGCTTTGGGTTATGACCGAAAGGACAATATCACGGGTACAAGCAGCCGAAATGAGTTTCCTACGCCGGGTGGCGGGGTTCTCCCTTAGAGATAGGGTGAGAAGCTCTGTCATCCGGGGGGAGCTCAAAGTAAAGCTGCTGCTCCTCCTCATCGAGAGGAGCCAGATGAGGTGGTTCGGGCATCTGGTCAGGATGCCACCCGAACGCCTCCATAGGGAGGTGTTTCGGGCACGTCCGACCGGAACGAAGACCCAGGACACGTTGGGAAGACTATGTCTCCCAGCTGGCCTGGGAACGCCTCGGGATCCCCCGGGAAGAACTGGACGAAGCGGCTGTGGAGAGGGAAGTCTGGGCTTCCCTGCTTAGGCTGCTGCCCCGCGACCCGACCTCAGATAAGCGGAAGAAGATGGATGGATGGAAGGATAGGTTAGGGTTACTAATAAGATATAATTCTGAGGTTATTGAGGGAAGACTCTTAGTTAATGGCTTACTGGTTGTATGCAGAAAAAGGCATTAATAAGTACTTAATAATGACTAATAAAAAGCCAATATGTTACTAATTTTCATGTTAATAAGCAACTAATTAATGGTGAATATGTTTCCCATACTAAAGTGTTACCGTTATATGTATTTCAGTGTAGTATGCCTCTGACTTATTTTCAAACCATTACATTGATCGGTAAAGTTAAAGGTAAAAGTTAAAGTACCACTGGTAGTCACACACACACTAGGTGTGGTGAAATTACCCTCTGGATTTGACCCATCCCCTTGTTCCACCCCTTTGGGAGGTGAGGGGAGCAGTGAGCAGCAGCGGTGGTCGCAGATGTTTACTAAGCGAGACTTCCCTTTCAGGGTTAGGGGTAAACAATGCTAACAACACAAGTGTCTAATCATGGCACTATCCAAGAACAACTTTTTGGTGGGGCTGGGAAATATGGCTGAAAACTGTATCACGATATAAGTTATTATACAGCTTATATCGTCTAACTCAGTGTTTTTCAACCTTTTTTGAGCCAAGGCACATTTTTTGCGTTGAAAAAATCCGGAGGCACACCACCAGCAGACATCATTAAAAAACGAAACTCAGTTGACAGTAAAAAGTCGATGTCACAATTGTTGGGCATGACTTTAAAGCATAACCAAGCATGCATCAATATATGCATCTTGTCTCAAAGTAGGTGTACTGTCACCACCTGTCACATCACACCCTGACTTATTTGGAGTTTTTTGCTGTTTTCCTGTGTGTAGTGTTTAATTTCTTGTTTTGCGCTCCTATTTTAATGGCTTTTTCTCTTTTTTGGTATTTTCCTATAGCAGTTTCATGTCTTCCTTTGAGCGAAGTTTCCCGCATCTACTTTGTTTTAGCAATCAAGAAGATTTTAGTTGTTTTTATCCTTTGTGGGGACATTGTTGATTGTCATGTCATGTTCGGATGTACTTTGTGGACGCCGTCTTTGCTCCACAGTAAGTCTTTGCTGTCGTCCAGCATTATGTTTTTGTTTACTTCGTAGCCAGTTCAGTTTTAGTTTCGTTCTGCATAGCCTTCCCTAAGCTTCAATGCCTTTTCTTAGGGGCACTCACCTTTTGTTTATTTTTGGTTTAAGCATTAGACACCTTTTTACCTGCATGCTGCCTTCCGCTGTTTCCGACATCTACAAAGCAATTAGCTACCTGCTACCACCTACTGATATGGAAGAGTATTACACAGTTACTCTGCCGAGCTCTAGACAGCACCGACACTCAACAACAACACATCATTTGCAGACTATAATTACTGGTTTGCAAAAAATATTTTTAACCCAAATAGGTGAAATTAGATAATCTCCCACGGCACACCAGACTGTATCTCACGGCACACTAGTGTGCCGCGGCACAGTGGTTGAAAAACACTGGTCTAACTCATCGACTAATAGTTGTATAATATTGGTTGATATCGATAATTATTGATATTTTCTATGACGTATGGAAAATGTGGACCAGGGAAAAAAATACATCAAATGCTAACTTTTTTATTTCAAATATAGCCTTCCTCTGATTAAAATCCCCTGAGCTATGAAGGCAGAAAGAAATGGAAATGTCAACACAA